>NW_011494923.1:1248033-1255205 GCF_000754665.1 Bison bison bison | reverse complement strand
CCAGTTCTAACTTGTTTCCTGACCTGCATACAAATTTCTCAAGAGGCAGATCAGATGGTCTGGTATTCCCATCTCTTTCAGAATTTTCCACAGTTTGTTGTGATCCACACAGTCAAAGGCTTTGGCATAGTCAATAAAGCAGAAATAGATGCTTTTCAGGAACTCTCTTGCTTTTTCCATGATCCAGCAGATGTTGGCAATTTGATCTCTGGTTCCTCTGTCTTTTCTAAAACCAGCTTGAACATCAGGAAGTTCACGGTTCACATATTGCTGAAGCCTGGCTTGGAGAATTTTGAGCATTACTTTACTAGCGTGTGAGATAAGTGCAATTGTGCGGTAGTTTGAGCATTCTTTGGCATTGCCTTTCTTTGGGATTGGAATAAAAAACTGACATTTTCCAGTCCTGTGGTCACTGCTGAGTTTTCCAAATTTGCTGGCATATTGAGGATAAGATAATTGGATGGAATCACTGTTCAAGAGAAGTTAGTTTGAGCAAATTTTGGGTAACAGTGGAGGATGGGGAAGACTGTCATGCTGCAGTCCATGGGGTCAGAAAGAGTAGGAGACAACTTAGTGACTGAACCATATCAACAATTGAAAGCAATATCCACAGAAATCAGATGAGGAAAATAAATAATGGTAATCCAACCTGGAAAGGAAGAAATAAAACAATCACTGTTTGAACATAACATGATACTATACATAGAAAATATTAATGATACACCAAAAACCTATTTTTAATGAACTGAATTCATCTGTAGGATACAAATTTAATATAAACAAATCTATTGCGTATCTATACACTAACAGTAAACCATCAGTGAATTATCAGAAACAGATATTAAGAAACCAGTCTTCTTTACCATCATATCAAAAAGAAGAAAATATTTAGCAATAAATTTAACCAAGAAGGTAAAACACTGGTGCAGAGAAAACTATAAGAACTGATGAACTGAACATGAAAGTAACAAATGAAAAGATATTCCATGCTTATAAATTACAAGAATTAATATTGTTAAAATGGCCATTCTACTCAAGGCAATCTATAGATGCAGTGTAATCCCTAACAAAATGCCAATGTCTTCATTCACATGACCAGAACAAATAATTTTAAATTATACATGGTAATACAAAAGAGCCTGATTAGCTCAAATAATCTTGAGAAAGAACAAAAAAGATGTAGGAATCATGCTCCCTTATTTCAAAGTATAGTACAAGGTTATATTAATCAAGATTATGGTATTGGCACAAAAGCAGACACATATCATTAGAACAGTACAGACAGCCCAGAAATGAACCCATACATAGATGGTAAATTAATCTATGACAAAGGAGGCAAGAATATACAATGGGAAAAAGATAGTCTCTTAAATAAATGGTTGATGGGAAAAGTAGACAGCTACCTTCAAATATTCAAATTGGACTACTGTTTCACACTATATATAAAATACACTCAAAATGGATTATAGACATAAATATATGACCTGAAACAATAAAATTCATAGAAGGAAACATGAGAGTACACTTTTGACATAAATCTAACAATATATTTTTTTTAATATGTCTTCTCAGGCAAGGAAAGCAAAAGTAAAAATAAACAAATGGGACTACATCAAATGCTGCATAGTAAAGGAAGCTACCAATGTAATGAAATAGCCACCTACTGAATGGGAGAAGATATTTACAAGTGATATACTTGACTGTTGTTTAGTTGCTAAGTTATGTCCAAGTCTTCGCAACCCCATGACTGTAGCACACCAGGCTTCCCTGTCCTTCATTATCTCCCAGAGTTTGCTCAAACTCATGCTGATTATGTCAATGATATCATCCAACCATCTCATCCTCTGTTGCCCCCTACTCCTGCTTTCAGTCTTTCCAGGATCTTATCCAATGAGTCAGCTTTTCCTATCAGCTGGCCAAAGTATTGGAGAAGTTGTAGTAATCTAAGTACCTATCTTAGATCAGAGACAAATGTCTTAAATTTTTTTACTTAAATTTGATATGCACTATTGTTGTTTAGTAGATTCCTTTTAAATGTTTAACAAATTCTCTTAATTGTAGTATTCTAGGCACTTTGATAATAGACATTGTTTACAAAATAATTTTCTATATATGGAGATGATAATTTTTGAACATTAAAACAACTCTAATTTCTGGACATATTAACTTTGAATGTACTTCTAATATAATTTATTTGATAATTTGTATTTTTACATTTATTTCCATGGGTGAGTTTGATGTGATATTTTTCTTGTAATATCATTCTCAAGTTTTAGTATCAAGTAAATTCTGGTTGCTTCCATGTCCTGGCTATTATAAACAGTGCTGCAATGAATATTGGGGTACACGTGTCTCTTTCCCTTCTGGTTTCCTCAGTGTGTATGCCCAGCAGTGGGATTGCTAGATCATAAGGCAGTTCTATTTCCAGTTTTTTAAGGAATCTCCACACTGTTCTCCATAGTGGCTGTACTAGTTTGCATTCCCACCAACAGTATAAGAGGGTTCCCTTTTCTCCACACCCTCTCCAGCATTTATTGCTTGTAGACTTTTCAGCATATGAATGGATAAGAAAGCTGTGGTACATATACACAATGGAGTATTACTCAGCCATTAAAAAGAATACATTTGAATCAGTTCTAATGAGGTGGATGAAACTGGAGCCTATTATACAGAGTGAAGTAAGCCAGAAAGAAAAACACCAATACAGTATACTAACGCATATATATGGAATTTATAAAGATGCTAACAATAACCCTGTATACGAGACAGCAAAAGAGACACTGATGTATAGAATAGTCTTATGGACTCTGTTGCAGAGGGAGAGGGTGGGAAGATTTGGGAGAATGGCATTGAAACATGTATAATATCATGTATGAAATGAGTTGCCAGTCCAGGTTCTATGCTCGATACTGGGTGCTTGGGGCTAGTGCGCTGAGATGACCCAGAGGGATGGTATGGGGAGGGAGGAGGGAGGAGGGTTCAGGATGGGGAACACATATATACCTGTGGCGGATTCATTTTGATATTTGGCAAAACTAATACAATTTGTAAAGTTTAAAAATAAAATAAAATTTAAAAAAAAAGAAAAAGAAAATTCTGGTTTAATAAAATGAACTACATGCTGAGGAGACTTTGTTGTGAATTTGGTTTTATTTCATTTAAAATGTAAATAAAAATGATTTTGTTGTTAATCTACAGTAATATCAGGAGGAAAGTCCTTTGTTCAGGTTTTCTAGTCAGTCACAGTGGGGCTTGGTTCCAAATATTTATTTTTCCATTCTCAGGACCAGACACTATATAGAAGGGAAATACGTGTCAACGTTCTTAAAAACACACCAACAACTTTGACCTAGAAAAATACAGAAATTCATTTTGAGAAAGACTATATATTCTTAAATACTGCAATAGAATATGACCAAATATCATCAATTCAATAAAACTTGGATTTTACACACATACAGATGCATATGGGCTTCCCGGGTGGTGCTCGTGGGAAAGAATCTGGTTGTCAGTGCAGGAGATGTAAGAGACACATGTTTGATTCCTGGGTCTGAAAGATCCCCTGGAGTAGAAAGAAATGACAACTTGCTCCAGTATTCTTGCCTGGAAAATTTCATGGACAGAGGAGCCTGGCAGGCTACAGTCCATGGAGCTGCCAAGAGTTGGAACACAACTGAGCAACTGAGCACACATACAGATACATATATATATATATAAAATAAGATATGATTGCATAACTGAACAAAGTGGCTATAAAATGATATGTAAGTTCAAAACAATTTTTTCTAAGATGTGGCTATGCAGAAATGCATTAAAATGCTGACATTTATATAAAAATATAGTTTTTTTCCTGGATTATTAGATTATGAATGATTGTTACTTTATTTTATTAAATATACTTTATAGTATGATTTATGTCACTTACTAAATTTATTATTATGTTAGAAAAATCAACAAAGCTCTTTTCATGATTTGAAGCTATAGTTGAAAATATATCATTTTGAAGACTAGTTATTATTTTTTTACTGTAGTTTTAGGAGTATAATTCATATTACTTTGTGAAAGTTACAGCAGAACAAAGTTTGGCCCATTATGAGAAATTATTTTCTAATAATTATAGCCTAGCAAAATGGTCTGGCTTATGAGTCTTTGGGAACTTTAGTCAGCGTTTCTACAGAACACAGAAAGCATCACTTTGCTGGAAAGACTAAATTTCCTATTTTAATATTGAGGACATGCTTGCATATACACACATTTACCTATACATACACACATATATACCTATACATTCACACACATACAATATTCTATACCACTTGAACACTTTTTCATGACATGTACACAGTAAGTGAAATACAAATAGATTTTGTAAGTGATAGCAAAAGAGCCAACCAAATATTTTTTCTATAGTTTTTCTTCCTTTTAGAAGGAAATCCTTTGAAGAAATCATCACAGTCCTTGAGCAAATATGATCTCTAGTATATTTGTTACAAACATTTGGCACCTCAGAAAATTAACAATAAAGGTAGTTTGGCTTTGAATGTGTGGTGACCTAAACTTTAGAAATTATGTGATTCACTTCAGAGCACATATGCTAAAATTAAAAACGGAGAAAATGTATGAGATAAGACTTAAATATATTACGTCCTCTTTCCCTTCTATATTTTCTTTGAATTGTTTTATATAAGCTTGTGATAAATTTTAAGCAAGAAAAATCCCATGAATATTTTTAAAGCTACAAATATATTCATGAAAAAAATGGAGCTAAATGGAGGATGAACAACCCATTTTCATCTGTATTTGTCTGGTATTGACATCAATTTGCTAATCTCTAATATCAAATACTGTAAAATAAATTTACAAAACCTCCCACAAACTGCCTAGAATTGGAATGCAGGGCCAGACAATGCATTTAAAGAAAATTCAAGATAAGACTTTAGAAAAAGAGATAACTTTTCAGTCGAGTTGCGAAGATAAATAAACAGAGGAGATAGTGTTTTGATAACCTAAAAAACAATTCTGAAATGAAAAAGGAAAAAAGATTAACACTGATTTTGAAAAATATTGTATGTAGTTGGTTTGACTTTCAGTTTCCCAACTTTAGATCACACTGATAAGATTTCACACACATTTAATAGTAAATCTATGTTTAATACTTATAAGTAGAACAGGAAAAACAAAATTTAAACTCCTTGCCACAAAGATAAAAAATTGTACAATTGTTTCATAATTTACTGTGTATATCTTTGGTTTTAAGCAATTAAGGCAATTTATTATAATATAATAGTACTATTA
The DNA here is from genome assembly GCF_000754665.1 of Bison bison bison. NCBI lineage: Eukaryota > Metazoa > Chordata > Mammalia > Artiodactyla > Bovidae > Bison > Bison bison. Next base: position 1,249,910 of record NW_011494923.1, on the reverse strand, counting down.
ATACTAAACCAACTTCGTTGATTGAAAGGGGAGATCCATAGCTTTTATCCAGATAGAAGAGTTAACACAGGACAGCCTGACACATTCTACTTGTCAATACTTTTTATACTGTTTTAGGAAGAACTTTAATTTAACAGACATGATCAATAAGCATTAGATTTGTCATATGCTAACAGTGACTGAGAGATTTAATATGTCCCTTTGTTATTCTGAGGAAGATATTTTTTAGTCACTAAGGAGGATGTGTGCAAGTGGATTCTAAGACATGCAGCAGACGCTTGTACTCCGGATAGAGAAGACTTTTTTGCTTTTGTTTCTTGCCTCCATCTCCCTGCTTAGAATTCCTTCTAGCTTTGATCATTTCCTCTGTCTTTCTCCTGAGACCCATTGTGGTGCTTTGCAGATGTAAGTGTCCCTGTACATATTTCTTAAACTTTTGGCCTGAAAAGGTGAGGTTTTCTATCTTCAGTCATTCCTGAACACCCTCAATAACGATCAGCACAAGCTTTCACTGAAAATGGAAAATAAACCTATCACTGAGATTCTCTCTTTTCAAGACTCAAGGTGCTCTTATTTTCCTCTAGACCCAGTAAAGGAAGTACAAGAGTAAAATGTTCAGTGCAACTTGCGTCGGTGCTTGGGAGTGGCTTTCAGGTCAATTCAGAAAACAAGTGAAAATGACATCTTTATACCTACAGACAGGCAAGCTACAGTCCATGGCATCACAAAGAGTCAGGCACAACTGTGCTACTAAGCTTACACAAACCTACAGATCCTTCACTGAAGGGTTGTGAAACAGATCTCCAAATGTTCATATGTCATAGAATTGATTATGTGAGTCAAAATTTTTACTAAATTATAGAATTGAAAAGCTATTATCAGACTGAATGTTGGTTAGATTTATTAATGAAAATTGCATTTTGGTTTTATGCATATAGAAACAATAACACAATTAAGGTATATGACATTATGATGCAAAATATATTTCTTACCCTAGTCACAGTCATAAAGGACTGAAAGCCATTACTTTAGGACATCCTCCATTGTTGAGGTGTTCAATGTAGTAGCTACCAGCCACATGGGACTATTTTTTATTTAACTTTAAATTCACTGAATTTAATAAAATGGAGAAATCAGTTTCCTAGTCTTACTAACCATATTCCAAGTGCTCAGTATTTACATGAAGCTATGGTATTAGACAACTCATATATCAAATCTTTTCATTATTGCAGAAAGTTCTATTGAATAGTGCTGCTCTAGAAACAATCCAATGCTAAATTTATAGTATTTTCCATATGCATAATCTATACACAATAAAATAATGTCTAACAAATAATGACACTTCCTTTGAGTTTGTCTTTTGCTGCTATAAATTTTAAGCAATAGTGCTTAATTGGATGAATAGATATTGTTAATCTATACAAAAGAATACATTGTTTTAATTAAAATATGTTCAGTACCTCAGTCACATCTGACTCTTTGTGACCCCATGGACTGCAACCCACCAGGCTCCTCTGTCCATGGAATTCTCCAGGCAAGAATACTAGAGTGGGTTGCAATTTCCTTACAATTAAAGTATGGAAAGACACAAATATGGCAAGAATACAGAGAAGAACTGTACAAAAAAGATCTTCATGACCCAGATAATCATGATGATGTGATCACTCACACACAGCTAGAGTCAGACATCCTGGAATTCAAAGTCAAGTGGGCCTTAAAAGCATCACTAGGAACAAAGCTAGTGGATGTGATGGAATTCCAGTTGGGCCATTTCAAATCCTGAAAGACGATGCTGTGAAAGTGCTGCACTCAATATGCCAGCAAATTTGGAAAACTCAGCAGTGGCCACAGGACTGGAAAAGGTCAGTTTTCATTCC
>NW_011494923.1:1247110-1247933 GCF_000754665.1 Bison bison bison | reverse complement strand
AGGAAACAACAGAATGGGAAAGACTAGGGATCTCTTCAAGAAAATCAGAGATACCAAAGGAACATTTCATGCAAAGATGAGCTAGATAAAGGACAGAAATGGTATGGACCTAACAGAAGCAGAAGATATTAAGAAGAGATGGCAAGAATACACAGAAGAACTGTACAAAAAAGATCTTCACGACCCAGATAATCATGATGGTGTGATCACTGACCTAGAGCCAGACATCCTGGAATGTGAAGTCAAGTGGGCCTTAGAAAGCCTCACTATGAACAAAGCTAGTGGAGGTGATGGAATTCCAGTTGAGCTATTCCAAATCCTGAAAAGACGATGCTGTGAAAGTGCTGCACTCAATATGCCAGCAAATTTGGAAAACTCAGCAGTGGCCACAGGACTGGAAAAGGTCAGTTTTCATTCCAATCCAAAAAAAAAGGCAATGCCAAAGAATGATAAAATTACTACACAGTTGCACTCATCTCACACGCTAGTAAAGTAATGCTCAAAATTCACCAAGCCAGGCTTCAGGAATACGTGAATTATGACTTCCAGATGTTCAAACTGGTTTTAGAAAAGGCAGAGGAATAAGAGATCAAACTTCCAGCATCTACTGGATCATCAAAAAAGCAAGAGAGTTCCAGGAAAACATCTATTTCTGCTTTATTGACTATGCCAAAGCCTTTGATTGTGTGTATCACAATAAACTGTGGGAAATTCTGAAAGAGATGGAAATACCAGACCACCTGACCTGCCTCTTGAGAAATCTGTATGCAGGTCAGGAAGCAACAGTTAGAACCAGACATGGAACAACAGACTGGTTCTAAAT
>NW_011494923.1:1189872-1247010 GCF_000754665.1 Bison bison bison | reverse complement strand
AAGACATGACTTTGCCAACAAAGGTTCGTCTAGTCAAGGCTATGGTTTTCCAGTGGTCATGTATGGATGTGAGAGTTGGACTATAAAGAAAGCTGAGTGCCAAAGAATTGGTGCTTTTGAACTGTGGTGTTGGAGAAGACTCTTGAGAGTCCCTTGGACTGCAGGGAGATCCAACCAGTTCATCCTAAGGGAGATCAGTCCTGGGTGTTCATTGGAAGGACTGATTTTGAAGCGAAACTAATATTTTGGCCAACTGATGCAAAGAGCTGACTCATTTGAAAAGACCCTGATGCTGGGGAAGATTGAGGGCAGGAGGAGAAGGGGACGACAGACGATGAGATGGTTGGATGGCATCACTGATTCAATGGATATGGGTTTGGGTGGACTCCGGGGATTGGTGATGGACAGGGAGGCCTGGCGTGCTGCGGTTCATGGGGTCGCAAAGAGCTGGACGTGACTGAGCAACTGAACTGAACTGAAGACACAAAACTATGAGGCTGTAACAAATAACGGTTAGAATCTGGACTCTGTGGTTGGGCTGCTCATATTTAAATCCACTATCTACATGGGTAACTTTTCAATAAGTTTACTTATTGAAAAAAAGAAAGTGAAGTCGCTCAGTCATGTCCAATTCCTTGTGACCCCATGGACTTTAGTCTACCAGGTTCCTCCATCTGTGGGATTTTCAGGCAAGAATACTGGAGTGGGTTGCCATTTCCTTCTCCAGGAGATCGTCCCAACCCAGGGACTGAACTTAGGTCTCCTGCATGGTAGGCAAACACTTTACTGTCTCAGCCACCAGGGAAGCCAGAGAAGCCACCAGGAAAGTTTGCTTATATTTAGGAAAAATTCTTTTCCTCATGTCAACCAGGTTCAACAATAATTTTGCAAATATTTCATCATTAAATGAAATGGAAGTGGATAATTATCTTCTTATTTTCATTATTAAATCAAATACAGAGGCATAGCAAAATACATGAAGACACAGGATTCATGTGATAAGATAAGCTTCAAAATGAAATGAAGAGTGAGAATTTGTTTTATATATATTTCTATTCCTCAACTGGTCCACAAAGCAATTGGTCTATTTTACTTTGCAGATAGTAATTTTTTGGATAAACTTGTAAAATACTATTGAAATGTGTTTATATATGCCATATGTCTGAAATGATATTTCCTCACTGATTCTGACTACATTTTAATTACATATATTAAGAATAAATAAGAATGCCTTCCTTTACTGTGCTATGAAGATCCAAACTGAACTATATACACGTATCCATTGTTTTTTCTAAGTGGCCCCAAACTTATGGTATGAATTTCACAAAAAAAACTCATCACTTTGGGTTTGATTTGTGTTTCCTTGTTTCTCTTCATGAAGCTACTAGCAGAAGATCTGGTGATTGGATACCTACCAACAAAAACTGGGCTAGATCTTCACAATTCTAAAAAAGGCTATAATTAAATAGTCTTAGAAGTTATTCTCCATTCTTATGGGAAGAGCTAGGCCCATTGGAATTTTCTCTACATTATTTAGCTTGACCTCTTCTTTGAGAAATAGAATAATTGCAGGTCTGAATACATCCAACTAGTGGGATATTAGATGTAACCTATGGCTTCCCTGGTGGCTCAGATGGTAAAACATCTGTCTGCAGTGCAGGAGACCCAGGTTTGATCCCTGGGCTGGGAAGATCCCCTGGCGAAGGGAATGGTAGCCCACTCCAGTATTCATGCCTGGGAAATCCCATGGATGGAGGAGCCTGGTGGGTTACAGTCCATGGGGTCGCAAAGAGTTGGACACAACTGAGTGACTTCATTGCACCATACTTCACCTTATCAAGGCTTCTATAGAGGGAACATGTTAAGTATAACAAAAATTGCTGCAGTCCAGAAATATAATTGAAAGGAAGTTTTTGGAATTATATTAGCAAGATATAGAGAACAGTTCTCCCAGTTCAGAATACCACATATACCAAATAAAACGTGAAGATAAGACTTGCTTTTGTTTTAAAGAATGAGCTGGTGGGAAAGGAAGGAAAACAAATGGAGGAGAGAAATAGAGTTCCAAAGGATGAAGGGATATTGAGTAGTATTTGCCCAGATGACATCTGCCAAATCCTAGTGGTTTAAATATGGCATCAACTTATAATATGCACATACGTGGAAGCTATGATAAAACCCTGGGTATAAGGGAGAATGAAAGGTCAGGCCAGGGATCGCTCTTACTGTCAACATACACACACACAGGATTCTTTGACATCACAGTGAGCACACCTAGAAAAAACTAGAAAGCAATAAGGTGCTTAATTTCCTGTCTTCATCTTGGCTCTAAGTAAAACAGAAAAAAAAGTATTGATTTTTCTTTTTTATCAATCATTATCTTGTTGGTTTGCAAATATTATATCAGACCACAGGTTTGTAAAAAAAAATCTATCTATAGATTTTGTCATGTGGCAGAATTTTTAGTAAATTAGAGATGAACACAATTATTATATATAAAACATTAGGCTAATTTATAAAAAAGATTCAATATATAAATCATTTTGGAGGATATTTGGCTTGATTAAAATACTGGCTTTGTTTGATAGAAATGCTAGTCATATGTTGTCCCAAATTATACAGTTAATTAGAAAGTATCTTAAGGAAATTTAGAAATAGTAAATATATTCGTTTAGCTTTTGTGGGTTAGAAAGTTTTAGCTGGAATGAAAGTCTACTTGATGTCATTAGTTTGGGAGATACTAATGTATTGAGGACTGTGACCCTTGAATAATAGAGTAGTTCATTCTGTTTTTGCATTTCAAGATTATGATTTATGCATGTCCTTGTGCTAGATAGCACTAAGCATTGCTCCTTCATTAGTGGTTCCCACTGAAAGTTATGTTTATATTCAAAAATTCTGCCCTGGGATGGATCATATTGTGTGAGAAATAATTACAGTGCAAAAGTGGAGAGCCACTGCTTAAAATGTATTAGAAATTATCTGCTTGATGTGCCTCCCAGTTTCCATAGTGTGATTCTGTCTAATTATCCCTGGGGATCTACTAGACTCTCTGACTATTAAGCAGATAATTTTTTAACACTGGGAAATATTTATTTTAAGTTAGTTATATTGAAGTAGATGTTATAAGAAGAGTATTTCTTAATAAAATTTAGCTATTTAAGGACACCTGAGCACTATCTATTAATTTGGTCAATCAATTGATGGTACCAGGACACCCCTATGACCCTGAAATATAGTTGGACCACATAAAGTTAAATTCCTGTTCTCTCCAATGTTAAGGTTGCTAACTCTAATAGACCATACTTTAGAGACTGGTTATTATTTTAGATATACCAATTACTGCAGCAAAGCTTTACAAAATTCCTGGTTAACCTCACTGAGGACAGGTTGATGGATGGAAGCAAAGTTCAACTCAATTTACATGTCTGAAATCTCTGTGCACATAATAGCTCTCTTTGGTGTGCTCACTTAGCTTTTGAAAACATTTTTAAAAGCTCTGCTATTTAGTTTTCTGCTAATGAGTACAAGAGCACTAGTGGCTGCCTTTATTATCTAATTACTCTGTCCAGTTGTTAAGATTTTGGAAGCATTTTGAGCTTAGTGTTTTTGCACCAGACTGGGAACTTAGGAGATTTTTTAATTAAAAGTAGAAGACAAATGTTTATACCTAAATTATCTTTGAAGTAAATGGACTGTTCACAATTGTTTATGAGCACAACAAATATTTGAAAATTTCTTAGTAGCTTATTTTTAGTGTGTGAAAAAACAGATTAGGAATAAGTGGATTAATGGAAGATAAGTATTGAGAAAAGAGAAGGAAAACTTTAGAAGGTGCCAAATTAAGTGGACAAAACCAAGATTTTACATGGATGTGAAAATAAAGATAATACATTTTAAAATTATTCTAACAAATATATATCCTGCCTTGTTCAAAAGAAGACCCCAAAATGTGAATTTCAGGCAGCATTCAAAAGTACAAATACTGTGAATCAGATTTTTTTGGTTGAGAAACAAAACAGGTTAAAGATAAAATCAAGTCCAAAAGCAATCCCCAAATAAACAAAAACACAGAGCACACAAAATCAAACATTAATACATAAAATATGGCCATAGGTCATTCATTGTACACTTGCTAGATTTTAGCTTGCAAGCAACCAGTGAATATAAGGAATCCAAATGTCCCAATGTTCCAAAGATGAACACAAATTGATTTCACATGATTATTCCTCACTGTGTTATGTGAAATACAGTTTTCCTGTGAGTAAAGAGGAGTTACAATGATGACAAATGTGCAAATATTGTAATTGTAATAGAGCTATGATGAGTTTCAAAGTGATGTATTCAATATCTTTCATAAGTCATCCATGACCTGTTCATACAATATATTCAATGAAATAAAGTAATCCTAGGTGGTGGAAATTGAACAGTATGGCTCTGGTGTACATTCTTTGATGGAATGTCTTAATGCAGAAAACCAGATTAACACAGGGTGAAGTTTTTTAAACACTACTCTTTAGATCCAGGGAAAGCCAAGTTCTTGGTAATTAGGATGAAGGCTGTCTACTTGCACTCCAACTAAGACCATCCTACCTTCATCTCTATTACACAGTGACTGTTTACTCAAAGTCTTGTTAGAACAGAGTATTCTAGAGCATAATTTTTTAATCGCTAATGTAAATTGATTGATAAATGAGTAGAAAGGTTAAATCTCATTCAGGCAATATTCCCTAGAGGTTATCCATTTCAGCTCAGTTTTGATAAGGAGTAAATAGAAGTGAATTGAGTTTATGCTCTTTGGCATCTATGTGAAAACAGGTCTGTGTTGTACTGGAAAAGAATGGAGTCATATAATTCAACAATCACCTAAGCTCAGAATAGATTTCACTTCCCCTTATGAACATTGATAAGGCTCAAATGGAAAGACCACCCATTAATAGGACAAGATTTTCCTGAAAAGAAAAAGAAGTTTGATGTCATGCCAACTCTGAGGGTCAAACTTCTAGGCAATATGTCATATTGTGTTGTATTTAGTCACTCTGTCATGTCCAACTCTTTGACACCCTATGGACTGTAGCCCACCAGGCTCCTCTGTTAATGGGGATTTTCCAGGCAAGAATAGTGGAGTGGGCTCCCATGCCCTCCTCAGGGGATCATCCCAACCCAGGAGCTGAACCCAGGTCTCCCTCATTGCAGGCAGATTCTTTACCATCAGAGCTACCTGGGAAGCCCAATATGTCATATTGGTTTATCCAAATAATACTGGATTTTATTCAATGTCCATCTTGCCAATTAAATAACATTGGTAAAGTGTTATATCCTTTATTATTTCAGCTGAACACTCAGTTCAGTTCAGTTCAGTCGCTCAGTCGTGTCTGACTCTTTGCGACCCCATGAATCGCAGCACGCCAGGCCTCCCTGTCCATCACCAACTCCCGGAGTTCACTCAGACTCACGTCCATCGAGTCGGTGATGCCATCCAGCCATCTCATCCTCTGTCATCCCCTTCTCCTCCTGCCCCCAATCCCTCCCAGCATCAGGGTCTTTTCCAATGAGTCAACTCTTTGCATGAGGTGGTCAGCTGAGCACTAGAAGATCCTTTTTTCAAATGTATATATAGGTTATTGAACCAGTCAAATTTCTGAAGACTCTGTCTACCAACCAAGCCTAAATAATTACTTTCCATGGTAACAAGTATATATTGGGGTCATTTACCTGCTAAGATTACTTCTACTTCAAGGAAATTAGTCCATTTGATTTACATATAGAGGGCAGAAGAACTTTCTATCCATCATGCCGATGTCTATGCACTTTATTTGTTCAAAGATATTATCAAAGTATCAAGACAAACTTTTAAATTACAGAAAACCAAAACACTTTCATATTTTGCCCCACACTGTAAAACCATCAAAAGAAAATTCTTCTGATTCTATGTAGGCATATTAAGACAATATGATATTGTCATCTCAACACAAATATTTATTTTAAGTCAAATCCTGAAACATACTTTTTCTCTTAAAGAATTATGAGGAATCTCAGATTTGAGGTTTAAACAAGAGGAAACTGGCAGACATTTTTACAGGAGCACCCAATTATCTAGAAAAGTTCTACTTTGAGGGCAAAGGGACTGAGGTGGAACCATCATACATTAAAAAGGATCATAGAGTCACAAAAGTCACTAAACTGGTGAAGTTAGAAGATCATTATACAAAAAAAACACCTTGAAAAATTTAGCAACAGAAATCATTATTTGGGACATTATTGAGTGGATTTTTAAAAATTGGTTCTATTTATTAAGGGAACATTACTAGAAATTAGTCAGAAAAATAGCTTTGGAGCTTGGGATTTTATTTCTCAAACTGGGAAAGCAGTCTCCATAGGCAGCAATCAGAATCCGACCTACCGAGCTCACTCACCAAATTCATGCCTTAAGTAATCAATGCCTAGCATCTCACTTCATTACCAACTCTCAAGAATAAATAGAGTATTTTCACATAGATTTCCCATACTTGAGATTCTTGAGGCATTAATAATACATAGTCAGAGTTAAATTTAAGATCCTTGGTGGCTGCTTCTGAGTTTTGATGTATATGGCAATTGTATCTTTCAGGGTTCTTAGCTGTAGGCAATAGAACCTGACTCTGATTCTTATTTAAGCAGAAAATAAATTTTTAAAAATAGAATGAATAGATCACAAAATACCAGAAGCCTTGAAAACCACATACAGATAAAGAGTGAGAAAAAGAATGTGAGGTTGCAGTCAGGACCTTAGCCAAAATCATGCCACAGAATGGAAATAGGCCTCAAGCACTGCATACTACAAAAAGAGGCTTCCCTGGTTACAGGTTTCTCCTGAAAACATGGGTTCTGTCACCCCAGGCATCAGCATGTGTCTGCTCCATAGTCACCATGGACCATCAGAATTTATTCTCTGCTCTCTCTGTCTCTTTAACATCCTCTATCTGTATATTTCAATTTCAGAAACTATAGAGGATGTTTCTGATGTAAAAAGTCAAGGTTATGTGGCTCATCCTAAATGCAAAGGGAGATTAAAATGTAATCACAGGCATTTTCAGTTTCAAGTGAAAGAGAAGCTCTGCCTCTCACCAAAAGCACCTAATATTTAATGAGTGCATCTTCTGTGTAAGGCACTCTTGTGTGAGTTAAGTTTCATATTATGGAGAAATCATTAAGCAAGGAGAGATTTAGGCAGCTACATCAAATATGCAGAGAAGGGTGACAGAGTCACTTTATTCACGTTCCAGAAAACATTCCAAATAGTGCTATAAATGAGGGATGACTTTTGAATATTGTTTCCCTAGAGTAAAAATAAAAGTAAAATTCTTCCTAATCTGGTCCACTATGTCACGATTCAGCACCAGGAAGTTTATTCTACAAATACTCTGGTGAAGAACTTTCCATTTGGTCAATGTCTTTGGAAAAATGCCCCATGAAAAGTCAGATATTTCTTTCTTTAATAGCTTCAGAGAGAGTCCAATAGACCAGCTGCATCCTAGCATTCTAGATCCCAGAGAGTAGTGACATTTACCAAACTGCAATGTCAGCTGACTAACAGAAGCTCAGCAAGGCAAAGCACACTCCCTGTAACACACTCTCTGAATTTCAAAGCCTGCACTATAGAAGTGAAATCTAACTTTTATAAGGGATTATATGATTTCAACCTTTTTTCCACTTAGCCAAATTCTTATTCTAGTGTCTGAAAAAGCAGGTGAGTAATCTCACAGCACCAAAGACAGAATATAAGAGAGAGATTGAGGCGGGGTGGCATGGGGGAAAGAAGAAAGGAGGGAAGGCATGGAGATTAGATAAAACAAGAGAACACAAGAGAAGATCTCATTTTAGAAGAGTAAATTCAAAAATGAAACAAAATGCTCTTAACACCCTTAATCATATAGTCTCTATTCATCCTGGCTGTGTTCACTTCCTTAACCATATTCACTCTTGAAAACAATAACAAAATCAATCCAGATCTCTAAAATTACTTGCTGAGGGCTATCATTCATATCGCATTTACAGAATCTGCTTTGAAAATTTCAGTCATGTATATTAATGTCTTAATTATGTTTGACCACTCTCTCTTTTTGGAAACTCTCTTCCAAGTTTCTCACCCATCATCCATTGGCCTTATAAGTCTCCCAGAAAAGGTTCTCTGACCACCCTCACCTTAAATGTAAGTCCTTAGAATTCTTTCTCCTGTTCTAATCTCATTACCCTTCTTCCTGAGTGGTTTCATCCATGGCCTCATTTGCCAAAAATATAACTTATGAATTCCTAATCTTTAGCCTATTCCTCATTCCTGAGTTCTAGTCTACTAAGACAACTGTCTACACACTAGATATTTATAACTAAGTCTGCCATAATAACACTGCATGTTGCGTATTAGTTACTCAGTCGGGTCCAACCATTTGCCAGCCCCTGGATGGTAGGTTGCCAGGCTCCTCTGTCCATGGAGTACTCTAGGTAAGAATACTAGAGTGGGTTGCCATTCCCTTTTCCAGGGGATCTTCCCAAACCAGGGCTCAAACCTGGGTCTCCCTCATTGCAGGCAGATTCTTCACCATCTGAGCCACCAGAAAAGCCCACCCTCCCCCTCCATTTTATGAGAGCCATGATTTTATGACATTAGCAATTATTTTTCCTTGCTTCTTTGCACACCCATGCCTGGAAAGACTATCTCCAGAATTAGAAATCTCCACCAAAAACCTTGAGCTAGCTATAACTAACCTATGATTAGTTAATTTTTTAAAAAGTACTATTTTATCTGTTATTCAATGAAACTTACTTAGCATTTAAGATGTGCCATAACAAAGTTGTAAGCACATTTTATTTCAACATACCTTCAGAAGCAGCATCATTGTTATCATTATAATTTCATCACTCCATAAACATTTATTAGGCATAAATATTTTAGGAATTAGAATATAATGGTAAGAAATACTGATCTGGTCCCACACTTACAATCTAGCAGAGTAAAACAAAGCTTTATACAGTAGATCATGATTTAAAATATGTTCAGTTATACCATGTATTTGGTATAGCTTTCTTTTGACTTCCTATCCCATAATTTAAATTTTTTTCTGATTTTGTTAGGTCAGATGCTCAAGCAATAATATCTATTATTTAACCAGTTGTTACTGGTTTGCTGAGTGACTGGATGAACTGAACTGACCTACCATAGAAATAACACTTTCAAGGGAGGGAATGGATAGGTAGGTCATTTCATTTTTAAGCATAGCATAACATTGTTTGCCATCTTGCTGCAAAATTGCTGGTTAAAAACCAAACCTCAACAGGAACTCTCATTCACTGCTGTGGGAATGTAAAATGGTACAGCCACATTGGAAAAACGTCTGGCAGTTTCATACAAAGCTAAATGTAGTTTTACCATATGATCCTGGTATTGTGTTCATAGATTTGTACCCAAATGATTTGAAAACTTATGCTGATATGGAAACATGCATGCAAAATTATGGAAGCTTTATTCTTAATTGCCCCAAACTGAGAGCAACCAAGATATCCTTGTTAGATGAATAGAAAACAAAACTGTGAGTAACATTCTATTTAATGATAAAAATAGATGAGTTATTAAACCATGCCAAGATATAGATTAACCCTAAATGCATATTGCTAAATGAAACAAACTGAAAGTGAAAGTGAAGTAGCTCAGTCATGTCCAACTCTTTGCAACCCCATGAAGGGTAGTCTACCAGCCTCCGTGATCCATGGGATTTTCCAGGCAAGAATACTGGAATGGGCTGCCATTTCCTTCTCCAGGGGATCTTCCCAACCCAGGGATCAAACCCAGGTCTCCTGCATTGCAGACAGACACTTTACCTTCTGAGCCACTAAACTAGTCTATCAATCTAAACAGCCTACATACAGTATATACCACTCATGTGATAGTCTAAAAAAGACAAAACTATAGAAATGGTAAACAGATGAATGGTTCCCAGTACTTTAGGGAAAGAGGGGGATGTTGAGGAGATAAAGTATATAGGATATTAAAGGGAAGTGAAAATATTCTATACAATATGGTAATGTTGGTAAGAGAAAAGCAAGTAAGACAGTAGGCACTGAGAGAGGGCATCAGAGGGCAGACTGAAATCACAATCACAGACAACTAGCCAATCTGATTAGATGGACTACAGCTTTGTCTAACTCAATGAAACTAAGCCATGCCATGTGGGGCCACCCAAGAGGGATGGGTCATGGAGAGGTCTGGCAGAATGTGGTCCACTGGAGAAGGGAATGGCAAAACACTTCAGTATTCTTGCCTTGAGAATCCCATGAACACTATGAAAGGGCAAAAAGATAGGACACTGAAAGATGAACTCCTCAGGTGAGTAGGTGCCAAATATGCACTAGAGATCAGTGGAGAAATAACTCCAGAAAGAATGAAGGGATGGAGCCTAAGCAAAAACAACACCCAGATATGGATGGGACTGGTGATAGAAGCAAGGTTCGATGCTGTAAAGAGCAATATCGCATAGGAACATGGAATGTTAGGTCCACGAATCAAGGCAAATTGGAAGTGGTCAAACAGGAGAAGATAAGAGTGAACGTCGGCATTCTAGGAACCAGCAAACTAAAAGGGACTGGAATGGTTGAATTTAACTCAGATGACCATTATATCTACTATGTGGTCAGGAATCCCTTAGAAGAAATGGAGTAGCCATGATAGTCAAAAAAAGAGTCTGAAATACAGTACTTAGATGCAATCTCAAAAAGGACACAGTGATCTCTGTTCATTTCCAAGGTACACCATTCAGTATCACGGTAATCCAAGTCTATCCCCTGACCAGTAACACTGAAGAAACTGAAGTTGAACAGTTCTATGAAGACCTACAAGACCTTCTACAACTAACACCCAAAAAAGATGTCCTTTTCATTATGGGGGACTAGAATGCAAAAGCAGGAAGTCAAGAAACACCTGGGATAACAGGCAAATTTGTTCTTGGTGTACAGAATGATGCAGGGCAAAGGCTAATAGAGTTCTGCCAAGAGAATGCACTGGTCATAGCAAACACCCTCTTCCAACAACACAAGAGAAGATTCTACACATGAACATCAACAGATGGTCAACACCAAAATCAAAATCGGATTGATTATATTCTTTGCAGCCAAAGATGGAGAACTCTATACAGTCAGCAAAAACAAGCCCGGGAGCTGACTGTGACTCAGATCATGAACTCCTTATTGCCAAATTCAGATTTAAATTGAAAAAAGTGGAGAAAACCACTATACCATTCAGATATGACCTAAATCAAATCCTATATGACTATACAGTGGAACTGAGAAATAGATTTAAGGGACTAGATCTGACAGACAGAGTGCCTGATGAACTCTGGATGGAGTTCCGTGACATTGTACAAGAGACAGGGATCAAGACCATCCTCCCCCCCAAAAAAAAGAAATGCAAAAAATCAAAATGGCTGTCTGAGAAGGCCTTACAAAGAGCTGTGAAAAGAAGGGACATGAAAAGCAAAGGAGAAAAGGAAAGATATACCTATTTGAGTGCAGAGTTCCAAAGAATAGCAAGGAGAGATAAGAAAGCCTTGCTCAGTGATCAATGCAAAGAAATAGAGGAAAACAACAGAATGGGAAAGACTAGAGATCGCTTCAAGAAAATTAGAGATACCAAGGGAACATTTCATGCAGAGATGGGCTCAATAAAGGACAGAAATGGTATGGACCTAACCAGAAGCAGAAGATATTAAGAAGAGGTGGCAAGAATACACAGAAGAACTGTACAAGAAAGATCTTCACGACCCAGATAATCATGATGATGTGATCACTCACCTAGAGCCAGACATTCTAGAATGTGAAGTCAAATTGGCCTTAGAAAGGATCACTACAAAGAAAGCTAATGGAGGTGATGAAATTCCAGTTGAGCTATTTCAAATCGTGGAAGATGATGCTGTGAAAGTGCTGCACTCAATATGCCAGCATATTTGGGAAACTCAGCAGTGGCCACAAGACTGGAAAAGGTCAGTTTTCATTCCAGTCCCCAGAAAAGAGAATGCCAAAGAATGTTCAAACTACTGCACAATTGCACTCACCTCACATGCTAGTTAAGTAATGCTCAAAATTCTCCAAGCCAGGCTTCAGCGATACATGAAACTTGAACTTCCAGATGTGCAATCTGGTTTTAGAAAAGGCAGAGGAACAAGAGATCAAATTGCCAACATCTGCTGGATCATCAAAAAAGCAAAAGAGTTCCAGAAAGACATCTATATCTGCTTTATTGACTATGCCAAAGCCTTTGATTGTGTGGATAACAATAAACTGTGGAACATTCTGAAAGAGATGGGAATACCAGACCACCTGACCTGCCTCTTGAGAAACCTGTATACAGGTCAGGAAGCAACAGTTAGAACTGGACATGGAACAACAGACTGGTTCCAAATAGGAAAAGGAGTACGTCAAGGCTGTATATTATCACCCTGTTTATTTAACTTATATGCAGAGCACATCATGAGAAACGCTGGGCTGGAGGGATCACAAGCTGGAATCAAGATTGTTGAGAGAAATATCAATATCCCTCAAGTATGCAGATGACACTACCCTCATGGCAGAAAGTGAAGAAGAACTAAAGAGCCTCTTGATGAAAGTGAAACAGGAGAGTGAAAAAGTTGGCTTAAAGCTCAACATTCAGAAAACTAAGATCATGGCATCCAGTCCCATCACTTCATGGGAAATAGATGGGGAAACAGTGGAAACAGTAGCAGACTTTATTTTTCTGGCTCCAAAATCACTGCATATTGTGATTGCAGCCATGAAATTAAAAGATGCTTACTCCTTGGAAGGAAAGTTATGACTAAACTAGACAGCATATTAAAAAGCAGAGACATTACTTTGTCAACAAAGTTCCATCTAGTCAAGGCTATGGTTTTCCAGTGGTCATGCATGGATTGAGAGTTGGACTATAAAGAAAGCTGAGCACTGAAGAATTGGTGCTTTTGAACTGTAGTGTTGGAGAAGACTCTTGAGAGTCCCTTGGACAGCAAGGAGATCCAACCAGTCCATCCTAAAGGAGATCAGTCCTGGGTGTTCATTGGTAGGACTGATGTTGAAGCTGAAACTCCAGTACTTTGGCCACCTGATGAGAAGAGCTGACTCATTTGAAAAGACCCTTATACTGGGAAAGATTGAGGGCAGGAGGATAAGGGGATGACAGAGGATAAAATGGCTGGATGGCATCACCAACTCAATGGACATGGGTTCGGGTGAACTCCGGGAGTTGGTGATGGACAGGGAGACCTGGCGTGCTGCAGTTCATTGGGCTGCAAAGAGTCAGACACGACTGAGGAAATGAACTGAACTGAACTGGGCTACAAGATTAAAGGCAAAAGAAAATTTATAGATGAACTGTACCCTATTGGTAAATCTGTTTCCTATTAAAGTACTGGTCAACTATTCTGAAACCACTATAGATGTATATATTAGAACTGAATAAATAAGCTTACAAAAATCTGACTATGTGTGTATATATATATATATATATATATATATAAAACATCAGATTTTTCACTGATGTTTAATTCAGTTAGGAATAGAATTACCATATGATCTAGCAATTCCACTCCTGGATATTATATATACCTTAAACAATTTACAGCAGGGTATTAAACAGATATTTATACTTCACATTCACAACATCATTATTTACAATACCCAAAATATGGAAGCAACCCAATGGAAAATTATTCATTGTTAAAATGGAAGGAAATTCTGACACATGTTACAACATGACTAGACCTCAAAGAAAATATACTACGTGAAAGAAGCCAGCCACAAAAGTACAAATATTTTGTGATTGCATTTATACAAGTTATCTAGAACACTCAGATTCATAGAGACAGAAAGTAGATTGCCAGGACCTAAGAGGGAGTAGGAAGTTATTGTTTAATGAATATAGTTCCATTTGGGGAAGGTGAAAAACTTTATGGAGACAGATGGTGGTGAAGATTGCATAATAATGTGAATGTACATAATACCACTGAACTGTACACTTAAAAATAAAGTGCTAAATTTCATTTTTTGTCTATCTTGCCATAATAAAATAAATAATGTCAGTCCTTAACTCATGGCCTGAAATTGTTGAAGAAACTATATGTACATTAAGTCTATTCTTAGAGCATTTTAAAAGTTTAATGTATTTAAGTATATAGAGAAAAAAACTGGACAAACACTGATATTAGGCCTTTAGTGATTGCACATTTTTTAGGAAACTGTAATTCTGTGAATAAGGAAACAAAAAGAATATGAGATTTAAGTGTTTGCCAGCAGATACCTGCCTTCTCTTTCATCAGTAATATAGAAGACACTCCATTAAACAAACATATTGCCCTCTTTGCTCCCTCCACCTGCCCCTTAGCCTGTGTTATTACTTGCATCAATCTTGAGTCACACAGAATTACTTAAGCCTCTCAGAGCTATGCTCTCTGACTTTTAGTATTGTACACTTCCCTCCCATAGCATATTTGTTGCTCCATAAGTAATTTAACTAGAAAATTCTTCTAGCAAAAGGCCTGTTAAGTTTCACTATTGTTTTCACTCATTAAGTTGGGACAGTGAAGGAATAAAAATTCCATAACAAAACTGAATAGCTTATACTCTGTAAAAGCCATTGTTCATTGCATATTGAAAATTTTATATTGAAGTCTTAGAAAAATTCTAGTTTTGAATGCTATTGTAAGGTAATTTTCCACTGTAAAATACAGACTTAGAGCTATATATGTGTGGATACATGTGCATTTCTTTGTCCTCAAACTCATATAGACGTTTCCAATCTTCAATGGCCATAGTACCGGTTATACTTTCATCACACAGAGATGGGAACCAGCCCACTCTTCCATGTGATATGTGTTAAACAGTGATAATTTTCATTCCATGAAATAAACTATTGCAGAGGTGAGTACACCCTAAAATTACACTGAGTCAGGAAAAAAGATTACATAAAAACATTACCTTAATGAGTAACTATTCAATAAATATTTCTCATGGAATCAGATAAATCCAGGGTTTCTTTTGCACTCTTATTAGGTAGTTGGAAGAGATGAATATAATTATGGAGAATGGGCCAGATGGCACATTTGAAACCCAGTGGGATAAACCAGATGGAATGCTGTTATTTTGCCCATTTATCTATGAATAGAAAATAGGTAGGGGGATGGTTCTGGAGCCTGTTGATAATAATGATTTTCTGAAGATTTCCTCTTGTTTCTGCGGTGGGTATATGTATAAGTGTTTGTGAGTTTGATGTAGCTATAGTAATGCAAAATAGGAAAAGTAAGCGGAAAGCAGTTTATATCATTTTACAGATTCCTTCTGAAAAACTGTGAAAAAAAGATGTACCAATTTTAAATAATTATGAGAAAAAAGAAAGCAAACTGTCAAACATTTTGAGCTAATTAGCATTTGTCAGTGTAATATTCTGTAGGCTACTTTATGTGAGCTGTGACTCTGCGGTGTTTGTGTATGTGAGAGAAAATAAAAATAGAAATTAGGTTCCAAAGGGAGCATTTTTACATAGAGAAATGAGTGGTTTTTTTTAGAAGTAAAGACTTCGTGAGTTACTGGGATTTTACCACCTATCTGATTGTTTGTACATTCAGCACAATAGTCCTTTATAGTTTGCACCTTGAAAAAGGGGTAGTAATTTTCAATGTTTAGTTAGTTTTTTTTTTTTTTCAGGGGGTAGAGATTTGCTGGATTTTCTTTGACTCAAATAACAAACACATTGGCAGCATAGAAATCCATAACACACACACACACAAACAGACAAAAATTACATCAAATAATACCTATGCTTGCTATAAAACATGTACTGTTATAGTTTCTATTATATTTTTTCTTTCTTCTAGTTATTATTTAAATGTTGGTTGTATCCCCTTAAAATGATTTTGTGACTTATTTATAGGATACAATTATGAAAGCATTGCCATAGAGAATCTGATCAATTAAAATGATTTTGCTAAAATGCTCATCCTTAATCTTGAGTATATTATTTCTTCTTGTTTTACATTTCTGGTTATCAAAGTCAAAAGTTCCTAAAATAATCTTTCCTCTCAATGAAAGCCCTAATGGTTATCTGTCAATCGTACTACTATATTTTGCTGCTCCTTGTTTGTTTAAGATAAACGTTTCCTTAAAGAAGGGACACTTGATATAAAGCAGGCAAGTTAGTTAAATGGCAGTAAACAAACTGCAGCCTAGTTTGTTCTAATATAGGAACATTGCCTTGCCTCATGTAAAAACTAGTAAGAGTAATGGGAAGCAAGTTTTAGGCAGTGGTCTTCCTCTAAACTTGTCAATTGCTGTTTTCCTCAAGCTTTAACCTTAAGGCAGATCAAAAAGTGAGCCAGGCAGACCATGCATTTCAGCACTGATCTCCACCCCCTGAAGACCCAGCAAGTCAGGCTAGTGTGGTTCACACTGGTTCAACCTCCCTCTTCCTTCATTGTCTCTTTGTGCACCAGCATTTTTCAAGTTCAGTTCCTTGCTCCTGCCCTTCTTATCATTGTGCTTTTACTTTAACCTTGAGCTCAGCAGTCCCAGTTGGTATAACTCTGTTACTTGAAGCAATAAGCAACTTTTCTTTTCAAGTTAGGAACTTTTTGTACTAGTTTTTTGATGAAAATATTTTACTGCTGGAAACTGGTCTAATTCCCTCATAAGACTTAGTTTACAATCCTGGTCTCCAGAGGCCTTTCCCACCTGCAAGGTGCTTTTGAATAGGCTACTTTATTCACTTACCTATAGGGTGCTTTTAAAATGCTTTTGTGAAGGTGTGTGCCTCTGTGCCCCATGAAACCTTTCCAAGCAGAGTAAGACCAAACATGGCTAATGGGAAACTAGAATCAGGTTTAACTAATAACCCAGGACGTAAAAAATTAAAGAGATAATACAATTGACCATTTAAAAGACTAACTGTGCTCTTTTATGATCTTTGCTCACTATTTACCCGATTACCTTGCGGCAGGATATGATTGCGCATCCATTAAGCATGTGCTAAAAGGACTTTGTTGTTAAGTTTTATTTGATTATCACTCTAAACTTCATGTTTATATAGCTTTCAAAGTTCATTGTTCATTTAGCATCTGCTCGCAATTTAAAAATTACTGGGAAATTGTTGCATACTTAGGAATTGAGGACAACTTGGCTTCCTTTGCAGAGAAGGCAATGGCACCCGACTCCAGTGCTCATGCCTGGAAAATCCCATGGACGGAGAAGCCTGATAGGCTGCAGTGCATGGGGTCGCTAAGAGACGGACATGACTTAGTGACTTCACTTTCACTTTTCACTTTCATGTATTGGAGAAGGAAATGGCAACCCACTGAGTGTTCTTGCCTGGAAAACCCCAGGGACGGGGGAGCCTGGTGGGCTGCCGTCTATGGAGTCGCACAGAGTCGGACACGACTAAAGCGACTTAGCAGCAGTAGCAGTGACTTCCCTTGTGGCTCAGCTGGTAAAGAATCTACCTGCAATGTGGGAGACCTGGGTTCAATCCCTTGGTTGGAAGATCCCCTGGAGAAGGGAAAGGCTACCCACTCCAGTATCCTGGTCTAGAGAATTCCATGGACTGCATAGTCCATGGGGTCACAAAGAGTCCAACATAACTGAGTGACTTTCACTTTCACTGGCACCAAAGAGTACTCTAGATCCCTGAGTTCTAAGACTTGACTCATCCACGAGTGAGTTGTATGACCTTTGAGCAGGCTATTTAACATCTTAGATCTTTAGTTTCTCTAAATAAACGGTAACTTAAGTAGTAGATATGATTTTATAGTGTTATCCCTAGCAAGAAAAGAAAAAGAGAGAGGATGAAATCTGCTTTGGCCATCATGGTTTATTAAATATGAATAAAAGAGAGGATTAGCCAGCAAGCCAACAAACTATTAGATACTGTCTGAATAAGTATTTTTTAAATAACTTGGTTGAAAATTTTACCTTAATTGATCACAGTTTACAATTGAATTTAGATTTTACACAGTTAAAATGAATAGGGAATGGATAAGAGAATTGAACACTAGGTTCTTGTTTTTAATGTATCTTTGTGATTGAAGCTTTTCTTGAGGACATTCCTATGGTTTTAGTGTGAAAGTTAATGGATTATTCAAAACATCTGGTTTGGGGGACAACATAGTAGTCTATTGTATTTATTTGAATTCTACAGTTTTTTCAATAGATTAAAGGAAATAGTCAAAGTGTATGTTATATAGCAATATAATTATATTAAGTTACTATATTGTATAAAACAAATGTTAAATATGTAAAATAAGGTAAGAGTACGGTTTTAAACAAATAGGTAAATAGATTTTAAGGTATTCTGGATACATTAGCTTGAATCAAGGAGGAAAACAAAAAGAACACTTTAGAAATTTTTTTCTATATTATATTTTAGATAGTAGATAATTTATCCACAAACTTGTAACATTTTTCACAATGAGTGGAAATATTTAGACAAGTGACATTATTTTCTAAATGTCACTAATACAAACTGCTCAATTCATTTAGGGTTATATTTAAAATTTCAATTTCTGTTTTCACACCTCAGTTGCCTTAAAAAACTTTGCCATTGATGTCAGGAGAGGTTAATTGTTTCCTCATATGGTAATATTGTTACAGTATTTAATATTCTAAGATGCGGAATCATTTAATTTTCAAAATATTTTATTCTTGGCAACCTACACATATTTCTTTCCATTATAAATCAGATTTTCCTATAGATTAAATTATATTTATAGTTTGTGTTCAACTTATTTTTTAACTTTATATTTAATAGTTTGTGTTCCTAATATTTTTTGTCTCTTAAATTTTATTTTTTCCTATCAATAGTTTTTGTGCTCTATTCCTAAAAATAGTTTGATTATTCCCTCTAATTAGGGTGTTGAGTTTTGGTTTCACAGAACTTGAAACATTTCCCTTGTTATATTTTACTAGTTTCCATGACAATACTAGCATCTTCCTATTTGCCTTCCTTAGCTTTAAAAAAATTAATTGACAGATATCCCTTATTCAGTATCATTTACCTAACTAAATAATTCAACAAAAATTTAAATAAGCATAACACATCATTTCAAGATATGGCAAGTCAACTGCCCAATATATTAATTTATCTGAAATTTAAGATATATGTACAATAGATCATGTTTGATATTAATCTTCTTACAAAGAAAAAAAATCACAGTTTCCAAATTGCAAACAGAGGAGGTCTGTGAGGAAAGATGACAAAGACAGATTTCATACTCAGAATGAAAATAAAACCAGTCCTCTAAAGGCAGGGAGGAGAAGGCAGTGGCAACCCACTCCAGTACTCTTGCCTAGACAATCCTATGGACGGAGGAGCCTGGTAGGCTGCTATCCATGGGGTCACTAAGAGTCAAACATGACTGAAGTGACTTAGCAGCAGCAGCAGTAGCTAAAGGCAGGGAAATGACAGAGGAAAGAAACAGACATTGTCAAAGTACACACACAGGAATGACATTTGCAAGTTCTTTCCATTTCATAGTGAGTTCATTTGTGTTATCCTTGCCTAACCCTTGGTATTTGTCTGGTATAAGGACAGACTCCTCAACTCTTTGCAGCAGCACTAATGTTATTAATTCTTCATCAATAGCAATAGTAACGGTGTGGGTCATCCCACTTGTTAATTGTCATGGTCAGTATTGGCCTTAGTCATTGAAGTAGGCTAATACTTGGGGTGGGCTTCCATGGTGGCTCAGATGGTAAAGAATCCACATACAATGTGAGAAACCTGGGTTCGCTCTCTGGGTTGTAGGAGGGCATGGCAATTCACTCAAGTATTCTTGCCTGGAGAATCCCCATGGACAGAGGAGCCTGGTGGACTACCCATGAGATCGTAAAGAATCAGACACAACTGACCGACTAAGCACAATACTTGGGGTACTGAAAGAGAAATAGGCTAAGGACTATGCTGCAGAATAGTCCAGGAAAGCTCTGACATGTGGGTAGATTACTGTATATTCTAAACCATACCAAGTCAGGATAAAAAGGATATGAATGTCACAAGTAATTATATCTCATGAGTGGCTCATCTCATTTCTGCATAGAATGTTTCATTGAGTTTCTCTTATTCCTTTTCAACAGCTATCAGTTTTCTCCTTTCTTTAATCCATATTTACCACAAAATCCTTTCTCTCCACCTAGAAATATTCTACTTTGCATTTAAAGTTTTGGAGCCTCCAGCTAAAGGACACTTCCTGGCATTTGGGTTTATAAAGTGAACATAGGCATGCTAATTATTTTTGCAATTTTATTCTTTTTAATAAGGTCCCCTAAGCATTGCCCTGATTTCAAAAGGATAAAGATGTATCCAGGCTCAGAATTTGCTAAAAATCTTTTTTAATAAATCCTTGATCCAAATAACTCAGTTTAAATCATATTAAAGTACAGCAGCTATTGCAGATTAATATCTTGAATTTAAAATTTTTAATTACTGATTATATGCACAAACCTCTCCATCAGTTTATATTCAATTATTTGATAATATCAATTAGTTGATATTTTTGATAACTGTGTATTTAATGATCTTAAAAACTTAAAATTTATTTTTAATATGCTGACAACTAAACCTTGATTATTTTCTGCCTCATTTCAAGTAGTTAGGTTGGCATTTACTATTCTAAACATCATGTCCTTGGATGCCTTACACTAACTTTTCCTAATATTATGATATTGTTCTTTTAATTTTTAAATTATTTTTAGAGCAATTCCTATTTTATTTTTAATTGGAGGATAATTACGATATTGCATTGGTTTCTGGCATACATCAATATGAATCAGTCATAGGTATTCATATGTCCTCTCCCTCTTGAACCTCCCTCCCACCTCCCACCCAATCCCACTCTCTAGGTTGTCACAGAGCACTAGTTTTGAACTCTCTGCATCATATAGCAAATTCCCACTGGATATCTATTTTACATATGGTAATGTATATGCTTAAATGCTACTCTAGCAAATTGTCCCACCCTTTCCTACCCCAAATGTGTACACAAGTCCCTTCTTTATCTGTTTCTCTTTTGCTGCCTTGAAAATAGGTTCATTAGTACCATCTTTCTAGATTCCATATATATGCATTACTATACAATACTTGTTTTTCTCTTTCGGACTGAACTTCACTGTGAATAATAGGCTCTAGGTTCATCTACCTCATTAGAACTGACTCAAATGCATTCCTTTTTATAGCTGAGTACTGTTCCATTTATATATGCTCTACATGTTCTTTGTCCTTTCATCTGTCAATGGACATCTAGGTTGCTTCCGTGTCCTAGCTGTTATAAACAGGGCTGCAATGATTTTTTTTTTTAATACCTATGGGTGTTCATTGGAAGGACTGATGCTAAAGCTGAAACTCCTATACTTTGGCCACCTCATGCGAAGAGTTGACTCATTGGAAAAGACTCTGATGCTGGGAGGGATTGGGGGCAGGAGGAGAAGGGGATGACAGAGGATGAGATGGCTGGATGGCATCACCGACTCAACGGACATGAGTTTGAGTGAACTCCGGGAGTTGGTGATGGACAAGGAGGCCTGGCGTGCTGCAATTAATGGGGTTGCAAAGAGTCGGACACGACTGAGCGACTGAACTGAATTGAACTGAACTGATGATTATAAGATTGCTAGATGAACATTTGTAATTGTCCTGTTTGTGTATGTTTTTACTATTTTCAGCATAAAAAAAATTGATAACCTTACTGGGATTCCCTTGTATGTTATTTGATGCCTTTCCCTAGTTGTTTTCAATATTTTTCTTTGCATTTAATTTTTGTCAATTTGATTATGTGTCTCAGCACATTCCTCCTTGGGCTTATCATGTATGGGACTCACTGTGCTTCTTAAATCTGGGTGAATGTTTCCTGCTCCATGTTAGGGACTTTTTCAGCTATAATCATTCAAATATTTTCTCAGGTCTTTTTCTTTTCTCTTTTTCTGGGACCACTATAATGTGAACGTTGGTGTAAATGTTTAATGTTGTCCCAGAGGTCTCTGAGATTTTCCTCATTTCTTCTCATTCTTTTTTCTTTATTGTGTTCTGTGGCAGTGCTTTTCAACACTCTGTCTCCAGCTCAAGAGTCATAGATGACCCACCTCCCAGAATATTGGAAATAAAAGCAAAAATAAACAAATGGGACCTAATTAAAATTAAAAGCTTCTGCACAACAAAGGAAACTATAAGCAAGGTGAAAAGACAGCCTTCAGAATGGGAGAAAATAATAGCAAATGAAGCAACTGACAAAGAATGAATCTCAAAAATATACAAGCAACTCCTACAGCTCAATTCCAGAAAAATAAATGACCTAATCAAAAAATGGGCCAAAGAACTAAACAGACATTTCTCCAAAGAAGACATACAGATGGCTAACAAACACATGAAAAGATGCTCAACATCACTCATTATCAGAGAAATGCAAATCAAAACCACAATGAGGTACCATTTCACACCAGTCAGAATGGCTGCTATCCAAAAGTCTACAAGCAATAAATGCTGGAGAGGGTGTGGAGAAAAGGAAACCCTCTTACACTGTTGGTGGGAATGCAAACTAGCACAGCCCCTATGGAGAACAGTGTGGAGATTCCTTAAAAAACTGGAAATAGAACTGCCTTATGACCTAGCAATCCCACTGCTGGGCATACACACCGAGGAAACCAGAATTGAAAGAGACATGTGTACCTCAATGTTCATCGCAGCACTGTTTATAATAGCCAGGACATGGAAGCAACCTAGATGTCCATCAGCAGATGAATGGATATGAAAGCTGTGGTCCATATGCACAATAGATTATTGCTGCTGCTGAGTCACTTCAGTTGTGTCTGACTCTGTGCGACCCCATACATGGCAGCCCACCAGGCTCCCCCATCCCTGGGATTCTCCAGGCAAGAACACTGGAGTGGGTTGCCATTTCCTTCTCCAATCAATAGAGTATTACTCAGCCATTAAAAAGAATACACTTGAATCAGTTCTAATGAGGTGGATGAAACTGGAGCCTATTATACAAAGTAAGCCAGAAAGGAAAACACCAATACAGTATACTAACTCATATATATGGAATTTAGAAAGATGGTAATGATAACCCTGTATGTGAGACAGCAAAAGAGACACAGATGTATAGAACAGTCTTTTGGACTCTATGGGAGAAAGATAGGGTGGGATGATTTGGGAGAATGGCATTGAAACATGTATATTATCATATGTAAAACGAATCACCAGTCCAGGTTCAATGCAGGATACAAGGTGCTTGGGGCTGGTGCATTGGGATGACCTAGAGGGATGGTACGGGGAGGGAGGTGGGAGGGGGGTTCAGGATGGGGAACACATGTACACCCGTGGCGAATTCATGTTGATGTATGGCAAAACCAATACAATATTTAAATTAATTAGCCTCCATTTAAAATAAATAAATTTAAATTAAAAAAAAAGTCATAGATGAGAAAACAAACTTATAGTTACCCAGAAGGGGGGAATGGAAGGAGAATAAATTGGGAGATTGAGATTGATATACACACAATACTATATATAAAATAGATAACTAATAAAGACCTACTGTATAGCACAGGGAGTTCTACTCAGTACTCTATAATGACTTATATGGGAAAAGAATCTTAAAAAGAGTAGACATATTAATGTGTATAACTAATTCACATTGTCATAAGACATAAATTAACACAACATTGTAAATCAACTATACTCCCAAAAAAATTTTACAAAAATTAAAACTATTTCTTCAAAAATTTTCAAGAAGTTTCTTGTTTTAATTACTGAGTAAAATAATAGACATATAATCAAAGTTTTGTTTGTGAAATGCAGGCAGAGTCTAATCATTCATCCAAGGAGAATGATTCAATGGAAATAACAGAACAGATTTCAGAAAATAAGACATATGATAAAGAATGGGTTGAATATGGGTAGGTGTTGTTTAGATAATTAGCCCATTTTATTCTTAACCTGGTTAATTTTTATATTTGTTTTGAAATTTAAATTGACTAAAATTAGTAGAAAATTTTATATAATATATAAATATATACTGATTTGATAGAAGATGAATAAAAGGTTCTTTATGGAAATAATATTAAACCTGTTATTTTTATTCTGGAAAATATATTTTTGTATGAAACAAAAACTATCCTGATATGTTGATTGATGAATTATACGATTTTAAAAATATATTCTTTAAGAAATAAAGCTCCTATGCTTATACATGGAATTAATATTCTAATCAATACATTAATTTCATAGACCATCCTTATGTCGAGCAGTATAACTAATTTATACATTTTTAGTACATGTTTTCTGAAGTGAATGAATTAAAAGGAGTAGACTCATGTTCCTTTCCTATAAGTTATTCCTGTACAACAGAATCTAATGTTTATAAGCACTTTCCCCTCACATTTTCTGAATAAGTCCTGTTTTTTCACTTCTATGTTAAATCGTATAGTTAAATTTTAGCTAAGCAAATAAAGTGTGTATTTTAGGAAAATATGTATAGGTAAGTCAGTTGAGGTTTTATCAACACTTTCATATAACTGTTTAATTAGCAGAACCATTTATGTTTCTGTATATTAATGCAAATAACTTTCTAGGGCACAACTTAATATTTAGAACTACCCATAAAATGTACACTTTCTCAAGAAGTCTAAGCAAGTTTACTGAATCTGTGTGTGTTTGAAAGCAGATGTTTGGATCAGAAACACTATTTTAATAGTTATGTACATGCTGCTGCTACCACTGCTGCTGCTAAGTCTCTTCAGTTGTGTCTGACACTGTGTGAACCCATAGACGGAAGCCCACCAGGCTCCCCCGTCCCTGGGATTCTCCAGGCAAGAACACTGGAGTGGGTTGCCATTTCCTTCTCCAATGCATGAACATGAAAAGTGAAAGGGAAGTCGCTCAGTTGTGTTGGACTCTTAGCGACCCCATGGACTGCAGCCCACCAAGTTTCTCCGTCCATGGGATTTTCCAGGCAAGAGTACTGCAGTGGGGGTGCCATTGCTTTCTCCAAGTTATGTACATAGGTATGCTAAATACTTCAAATGCCTTCTTGGCTAAACTGCATTTATGACCAGCCTAGTAATATTGTTTTATTCAATGATTCTGTCTTTGTCTTCTGAATAAGTTATGGTATTTAGGAATGGATAAAAGGGAAATAAAACAAAGGATACTTTTTGACACCAGTTTGAGGAATGAATTATATACAGATCCCAGAAATCTGTTTATATTCAGCCTTACAAAGAACTCTTCTAGAGGAACATCATTTTTGCCAATCATGTAATAAAACCACAATGTTCTTTCTGGTTTTCTTCTCTCTCCTTTTTTTTTCTGATGATGTTTTTTGATATCAATCTGTAGATTCCTCCTCCTCAGCCTGAGACTCTACAAGCCATCTAGGAATCAAGTCAGTCATGTTAGCCAATTCACTGATTGTGCAGCCTGGTTTTCAAGCCTAAATCCAGTATTGTCTCTGCTGAATAAACTTGGGTTTTATTCTCTTTATAAGTGTGATTTATTCAGGACTGATAGTCTCATTTGGTACATAATTCTATCTTTCAAGAAATTGGAAATTTTCCCAAACTCCAGCACTTGTTGTAAGATCTCCCTAATTCAACCTTCCTATAAGTCTAAATTTTAGCCTTACTTGGGAATAAACCTAATTCCAATGTTCACTCAGACTTTATGAAATTCCTCAGATTGTCTGTTACTGAGCCCTGGTCCAATTATTTGAAATGTGATATGCCACAATAATTCTTATCACCAAATAAGGCTGTAATTACAAGACCAGAAGAATAATTTAACCAGTGTGGATGGTCTGGAAATGTCATATTTATTCAAAATATTTAAAATATCTTATCATCATAAAATCATTGATTCCTTTGAAAGTATTCTGGTCTTTGAATGTACAAAGCCATATTACAATATTCTATTTAATAACTAAATTGTTGATTTTTCTAGTTACATATGATATCTTCTAGATTTGTTATACTTATGCAAATCTGACAAACATGTAAGGATCTTTCAACACACATTGTATACCTATTGAGTGCTGGTCATATTAGTCACTGAGCAAATAAAAACATTAAAATACTCAAAATATATGATCCCTTCAGGAGTTTTTAAAACTTAAGTATTATGGCACAGCATAAATGCATATTGGTACACTGCACAATCTCAAGGTAAGTACATGGAAAATACAGACATATATTCTGATTAAATGCAAATATCAGTTCAAATTAAAGGAGTTGAAAACTAATGAAGGCTGAGAATTCAAAGAACAAAGAAGTGGTTTATGTGAGATTGTATTAGGCAACCTTTTTAGAAGGGTGATGCTGTCAGGGGCTAGGGGAGTTGTTATTCATCAAAATTCAGCATGGGTTAAAAAGATTTTTTAAAGTAGTTTTGCAAAAGTTCTTCCCTTGGAAAGTTCACAAGAACGATTTTATGTTGAGAGTTATCTTGCCTTTGTCTGAGTGGTATCAAAAATACATGAGGAACTTTATGCTGAGTGACATGACACATCAGAACCTATTATTGGCTTTGAGAATGATTTAGGATTAGAAAGGATATTGTAAAACAAGAAGTTATACAAGTAGTCATTAGTCAAACATAACTTTAGTGTGATGGAAACCAGATAGCAGGATGCACTGGATATTTTAACTACATTTATAACTGGAAACCAAAATATTTATAGAGAATAAACCATAATAAATGATTGGGGAAGAGTGTTTCATAATGGCATAAGTAGTTTCCTCTGAAGAAATGTTACAGGAAATTGTATTTTCCACATATCTGTATTTTGTTTCATCTAATAATAGGACTCATTTTCATATATATGCTCAACAATTTTTTTTGAGACCATCATTCTCTGTCTGAGAAGCTTAAGAATTCTTTTAGGCATATTACGTTCTTAAAATGAAGCCCTCTCTTATGAAGGGGGAAGTAAAATATGCAGCTGGGCCCCACTATTATTCAGTTTAGCAAGATGGAAACTAGAATAATTCTAAGGCTTTAGTGTATGCTAGTTTTTAGGCTCTCCCCAAGTAGTGTCCACTCAATCTGTAAATGTCTTCACAGTTGTAGATACAGTTGGAATTGTCTAAATGATAAAAATTTATTAGAATAAATTGAATATAATTAAGTAATACAGAGAAACATATTATTACCATTTTATTATATGCAGTGTCATTTGATAAATCAGTAACTAATTAATTAATTTCCGTTTTGTAGTGTTTGCCAGTTTCTGTGCTACAAATACTTCCTCCATTATCACTTTCAGGTCACAAACAGAAAGTGAAGAGGAACTAAAAAGCCTCTTGATGAAAGTGAAAGTGGAGAGTGAAAAAGTTGGCTTAAAGCTCAACATTCAGAAAACGAAGATCATGGCATCTGGTCCCATCACTTCATGGCAAATAGATGGGGAAACAGTGGAAACAGTGGCAGACTTTATTTTTGGGGGCTCCAAAAATCACTGCAGATGGTGACTGCAGCCATGAAATTAAAAGACACTTACTCCTTGGAAGGAAAGTTATGACCAACCTAGATAGCATAATGTCTCAAAAGCAGAGACATTACTTTGCCAACAAAGGTCCATCTAGTCAAGGCTGTGGTTTTTCCAGTGGTCATGTATGGATGTGAGAGTTGGACTGTGAAGAAAGCTGAGCACTGAAGAATTGATGCTTTTGAATTGTGGTGTTGGAGAAGACTCTTGAGAGTCCCTTGGACTGCAGGGAGATCCAGCCAGTTCGTTCTGAAGGAAAACAGCCCTGGGATTTCTTTGCAAGGAATGATGCTAAAGCTGAAACTCCAGTACTTTGGCCACCTCATGTGAAGAGTTGACTCATTGGAAGAGACTCATGCTGGGAGGGATTGGGGTCAGGAGGAGAAGGGGACGACAGAGGATGAGATGGCTGGATGGCATCACTGACTCGATGGACATGAGTTTGAGTGAACTCCGGGAGTTGGTGATGGGCAGGGAGGCCTGGTGTGCTGCGATGCATGGGGTCGCAAAGAGTCAGACACGACTGAATGACTGAACTGAACTGAACTGAACAGTGCCATAACTCATTTAAAAAATTCTGAAATATTTAACAATTGGTGCTCATGAGCCATAGTTCAAGTTCCAGCATATACCTTAACCTATTAGATAGGAGAGAAGATATCTTTGTTGTAGAGGATTTTGCAACTGTAACAAGCGCCATGAAGATCAAATATGTCATCATTACTTTCTGAGTTTAGTAAGCAAATGTATAAGAGAGACATTTCCACCTTAAAGTTCTCAGTAAAATGATCAGACTGCAGCTACTCAGCACTGTGCTGTCTCCACAGCCCCATTCACAATGACAGTGATTTTAAAGAGATAATTGTCCTAACCCTGCCTCAGTCTTTGTAAAATGGCCATCTTCTTGGGTTATAATGGACTTTTAAATGGCTGTGTCCTCAAGCTGTTGAACACAAATAAGACATTCTTACTGAACCCTCACACAACCCTTCTAAACAGAAAATAAAATTTCAAATTTACTAATGAGGAAACTGAAACAATTTTCCTATAATTATCCATGAGCAAGACATTTCAGTGGAGTAATGGTGAACCAAATGGCTTTCTAAGAGAATGAGAAGTCAGGAATTGGAAACAATAAATGTAGAAGAATTTGCTGAGGAATTTTGCTACAGAATTAGAGCTGAGAAATGAGATGGAAATAATCATCAGAACAACTTTATTGTTATTATTATTATTGAAAATCGGACTATAGCATGTTTGTTGATGGGACTGAGAAAATAGAAGGGACAATTGGTGATATTTGGGAAGAAACAACTTCAGAACTGATTTCCTTGAGTCAAGAGTGAATATAATCCACTGTAAATGAAGAAATCACCCTAGATGGGAGCACAGACCGTATTATACAAAGAAGGAAGGCAGACAGTATAGGTTGGTAACTTGGTGGAGCCCAAATATTATTTATCTTCCAGTTGTTATTTTAGCATAAAAATAAAGAAGCAAAATTTTGCTATTGTTTCTTTTAGTCAGTATTATTTAAAAAAATCAAGCATATTGGTTAAGAATAAGGAATTGAGAGGAGATTTTGAATTTAAAATAATTCTGGTCAGCATCATTGTGTGTGTTAAATGATGTGAGATGTCTGGGAATACTAAGTATCCTGTGGTGACCAATCCAAAGAGATACCTTGATGGCATAAGTCCTGAAAACCACTTTGACAGATTGCTGGGATTGTGACTATATGGGGAGAGTCTTAGGAGAACAACCCAAAGCTTTAAGAGATTCTACCCCAGGAATTCAGAGAGACAGTGTCACTGTGGTTGTTCATTTTGGAGATGGTATAGGAATAGAGTAGGACACGACTGAGCAACTGAACTGAACTGAGAGGAATAGAAATACGGAAAAATTACCCCAAGTCAATCTCAGTCTCTCTCTCTTCCCTTCCCTGCCTCCTTACACTTGTGATATAGAAACATTATCAGACTCAAATCGAAATATGAGGAGTTCAGGGGTAACCCATATTCTCATAAAGGAAATTATATCTTATGAAGTATTGGTGGAAATTTCAGAAAATTACTTTAGTATTTGCTAATATAATTAAGCTGGAATCAAGATGCTGGGAGAAATATCAATAACCTCAGATATGCAGATGATACCACACTTATGACAGAAAGTGAAGAAGACCTAAAGAGCCTCTTGATGAAAGTAAAAAAGGAGAGTGAAAATTTGGCTTTAAGTTCAACATTCAGAAAACTAAGATCATGGCATCTGGTTCAATCACTTCATGACAGATAGATGGGGAAACAGTGGAAACAGTGGTTGACTTTATGTTTTGGGGCTCCAAAATCACTGCAGATGGTGACTGAAGCCATGAAGTTAAAAGACACTTACTCCTTGGAAAGAAAGTTATGACCAACCTAGACAGCATATTAAAAAACAGAGACATTACTTTGCCAACAAAGGTCCATCTAGTCAAGGCTATGGTTTTTCCAGTGGTCATCTATGGATGTGAGAGTTGGACTGTGAAAAAAGCTGAGCACTGAAGAATTGATGCTTTTGAACTGCAGTGTTGGAGAAGACTCTTCAAAGTCCCTTGGACTGCAAGGAGATCCAAACAGTCCATCCTAAAGGAGATCAGTCCTGGGTGTTTATTTGTAGGACTGATGTTGAAGCTGAAACTCCAATACTTTGGCCACCTGATGCAAAGAGCTGACTCATTTGAAAAGACCCTGATGCTGGGAAAGATTGAGGGCAGGAGGAGACGGGGATGACAGAGGACAAGATGGTTGGATGTCATCATCGACTCAATGGACATGGGTTTGGGTGAACTCCGGGAGTTGGTGATGGACAGGGAGGCCTGGCGTGCTATGGTTCATGGGGTCGCAAAGAGTCAGACATGACTGAGCGACTGAACTGAACTGAACTGAATATATTAAAGTCTTTCTAAATTTCTATAAAAATTATTTCTTTACCCCCCTTTTGCATGTTTTCAGCACCAAAATTCAAAATAGCAAACACAAATAATAATAATAAGTATTTAACCACTAATAATACAGTTTCCCCCGGAGAAGGGAAAAGCTACCCACTCCAAGATTCTGACCTGGAGAATTCTATGGAATGTATAGCCCATGGGGTCATAAAAATTCAGACATGACTGAGTGAATTTCACATCATGTCAAGAATATAGTTTAAGGTTTTACATTAATATTAGTCAACTTCTAGTGAGATAATAGCAATCTGTATTAGTTCTTGTTTTGAATATAAAATATAGGTAAACTATGATTTAAATAGATTTCAGATTTAGAAAAACAGGTCAGGAAATGGAACTACCACATTTCCAAATAGTTACCTACAACTGAAATTTTAACAATGCTCATCTATACAGAGAGTGTTCCTGACTCTCTGCATCTGTATTATTTGTTTGTAGGCTTATATGTATATTTGTGTGTTTGTTTATATGTATACATAATGGGTTGAATAATGTCTCCTCTAGCCTTCAGTATGACTGTATTTGGAAATTGTCTTTAGGGAAGTAACTAACTTAAAGGGGGTGATAAATGTGTAGCTCTAATCTGATAGGACTGGTGTCCTTATGAGAAGAAGAGACATCAAAAATCTCTCTTTCCAAGTATGCATTGAATAAAGGACATTTGAAGAGATGTCCTCAAGAGACAGTCATCTATAAGCCAAGAAGAGAACCTTGCCAGAAACTAATACCGATAGCATTCTTAGCTTCCAGAACTGTGAGAAAATAAATTTCTGTTGTGTAAGCACCCAGATTGTGCTGTGGTATTCTCTGTTTCTATGGCAACTCTAGCATATATAAACGCACACATACACACACATATCCCTGGGTCAGGAAGATCTCCTGGTGAAGGAAATGGCTACTCACTCCAGCATCCTTGCCCGGAGAATTCCATGGGCAGAGGATCCTGGTAGGCTACAGTTCATGAGGTCGCACAGAGTTGGACACAACTGAGCAACTAACACTTTCACATCTCATATATACACACACACACACATGCATACACACGCACACACACACGCATACACACACACACACATATATATATATACATATAAAATTATATTAAATGCATAATTCATATGTAAATACTAGTACATATTGGAGATGGAAATGGCAACCCACTCCAGTGTTCTTGCCTGGAGAATCCCAAGGATGGGGGAGCCTGGTGGGCTGCCGTCTATGGGGTCCCACAGAGTCAGACACAACTGAAGCGACTTAGCAGCAGCAGCAGCAGTACATATTAGTATATATGTATATATGTACAAATACATATGTTTCTATAGATAAAAGTAAGATAACTGTTTTTGAGCATAGAATTTAGAGCTAAAACTCCAAGAAATATAAGTTTAGTTTGTCTAAATTATTCTAATTTGTTCCAATATAAATGAAACCAATATTCTATTCAGAGTTGGTAATACTTAACTACTAAAAGTTTAGAGGGAATATGACCAGCAAATATTACCTTAAGATATAAAGAAGAAAACAGCTTTTTTCTGGAGTTTCACTGTTAGTGAATTGACAACTAGTAGTAAAATTATACTACCTCCTCCAGCATAATCTAAGGGAAATTTGTCTTTATCAAACTGAAATCTAGAAACATGGAGGGAATTATGTGTGTAGAGCCTCATGGATCAAAGGATATATTATGGTTACAGATAAATTTCCTAGTTTTGCTATAGAATTATTCAGTGAGAAAAAAATGCACATTATTCCTTAAGATAACACAGAAATGCATTCAATTTTATATCCTAATAAATTTAGTACCTCTCAAAGTATATTATTTCCCATGTATAAGAAGCTATTATATTGGATTAGCCAGAAGATTAATTCTGGTTTTTCTGTAACATCTTATGGAAAAACTCAACTGAACTTTTTGACCAACTCTACATTTGTGTAGAGTTTGACCAACTCTATATTTGTGTAGTTTACAGATATGTAAGTGTGTTTGTTTTTTGTGTTATAGTCAAGATAAAACTGGAATTAAAATAAAACACTGCATATTAAGTTATTTATCTTATTGAATCTCTTTGATAAAAATAGCACTGTATAGAGGGAAAGTAGTTTTTTTTTTTTTTTTCCAACGCTACATTTTAAAATGACATTGAGCTCCAAATTGCTTTTCATCATTTTTCAATAGAAATATATATAACATGAGACATGGCTATAAAATATTAAGTTTTTAATATTTCAGACATCTTAGTGATCTCCTTTCAAAGATGGCCATTATTATGTTGTCCTTTCTCAAATGATATTCAGAAAACTCTTTTTGAAATTGTTCTCAGAATTTTTTGGAAAATGGCAAGTGATGGGAACATATCTTTGGAGATTTGGTCAAATCTCCAAATATAAGCAGAGACTAGATAATAAAATAAAGCACATATTTTAAAAATTTACAACAAAGGTAGAAGACAAGGTATTCCCCCAAGCTGAAAATAGTAATTAGAATTTAAAAAGCAATACACAGCTCCTTGTTGTCTGCTTGCTACGTAATGTCTGACTCTTTTGAGACCCCATGGACTGTAGCCCACTACACTCTTCTGTTTATGGGATTTCCCAGACAAGAATACTGAAGTGGTTTGCCATTTTCTTCTCCAGGGGATCTTCCAGGTCTAGGGATTGAACCTGAGTCTCCTGCATTGGTAGGCGAAGCAATTCTTTATAAATGAGACTCCAGGGAAACCCCAGTACAAAGCAACTGTGTGTTATATTCCTCTGGTGAGAGGATCTATTTGAAACTGGGCTTGGGAACATGGCAGGAAATCATAAAACAAGGCATTGTTTTTTTTTAACACTACTCAAAATGTAGTGAAAGTAAGAAAAACTTTCTAAAGTTAGAAAAACTATATAATCCAAGCTCCCTTCATAGAATTTCAGTTCAGTTCACTTGCTTAGTCGTGTCTGACTCTTTGCAACCTGATGAACCACAGCAGGCCAGATCTCCCTGTCCATCACCAACTCCTGGAGTTTACCCAAACTCATGCCCTTCGAGTCCATGATGCCATCCATCCATCTCATACTCTGCCGTCCTCTTCTCCTCCTTCCCTCAAACTTTCCCGGCATCAGGGTCTTTTCAAATGAATCAGCTCTTCGCATCAGGTGGCCAAAGTATTGGAGCTTCAGCTTCAACATCAGTCCTTATAATGACTATTCAGGACTGATTTCCTTTAGGATGTTGTTTTCC
Organism: Bison bison bison; assembly: GCF_000754665.1. NCBI lineage: Eukaryota > Metazoa > Chordata > Mammalia > Artiodactyla > Bovidae > Bison > Bison bison. The sequence continues at coordinate 1,213,271 of NW_011494923.1, read as the reverse complement.
TCTCTTTCTTTGCCACACAGAAGCGCGGAGGCTGCGACGGACCGCACAGAAGCGCGGCTGAAGGGAGCAACCCCATGTCCGGGGAGCAGCGGCTGCACCGGCGCAGGAGGGCAGAGAGGAGCTACTCCACATTCAAGGTAAGGAGGGGCAGCCATGAGGAGATATCACTGGTCCAAGGTAAGGAGCAGCGGCTGCACTTTGCTGGAGCAGCTGTGAAGAGATACCCCACGTCCAAGGTAAGAGAAACCAAAGTAAAACAGTAGGTGTTGAGAGAGGGCATCAGAGGACAGACACACTCACAGAAAACTAGCCAATCTGATCACATGGACAACAGCCTTGTCTAACTCAATGAAACTAAGCCATGCCATGTGGGGCCAACCAAGACAGATGGGTCATGGTGGAGAGGTCTGACAGAATGTGGTCCACTGGAGAAGGGAATGGCAAACCACATCACTATTCTTGCCTTGAGAACCCCATGAACAGTATGAAAAGGCAAAAAGATAGGACACTGAAAGATGAACTCTCCAGATCGGTAGGTGCCAAATATGCTACTCGAGATCAGTGGAGAAATAACTCCAGAAAGAATGAAGGGATGGAGCCTAAGCAAAAACAATGCCCAGCTGTGGATGTGACTGGTGATAGAAGCAAGGTCCGATGCTGTAAAGAGCAATATTGCATAGGAACCTGGAATGTTAGGTCCATGAATCAAGGCAAATTGGAAGTGGTCAAACAGGAGATGGCAAGAGTGAACATTGACATTCTAGGAATCAACGAACTAAAATGGACTGGAATGGGTGAATTTAACTCAGATGGCAATTACATCTACTACTATGAGCAGGAATCCCTTAGAAGAAATGGTGTAGGCATCATGGTCACCAAAAGAGTCTGAAATGCAGTACTTGGATGCAATCTCAAAAACTACAGAATGATCTCTGTTCATTTCCAAGGCAAACCATTCAATATCAAGGTAATCCAAGCCTATGCCCCAACCAGTAATGCTGAAGGAGCTAAAGTTAAACAGTTCTATGAAGACCTACAAGACCTTTTAGAACTAACACCCAAAAAAGATGTCATTTTCATTAGCAGAATCCACTCCGATGTGTCTCCTGAACACACACACACACACACAAAAACACCCTCACATGTGGGCTTGCCAAAGGGATCAAACTTAAGTCTCATCAACTCTCTGGATCCAATGGCCAGTTTACAAGAATACAGAAGTCACAGTAGCACTTTGCATTACACAGTAAGCATGAAATCTGTCACCTTCAGACTACCAGAAACTCTACAGTTCAAATGGCTTAATAATTAACATTTTATTTTTTTTTCATTTCATACATGATATTATACATGTTTCAATAATTAACATTTTAAAATTTAAAGAAATAGAAAATGACCCTGAAGCTTAAAAGAGATTTAAATTACATATCCAACTTAAAAAAAAAAAAAAACTGTACTATACAATAATGTCTGTGAATGAACACTTGAATGATAAATATCATAGAGAAAAGCAAGGATGTTTCTGATGATAAAAATCAAGATAGTGTTATTTTGGAAGGAGAGAGAAGATTGTTATCTGGATGGAGAACATCAGGACCCTCTCGGGTGCCAGGCTAAGTTCTATTTCTGACATGGAAGAATGTTTGATGAGGTTGTGCAGCAGTGATGACATGAATAAATTTTTTATGGGCAAAGAATTCTAGAAATTCAACAAATTTATCACAGACATTCAATTTAATTCTCTAAGAAAAACACTAAATACTTCTTTTCAGAGTAGTAGTTACTTCTGAATAAACATATAACCTACCTCTGAAAGTATTAACATTATTTATGTGTATATTTTAATGTTTGAAAATTCACATAGCCATACACAATATGCCTATTTTAATAATGACTTATATGGTGGAGGAAATATAATCATGTTGGTATGAGGATTAGAAAATTTTATATGGAAATTCACAATAAAATATTTAATTTACAAAAAAATGTTGCTAGAGTTCATTTCTTTCTCTATCAAAAATGAGGTCTATATTTTTAAAAGAGTGTTTCCAAGAATAAAATAAGAAAATGTATGAGGTCTAGACATTTTGAGCAACGGTGGTTAAGAGAGTGGAACCGTCTAACAGAGAGGACATTTGATTGACAGGCTTGGGGATGACTCAACTTGTGAAGAGAAGGATAACAATAGTGCTTCAAGCAAACTTTCTATTTCTGCTTGGATTATTTGAGAAATTCAAGCAGTTGCTTCCACTGTTCACATCACTTCTGCAGTAGCATAAGGCTACGCTGAGAAAATGAAGCACACTGATTTAATAACTGACAAGGATGCTGGATATGTAGAAAGTACTGGTGACTGGCGTCACTGTGCAAATGCTCTGACTTTGATTTTCTGTAAAGTAAGTGAAAAGTGTAAATGTAAGCTAATCAATTTTGATGTGCTATAAATACATTTTCAATTCTTAATACTTCAACTAATTGTGGATATAAATAACTAATCAAAATTCTTTAATTTTGTTAAAGAATTAATATTAATTCTTTAATTAATTAATATTTAACATTTCATTGCAACTGGCAGCATGTATTGCAGAAATTTTGTAGTCATTTATTGGGTAAGATCATAGTAGAAACACTACCTATTTCAAAGCAGTGGAGTATAAAGCAAAACTGATGTTGTCTCTTGAAATACGTTCAGATAAGGTAGAAGAAAAAAATCTTTTAAAAAATGAACAAGAGAGACAAAGAGGCATAATAGCAAGAATCCCTTTAATAGAATTGAAATTGGTTTTCCCTGGACTAAAATACTAAGGAAGGTAATGAACTAGAAAGTCTCTAGGTCAAAATCAGCCAGGAGGTTATTGCCATGTATCTGAGTTGTCCATTCCATCCAGGGAAAATTCAAGGATATGAGAGTAGATCACACTCATTTGACTCTAATCTTAATGTGTTTGAACCTAAATTGCCACCAAATTGTTGCTTTTGAGTAGCAGTCCCTTATTGCTTCTGCATCTGGGCTTTAAAATTGTATAGCTTCTACTTCTCATCTGTATTACTATCCCTGCTAACCCTGGTTACAAAAATTCCTTTTGGGTTAAATTTGCATTATCTTCATGCATTTCTCTTTCCACAGGAATAGATGCAGATTTATACAAAATAAGCTCCTCATTGCAGAAGGAAAAAATATTTGGGAGTGTTTTTAGCGAGCCTTACTATCCATGACTTTTACATCAGAGTGATACTTTTATTAGCCATCTCTCCATTTTCTGATGATTTATAAAAATTTTATTGTAGGTTTTATGATTTGCTTATTTGGTGTTTTAAATTTTACTACATTCTTCCAGGCCATATATAATTAAATCATCTGAAATAGTAATAAATTAATTAATACATATTTCTGTATATGGACTCATATAAATTATATTGAACAATAAATCAGTCTGTTAGTCTATTTCATACTATACATCCATGTGTTTGTATGCACATGGTTGGTCTAGATGCTAAATAATATAAATGAATAAAATAAATATCTGATAAATGTGTTAATTTTCTCTATCCTGTTTGTATGATGATGAACAAATTAGTCTTTAGTTTCATCTTAGGCAAAATGGGCATGAATATTAAAAAGTCTATTTCATTGGGTTTCATTTGCCCAAAAATATACATATGTGAAGAAATAACACTTCAAATAAGTATCTCTACGTTAAATCTGTTCTATAGACAACAATTTTCTCAGGGAGATGATAACTTTAAAGGTATTCTAAGTAGAAATAAGAATGATTTTTTTTTGTATTTTTGTAGGCAAAAAGTATTATTTATAATATATATATATACTTATATTTGAAAATAGCTATTGCCATATTTTTCCCAGTCTGCTTTTCTTTAGCCATTAATATAATTTTAAATACATATGGCAATTCTTTAAATAGCAGAAAACATTTCAAGTGAGTAAGATGGAAACTGACCAGCTAAATTCACTTAGCCAGAACTCAATCCTTGATGTAATGTTATTATTTTATAGAAGAGTTTAAGCTAAAGGGTATAACCTTGTTCAGGAAATGATTGTTGGAAGCAGTTTTGATTTGCTCTCCATTAATGGATATACTTTCAAACAGAAATATACAAAATGTTTCACCACTGGTCAAGGATAATTCCAAACAGGTGCCTACTTCTGCTTCTCACACCAAACTGTCCTTTTAGACCAGACTGCCTTGAGAACACACTTTTAACCCTGTGGAAAGACACCAGCAAATCTGCCCCAACACCAAAGCATATATAACTCTAAACATTTGTAAAACTTTACCACTCAGTAGAAGAGGGGTTGTCAGGGGCTATGGGGTTGGGAAAATGGGAGATGTTGGTCAAAGCATACAACCTTTCAGTGGATGAATAAGTTACCTGGATCTAATATAAAGCATGCTGACCACAGTCAACAATATTGTATTCTATAACTTTACTGTTGCTATCAAAATAGAGCTTTAACTGCTCTCACTGAACCCCCACCACCAATCCGATTGTTATTATGGTAAAGAATGTGTTAACAAACCTCACTGTGGTAAATATTTTACAATATATGCATTGTGTTAAATTATCACCATTCACCTTAATCACACAATGTTATATGTCAATCATATATCAATGAAGTAGGAAAAAAGGTTTGCCACTCAAGACATTGTGTAAGACTGACTTAAAAAGGAAAAAAAGAATACATCTCAATAGTCTTCACACCAGCAGATTAAAATGACTACCTTGTATAGAATTTCCCAGCTTTCTCTCTGAGTTGATTTTCATCTCCCTAATTATATGTGTATAGGAGGCAATAGAGTCACACAAATTAATGATATAACTAAACAGATGAAAAATGATAAAGCAAAAACATATATTCACATGTTATGACTGTATCCAATAAAAACCCACAGTGCTCTTTGATAAAATTATCTTACTTGGAAAACCTCATTTTAATGGCTGGTCTGCTATAAGAAATGATCTTTTAAAAGCAGTTTATTAGACATAAAAATATGCAACTAATGAAGACACCCATTCCCTGGTTTCTAAAGCACTGTAATGAACAGATATCGTAGCAGGAAAAGAAAAATCATTTCTGGTTATAAGGTTCTCATGTGGTTTCTAGGTCACAGCAGTACTTTTTTAGAGAAAGAATCTGGCAAATAGACTACTTCGGAAACAACCAATCTATTTTGTAAAGTAATGTAAAAGTGTCTATGATTTAGTTATATATTGAAATAGTTCTTCACTCTTTCATTTGTTAATGTTTAAAGTAGCCAAGAAGGAGAAAAAAAAAAAAAAAACCTAGGCTGATGGGAATTCTAACTAAATGTTTTCTTCATATTTTTTATTCTTGCATTTTTATCAAAGGGAAAATATTTGGTGTTCCTTCATGGGTCTGCTAAATCAAAGATTTTGATTAAATTTATTTTTTAAAAAACTTTATGCAAATATAATTTTAGAAGGGATACAATGGTACCTTTTAAATGTGTCATTCTGTATTCAAAACTTAATGATTTCTGGGCTTTCATTTTAGAAGTTAAGATCTGAATTGTGTGTGTGTGTGTGTGTGTGTTGTGTATGATGGTGTTAAGAAGGGTAAGAAAAGAAACAAATGTTATTTAAGCAAAATATTTATTATAAGCACTATTCTAAATTTCCCTTGACTGGTTCTGAATTTCTAATCAAACCTCATTGCTTTTAAATTTGAAGTAACTTCCAATTCCCTTCATAGTTTTGTGAGGCTGACTAAATTTCAGTTCAGTTCAGTTCAGTCGCTCAGTCGTGTCCAACTCCCTGTGACTCCATGAATCGCAGCAAGCCAGGCCTCCCTGTCCATCACCAACTCCCGGAGGTCACCCAGACTCACGTCCATCGAGTCAGTGATGCCATCCAGACATCTCATCCTCTGTCGTCCCCTTCTCCTCCTGCCCCCAATCCCTCCCAGCATCAGACTCTTTTCCAATGAGTCAACTCTTTGCATGAGGTGGCCAAAGTACTGGAGTTTCAACTTTAGCATCATTCCTTCCAAAGAAATCCCAGGGCTGATCTCCTTCAGAATGGACTGGTTGGATCTCCTTGCAGTCCAAGGGACTCTCAAGAGTCTTCTACAACACCACAATTCAAAAGCATCCATTTTTCGGCGCTCAGCCTTCTTCACAGTCCAGCTCTCACATCTATACATGACCACAGAAAAAACCATAGCCTTGACTAGACGAACCTTTGTTGGCAAAGTAATGTCTCTGCTTTTGAATATGCTATCTAGGTTGGTCATAACTTTGCTTCCAGTGAGTAAGTGTCTTTTAATTTCATGGCTGCAGTCACCATCTGCAGTGATTTTGGAGCCCAGAAAAATAAAGTCTGACACTGTTTCCCCATCTATTTCCCATGAAGTGATGGGACTGGATGCCATGATCTTAGTTTTCTGAATGTTGAGCTTTAAGCCAACTTTTTCACTCTCCTCTTGCACTTTCATCAAGAGGCTTTTGAGTTTCTCTTCACTTTCTGCCATAAGGGTGGTTCATCTGCATATCTGAGGTTATTGATATTTCTCCCGGCAATCTTGATTCCAGCTTGTGTTTCCTCCAGTCCAGTGTTTCTCATGATGTACTCTGCATATAAGTTAAATAAGCAGGGTGATAATATACAGCCTTGACATAGTCCTTTTCCTATTTGGAACCAGTCTGTTGTTCCATGTCCAGTTCTAACTGTTGCTTCCTGATTTGCATATAGGTTTCTCAAGAGGCAGATCAGGTGGTCTGGTATTCCCATCTCTTTCAGAATTTTCCACAGTTTATTGTGATCCACACAGTCAAAGGCTTTGGCATAGTCAATAAAGCAGGAATATATGTTTTTCTGGAACTCTCTTGCTTTTTTCATGATCCAGTGGGTATTGGCAATTTGATCTCTGGTTCCTCTGCCGTTTCTAAAACCAGCTTGAACATCAGGAAGTTCACAGTTCACATATTGCTGAAGCCTGGCTTGGAGAATTTTGAGCATTACTTTACTAGCGTGTGAGATGCGTGCAGTTGTGTGGTATTTTGTCACTCCTCATATACAGGCTTTTAAAACAGCAGAGTATATTCAACATGAAGAAACTAAACAAGGATACATAGTGAAGATTTCTTTTCTCCCACCTCTTCCCATACCTTTAAGTTTCTAGAGATGGCCTCCTATATCGAAGGGACTCCATAGACCTTATTCTTTTACTACAGAAGCAATGAAAGTGATGGCATTGACCTCTCCTCAGAGTGAACTTGGATGACTGGCCATTTATTCCTCCTGGGAAAATATCCAGATCAGGACCCAGAGTCCTGAGACAATTTAGATTTCCACTGAAATTCCAGTAGAGAAAAGAAAGACTATAGAAGTCTGAGCTACACTAACTGATATTTGTAGAATATTACATCTCCAAACAGCAGGAAACACATTCTCAACTGCACATAGAACATGCACTAAGAATGGGCAATAAATCACATCTCAATAAGTTTCAAAGAATCAAAATCATACAGAATATGTTCTCTGATCATGCTGATATTAAAATAGAAATCATTGACGGAAAAATATCTGGAAAAATCTTTAAATATCAGAAATTAAGCAACCACTTGCAAATAAATCATGTTTTTAGAAAAAAATCACAACAAATGTTTAAATATCATTAAATAATAATACTTAAATAATCAGCAGTCAAAATGGATTATTTGATGACACTAATAAAATTGTTAACTCTTCAGGAACACTGATGATGCAAAAAGAAACACAAGGGGGGCTGGGGAAAGCACAAAATATCAGTACCCTGATAAGAGGTGGAACATCATTACAGATGAAACTCACATTTTAAAAGATTATAACAATGTTATGTCAAAAAATTGACAACTTGGGTGAAATGAACATATTCCTTGGAAGTTATAGCTTGCCAAATCTGAATCAAGAAATAGAAAATCTGATTATTCCTATACTTGTTATTGAAATATTTAACAAAAATAACCTCACATAGAAAATTTCAGAATGAGATAAATTCACTGATGAATTCTGTGAAGCACTAAAGGAAGATTATTACCATGTCATGCAAAGCTCTTGACAAACTAGAGGAAGAGGAAACACTTCTCAACTTGCTCTTTTCAAGACCATATAACCCTGATACAAAAATCAAAAGTATTATTGGCAAAGATAATTACAGATTGAAATCCTTCATGGGTTGCCATTTTCTTCTTGAGGGGATCTTCCTGACCCAGAAATCAAACCTGGGTCTCCTGCATTGCAGGCAGATTCTTCACCAACTAAGCTACAAGGGAAGCTCATGAGCATGAGAAAATATTAGAAAATCCCATCCAACAATACAGAAAATGGATAATGCACTATGATCAAATAGGCTTTATCCCAAGATTATAAAATGTTTCACACAAAAATTCAATCAGTGTAAACTGTTACCTTAAAAGAATCATGTAATGACATCAATAGATACAGAAAGTATCATATGATGAAAGTCAGCACTAATTCATAGTAAAAGTTATCAACAAACTAAATGGAGAATATGCCAGTCTAAAAGCAAGCAGCTGTAACAGCCTACAGCTTACATCATACCTAACGAAGAAATACTGAACATTTCCTCCATCTTAATATTGAGAATAAGAAAAGAACATCTTCTTTCATTATTTCTATTCAACTTTATACTATAGCAGTAGAAATGGGATCATGTCTGTTCAAACACTTCTGAAGGGAGTAGTATCCAATACAGTTACTGTTATGATTACTTATAGGCATAATTTTCTATAGAGAATAGAGTAATTTTTTTTTTTCAAAGAGTTTCTAAGAAAGCTTAACCTGGGTTAATGTCATACAGGTGAATCATGGCATCTCATGGTGAAAAAGTGTAGGTTCTCTGGCTTTCTTGAATCCATTTAATGATTAATGTGGTAAATGAACCACAAATTTAATATTTCCTATTATTAGATGGCTGGATCAATAAGGCTTTGCAAACACATTGAGACTACTTATTAACTATAATAGCACACAAAGAGTGTAGGATAAAACTTTATAATCTTAATTAATTTGATTTGAACTTTATACCTGGTAGGTGAAAGAGTCATGTCCAGCTCTTTTTGACCCCATGTACTATACAGTCCTTAGAATTCTCCAAGCCAGAATACTGGAGTGAGTAACCTTTCCCTTCTCCAGGAGATCTTCCCAATCCAGGGATCAAACCCAGGTCTTCTGCACAGCAGGCGGATTCTTTACCAGCTGAGCCACATGGGATACTGGAGTGGGTGGCCTATCCCTTCTCCAGGGGATCTTCCCAATGCAGGGATTGAACCAGGGTCTCCTGCATTGCAGGTGCATACTTTATCAGCTGAAATATCAGGGAAGCAGTGCAAGATGATAATCCAAAACATGTGCTTAGTGTCCAACAATCTGGAGAGATATAACAGGATGTTTTATGATATCAGTGGAGATTTATTCATTGTAATTTTGCAAGATATTTGTAGAAAGTTATATAGAAATCTAAGAACAAATGTGGAAATTATTTTGCTATAGCAGAAAATTTCTCACTGATACACTGAGTTAAGTTCAGTTGCTCAGTCGTGTCTGACTCTTTCCGACCCCATGAATCGCAGCACGCCAGGCCTCCCTGTCCATCACCAACACCCGGAGTTCACCCAGACTCACGTCCATTGGTCGATGATGCCATCCAGCCATCTCATCCTCTGTCGTCCCCTTCTCCTCCTGCCCCCAATCCCTCCCAGCATCAGACTCTTTTCCAATGAGTCAACTCTTCACATGAGGTGGCCAAAGTACTGGAGTTTCAACTTTAGCATCATTCCTTCCAAAGAACACCCAGGACTGATCTCCTTTAGGATGGACTGGTTGGATCTCCTTGCAGTCCCAGGGACTCTCAAGAGTCTTCTCCAACACCACAGTTCAAAAGCATCAATTCTTCAGCGCTCAGCCTTCTTCACAGTCCAATCCTTAGATCCATACATGACTACTGGAAAAAACATAGCCTTGACTAGATGGACCCTTGTTGGCAAAGTAATGTCTCTGCTTTTGAATATGCTCTCCAGGTTGGTCATAACTTTCCTTCCAAGGAGTAAGCGTCTTTTAATTTCATGGCTGCAGTCACCATCTGCAGTGATTTTGGAGCCCCCAAGAATAAAGTCTGACACTGTTTCCCCATCTATTTCCCATGAAGTGATGCAACCAGATGCCATGATCTTAGTTTTCTGAATGTTGAGCTTTAAGCCAACTTTTTCACTCTCCTCTTTCACTTTCATCAAGAGGCTTTTGAGTTCCTCTTCACTTTCTGCCATAAGGGTGGTCATCTGCATATCTGAGGTTATTGATATTTCTCCCAGCAATCTTGATTCCAACTTGTGTTTCTTCCAGCCCAGTGTTTCCCATGATGTACTCTGCATATAAGTTAAATAAGCAGGGTGACAATATACAGCCTTGACGGACTCCTTTTCCTATTTGGAACTAGTCTGTTGTTCCATGTCCAGTTCTAACTGTTGATTCCTGACCTGCATACAAATTTCTCAAGAGGCAGGTCAAGTGGTCTGGTATTCCCATCTCTTTCAGAATTTTCCTCAGTTTATTGTGATCCACACAGTCAAAGGCTTTGGCATAGTCATAAAAGCAGAAATACATGTTTTTCGGGAACTCTCTTGCTTTTTCCATGATCCAGTGGATGTTGGCAATTTGATCTCTGGTTCCTCTGCCTTTTCTAAAACCAGCTTGAACATCTGGAAGCTCACGGTTCATGTATTGCTGAAACCTGGCTTGGAGAATTTTGAGCATTCCTTTACTAGCGTGTGAGATGAGTGCAATTGTGTGGTAGTTTGAGCATTCTTTGGCATTGCCTTTCTTTGGGATTGGAATGAAAACTGACCTTTTCCAGTCCTGTGGCCACTGCTGAGTTTTCCAAATTTGCTGGCATATTGAGTGCAGCACTTTCACAGCATTATCTTTCTGGATTTGAAATAGCTCAATTGGAATTCCATCACCTTCACTAGCTTTGTTCTAGTGAGGGTCTAAATGGATAGAAAGCATTTTCATATTGCTGTTTCTCAGTCAAAAGGAGGGATGTACCCTATACACCAGAAATAGCCAATAAATAATTATTGTAGTACATATAAATACAATTTGAAGAATAATTTGAGCTGCAAAATATTGTGCTCATGAGTTGAAAAAGAGTGAACTCTTTAATTTTGTCAATGGACTTGCCCAATCTAATTAGGGTCATTCATTTATTTTCCCTTGAACAATTAGTTATTGAGAAACAACTGTTTGCCTGGTACTCTGCTTGGTAATGAACACTGGAAATAGATAAATAGAAAAAAACATGGACTCTCTCTTATTCAGTTCAGTCCCTCCATCATGTCCGACTCCCTGCGACCCCATGAACTGCAGCATGCCAGGTTTCCCTGTCCATCACCAACTCCCGGAATTAACCCAAACCCACGTCCATAGAGTCGGTGATGCCATCCAACCATCTCATCCTCTGTCGTCCCCTTCTCTTCCTGCCCTTAAACTTTCCCAGCATCAGGGTCTTTTCAAATGAGTCAACTCTTTGCATCAGGTGGCCAAAGTATTGGAGTTTCAGCTTCAACATCAGTCCTTCCAATGAACACTCAGGACTGATCTCCTTTAGGATGGACTGGTTGGATCTCCTTGCAGCCCTAGGGACTCTCAAGAGTCTCCAACACCACAGTTCAAAAGCATCTGTCTTATTAATTGCTAAAAAAAAAAAATAGATGAGAAATTTGGGAAACTTGTATAATACCATCTTATAGTGATTGTTGAAGATACATGCTCAGATTCTGCAAGGTACACGACATTAAGTCATGGTTTGAAGAGGCAGGAGCAGTGTTACTAAGGGATTCATTCTCATTAGCTAGCTTTAAAGTCAGAATTACACAGAAAACCAGGAGTTTGCCTTGTGAAAAAGGGAGAAAGCATCCCAAGCCGAGGAGGAAAAGAGCATTCGAGGGTATTAAATGATGCTTTGCTTGTCTGGGAAATATTGGAAGACTTTTAGCAACCCAGATTATACGTTGTAGAAAGCAGGTGGAGTGTTAGAGTAATGGCCAACATAACACAAAGTTTGAAACGGAGCTACAGAAAGGTTGCAAATGACCTTAACGCCTAGGTCTGTGTGGGAGTTCATCCCATAGACAAGCAACAGGAAACTGTTTAAAAACTAGGAAATTATGCGAATTATATTTTCAGGAAGACCTTTTGTGGCAATTTGTCAGATGGATTTGACTAGGGAGAGACATGTAAAGATGTAGTCAGTCAAGAAGTTGAAGCAGTGTTTCAAGTGAGAGTGAGGACCTGGACTTACACATAATTAATAGCAGCATCTAAAATGAAATTCTTACTATCATTATGTATGTGTGCACTATTGATTTTTCATATATATATATATATATAAAATGTCTTTTTAGGTGGATTAAGTAAGAATGTTTCAACATCTGCAGTTCTATCCTTCTACAGTTTCTGTGCTTTCATTTTTTTTTATTAATCCCCCTCTTCCCTTCCCCTCCAAGGTAAGCACCCATCTTTTATGTGATGAGAGTGTTAAAATGATCTGCACTTGATTCTTCACATGTGCATCTCACTGGTTTAAAACAACAAAATTTTAATTGGGGAGATGCTGAAATTTCTTCAGCATGTGCTAAAGCACTTTTTAGCAATGACAATCCCTAATAATGCCAATCTTCCTGCCATTCTCTTTCTATTTGATTTTGGGGAAGGAGAAAAATGATCTAATGAGAGGTTTATGATTTTTCTCAGTCAGAAATATAATTTTATTCTCTTGCAGAAACAGTAGGATGCATGTGTATATTTGAGTGGGGAGCTGACGCTTGCCACTGATCATTTTACCAACAGGGGAAAGGAATGAGATCAAAGGGTGAAACATTAGAATTTTAAATTTTGCAGTTTTTAAAAATAACATGCCAATCTTAAATTGCTGAGGCCACTATTTTTTTTAATTTTGCAAACCCCTATGTTCGGCAAAAAATTAAAAGTATAAGATGATGTTGGTGTTTGATAAAACAGCCTAGTTTATGATGAAATTTCAACAACACAATACTATGTTCAGAATTTCAATATTTCCCTAGTCTGCGCCTTTCAAATTCAAGGAGGTTCTCAAGTCAATAAGGGACATGGTCTGCTATTTTCTAGGGAACCACATTTAAGTCAGGTAGACCTGTTTATGTGCTCAGAGAATGTGTGATTCCTAGGGGTGTGTGCAGTCCTCTAGGTATAAGTGTGAACAATCAGAGAGAGAGAGAGGTGCTTTCTCCCACTGAGGCTTATGACAGGCTACTGTAACTTCCTACCGGAGAGAATTGTTCAGTTTGTGCAGCCTGGGGACAACCCTCAGCCTTCACATATATATCAGCTCAGTGAGATAAGAGGGGACATCTTTCTGGTTGATCTGTCTTACCACTTAACACAGTCCTGAGTATGGTAGACACTTGACAGCAATTCCTTCAATCAAATTAGTCTAAAGACCCAGGGTGCCTCATGTTTGAGCATTTTCCCATTCTTCCCAATCTCAAAGTTATGTTTAAAAGGGATGCCTGGAAGGAAGAATAAAATCCATACATTTTAAAAAGCAGTCTTTGAGGTGACTGTGGAAAAATATTGCTGGGCCTTGATGAAACTTGGCTTTGACTGTTTCATAGTTCTTGCTGAACCCCACTTTCTCTATCTGTAATCAAAGTGGCTGATTCTTCCTTCTGTTCAAGGACATGACATTGATCCCTTGAGGCTCTTGTGAATTGTGACAATGGACAAAAGACAGAGAGACAGGGAATATTAGTTTTGTGTGTGCACATATATATACACACACATACAGACACAACATGGAGGTTAGGACACTATAGGCAATGGAATCACTACCTTTCTCCTGGTTCTCCTCCTCTACTTCTTTCCCACATGAGACACAGTTCTCTAGGAGGGATGTGCATGGGTTGAGGTCATCACCCACATTGCAAGGGACACAAAGCTAGCTCTAGCCAGAAGATAAACTTCCATTCTCTTTGCTGGTTCTACATCACAGGTTTTGCTGTTTATTCATTTTATATCATAATGAAGGCAAGACTGCTTGTGACATTGAAGATTTAATTTGGCGAAGTATAAACAGAACTCTGGGAATCACTGAATGTGGAGATGATCACCCTGTCAGCTGAAGTGGGAGTGCAAGTCTGGGGACAACAGGTAATCACAGTATTCTAGCACCTCAATCTTCACCTCTGTTCCCAAGGAGCAGCTGCTGCTGCTGCTGCTAAGTCGCTTCAGTCATGTCCGACTCTGTGCTACCCCATAGACGGCAGCCCACCAGGCTCCCCCCTCCCTGGGATTCTCCAGGCAAGAACACTGGAGTGGGTTGCCATTTCCTTCTCCAATGCATGAAGGTGAAAAGTGAAAGTGAAGTCATTCAGTCGTGTCCGACTCTTAGCAACCCCATGGACTGTAGCCCACCAGGCTCCTCCATCCATGGGATTTTCCAGGCAAGAGTACTGGAGTGGGGTGCCATTGCCTTCTCCACAAGCAGCAGCTAGTGATGTTTAATTCCTTGCCAGCTTTGTTATGCCAAAGCATATATACAGGATTATTTTTTCAACACTATTATGAAATGTCTTAATGCTACCAATATACTGTCACTTCATATTCTATAAAAACTGCTTATCTGACAGTGACTATTTAAATAGAAAAGTTTTACAGACAGAGAAGAACAAAACACACAAGCTATGTAGATAATAGCCTTAGATGCATTTCTAATGAATGTTTTTTTCTACTGAAAACTATAGAATAAATAAAAAATAACTTTTCAGTGATTTCAGAATTAAACCCTGCAGGTGTAAAACTGCATTAAGTACTCTGTGTCACACTTTCAGAGTCACGATTTCAAGGAGAAGAACGCCTAGGCACTGACAGGCCATCTAAGAACTAGAAAACTTTGATAGATTTCCAAAAACTATTCAGGTTCAAAGTCACATATATTTATTAATACTAGAGATACCAGAAGTCTAGGGGTCCCCTGCGTCCAGGGAAACCTCTGTAAAGAGTTGGTGTATTCCTGTGTTTCTTAAAATGTAATGTGCATTCGAAGTACCTGGGGATCTTATTAAAATGCAGATTCAGGTTCAGAAGCTCTGGGATGGGACCTGAGAGGAGAGTTGTAATAAGCTCCCAGAGGAGACCAATGTTACTGGATACTAGAACACACTTTGAGTGGCAAAGGTGTAGACTCCTCTCTTGAACATTAACTTGGCTGATTTCTTACTATACAAACCACATTAAAAATGAAGTTGTGAAACCTTGTTTTGACTCACACTATAACAACCAATAATCTCATTTGCATCTGCTACCTTATATTTGCTGAATTTAGACCCTAAGGTTTGGTATAAAGAAGGGCTGTGTCTGTGTAACTGTTACAACTATGATAAAGTAAGAAGTGTATCAAATAATGATAGTAAGAACTGTGAAAAAGTGTGGGATCCTTTATAATCTCTAACGAAATACTACTTAAAAGTAAATACTCACAAGATGTTTTTATTTGATTAATACAGGTGTTAATTCAAATGTCATTATGAGAAGCAAACTGAGCTTTTGGAGTATGAATGTGGAAACTTTGAATTATACATTTATTTTAAATTTGCGTTAATCTGTGCTATACAAAATTATGTGAGTCATTTTAGGTATGTTCACACATCATTATTTTTCAATATCTTTTCATTAAATATATAAGCTTTAAATATCACACTGTTACAAATGTGTCAACATATGAGCAAACACAGATTCCTAATTCTATTTATTTTTAAGAGACAAGCATTAGTTTACTAAATATATTATACTCATCAAAAAATTTTCCAGTATATTCTCATAGTTACTAATAGGAAAATTCATAATTATTTATAAGTTAGAAAATATTTTATATGACTTGATAATATGAAAATGGAGACTATGTTGTTTGAAAATTTTTTGGTAAAAATGAGGCTAAATATATTAGCAATAATATGAAAATAAGAAAATACTCAGGTAATAGCTATTTATACATTTCCTTCAGTATACTGACATTTAAGTAATTGAGGAAAGATTTTTGAAAGTATGCAAATTATTAAAAATGTTTTTATTTCATCAAAAGAAATTAAAGTAAATTTAATTTCAAATTTGCTTTAAAATTAAAAATGTTAAACCCATTAGGATTCTTTTTTTAATTTACAAAGGGCTTGATAAATTGACTAATATTCTGTGACTGCTTTTTTTAAGAGCAGAGAACATTTTGTTTTCAGATTTTAGACTATGTAGATAATGGCTCCCTCTACCGGTGAAACTCTGCGGATGATGTGTATGTAAAGTTATTTGAATGACCCAAATTCCATGCTGCTGCTACTGCTGCTAAGTCGCCTCAGCCGTGTCCGACTCTGTGCGACCCCATAGACGGCAGCCCACCAGGCTCCCCCGTCCATGGGATTCTCCAGGCAAGAACACTGGAGTGGGTTGCCATTTCCTCCAATACATGAAAGTGAAAAGTGAAAGTGAAGTCGCTCAGTCGTGTCTGACTCCTAGCGACCCCATGGACTGCGGAGCCTGGTAGGACTTTCCAGGCAAGAGTACTGCAGTGGGGTGCCACTGCCTTCAACTGAGTAAAACGTGGCTTTCAGCAGAATAGTTGTTGATTAAACTAGCACTACATTGTAATACCTTGAAAACAAAAAGACTTGGATATGTAGTGACACTTTGATTCCCTGATTCATATGAAAGTCAAATACTCTTCAATATCTTACAAACTAGAGAAGTAGATATTTCTAAAAATAATAAAGACATAGTGATTAATTTAAACATTCATTTAGTTGCAAAAAGATACTTTGTTTTTAAAACAATTATACCCCTTTCTTAAGGTAAATGATATCATAGATTATCAGCTTTTTTGTTGTTGTTGTTTTTTTGAAATTACAAATATTATCTAGAGTCCCTCCAACTGAATATCACTTATTTTGGATGCAACACAGTTTATCTTTCTAGAAATATTATATATTTCCTGAATGGGATGGGTGTTGCATATTCCTAATTCAATGCTCAAAATTTCAATCAATTCAGTGACTTTTCTAACTTTTACAAAATGCATTACTACTTTTTTTTTTAATTTCCAAATAACCCACAAATTAACTTCAATAGGAAACAGATTCTGTTTTTTTATTAGTGCTAGTATATAACTACATGTTAGATCACATATGAAACATACTAAGGGAATTTTTAAAATTTTACTCTCATAGCATATCATCTTTTTCTTCTTTATTTAATAGAGTTCTATTTGTAGTGTTCTCTCTCTTTAAAAACCTGGTGTATCCCCAAATCAGGATTTTTTAAATGATTTTCAAAATTTAATAACTAGGAAAATCTCAAGCTTTTGTTCTACAACAGTAGCAATAATCAAATTCTATGTTGAAGGGGGGAAAAAAAAGCACAAACATATGAAGCTGTTGTCCCAGAAAAATTCACATAATCATTACTCGGTAGATTGCCTACTCAAAGTCGAATCAGAGCTCATTCAACTAGAACCATTTAAGTGATGCGTTTTAAGGCTTATAGGACCAAATTTTTGCTACACCTGGCATCCTTCAGCATCCCTCCACAAAAGATATTTCTACACTCAAATTCAGATTTGAATTCTGCCTATCTTTGTGGAACTAATTAATTTTCTTTTTGAATTATATTATTTTTTTATTCTTTTTTACTCTACTTCTTAATCCATCAACAGTTGAACTTTCAGAGTATTAATATACATAATTTAAAATTGAACTACCTTCTCAATATAATCTTACTGGAACCTTGTAAATCCAGGGTTCTTCTTTCTGACTCAAATCTCTTAAAAATATTATTATAGAAATGTTCATAGTCTTCTCTTACAAATAAAACGTTGGTAGCCATTTAGGTGATCATATTACATTACATTAACTACAGAAGATACATTATTGGTGTGAATACAAGTCAAGGATAGAAAATTATAAAAATTGAAAAATCCTTCATTCATAATAAAGATTTGCTTTTTGGAATATCACCTTAAAAAGAGGATGTGCAAACACCATATTTCTGTGTATAGATTATAAATCTATTTAAAATTGTAATGGCCTTTTAGTTTATCTAAATATAAAAGTATTACCATAAAGTATTCTCAAAGCAAGGAAAGTATTATGTAAATGAAATAGGTCACTAGAATTAGAATTTTGGGAGCATGTAGTTAGTGGTATGAAAACATTTAACTGATGCTGAATATTTAACAAGAAAAGTGAATAATCTTACTTTTCTCTAAGAGTTTTCTGATGGAAGAGCAGGTTCGATAGCCAAAAATAGCCTTTAAATTTTAATTAAATGTAAGCCTAAAAGACATATGATTTAAAGACACCATAGGGCATGATTTAATAGCCCATTAATATTTCTCTGAATTTTGAGTTTCAGTTTACCGCACATTAGTGGAACTCAAAATATATATTTTAGACTATCTGCTGCTGCTAAGTCACTTCAGTAGTGTCCAACTCTGTGTGACCCCCATAGACAGCAGCCCACCAGGCTCCCCCGTCCCTGGGATTCTCCAGGCAAGAACACGGGAGTGGGTTGCCATTTCCTTCTCCAATGTATGAAAGTGAAAAGTGAAAGTGAAGTCGCTCAGTTGTGTTGGACCCTCAGCGACCCCATGGACTGCAGCCTACCAGGCTCCTCCGTCCATGGGATTTTCCAGGCATGAGTACTGGAGTGGGGTGCCATTGCCTTCTCCGTTAGACTGTATGTCTATGTATAATTGAGTTGATCCAATCTTAGAATTTTTGAATTACCTTAGAGGTCATCTAGGGCAAACTTCAGTTAGTGAATCAACCCTATTCTATTCATAAGAAATGCTTACCTAGCTTGTGCTTGAACATTTTTAGTGGTAATCAGTTTACAACTTTTTAAGATATTACTAAAGGATAAAATGATGTAAATTAAAAAGCAGAGACATCACTTTGCCAACAAAGTTTAATATAGTCAAAGCTATAGTTTTTCCAGTAGTCATGTATTGATGTAACAGTTGGGCCATAAAGAAGGCTGAGCACTGAAGAATTGCTCCTTTTAAACTGTGGTGCTAGAGAGGACTTAAGAGTCCCTTAGTCAGCAAGGAGATCAAGCCACTCAATCCTAAAGGAAATCAACCATGGATATTCATTGGAAGGGCTGGTGCTGAAGCTGAAGCTCCAATACTTTGGCCACCTGATACAAAGAGCTGGCTCATTGGAAATGACCCTCATGCTGGTAAAGATTTAGGGCAAGAGAAGAATGGGATGAGATAGTTGGATGGCATCACCAGATCAATGGACATGTGTTTGAGCAAACTCAGGGAGATAGTGAAGGACAGGGAAGCCTGGCATGTTTCATGGGATCACAAAAAGTCTGACATGATTTAGCAACTGAACAAAAACATCTGTTACATGTGAAAAAGAATGGCTCCTATAATGTCTACCCACTGGTCTGCTTTCTGTTTCTTGGGAAGTGTTTGGTATTTTTCTTCCATATTCATTCAACAATTTCTCATGTGATATATTCTCACAATATTTTACTGTTCTGATTGCCTTTTCTCTGAATGTTTCTTAATTGCTAATGTTTTTCTGAAAATCCATAGTCAGGAATCGCACAGTTCTTCATTGCATTGTATAAAAAGAGAGAATACAGGAAAAATGGATTCTTCATCATTACAAATACACTCAAATTTGATGTGTCTACTTTGTATCATGTCTATATGTTCACATATATTTATAACATTTTTTACTTTGCTTTTTTATTGAAGTGTATTTGCTACACAAACTATGCTGCAGGTATACAATATAGTGATTCACAATTTTTAAAGGTTATATCCATTCATAGTTATTATAAAATATTGGCTATATTCCCTTTGTTATACAATATATCATTGTAACTTATTTTATAGTAAATAGTTTGCACTCCCTACTTCCCTACCACTCTATTTCTCCTCCCCACCCGCCTCTCCCCGTTGGTACCTATTGGTTTGTTCTCTGTATATGTGAGTCTATAAACAATACCAGTAATTAGGACAGCTTATTAGTCAAGCTCATAACATTTCACACAAAATCATGAGAAATGTAGGCTATAGAAACAAAGCTGGAGAAGCTGATCATTAATTATAAGACATATTATTATGGACATATTAAAGAAATTCATAGTTTCTTTTAATTAAAAATGAGGTTACAGACACACAGTATCTCTCCAAGAGGAGTCATTTTTACTAGGCTGTGTGTTTCCACAGGTAATTATTATAGAAACTACTGCTATGTGAAAATGTTTTCTCTTATGAAAATAACTTTTATATAATTCTGAATGTAAGTAATGAACAGCTTATGATGATGAAGAAATGGAATTATCTTTGAGATGTGAATTACTTCTGCTTTGACATTTAATAATTTCATGTACACAAGAAATACGATATTTACCCTTTAGCCTTTTCAGCTTCAAAGATGGCAAGGATAAGTCTGTTTCCTGCTGGGAAAATTTTCAAAGAAGTTATACAGTTTTCAAAATAGCTCTAGCCAACAATTCTAAAGATTTCCTTCTCAAATAGTATGAGTCGGTTTGCAAACTAATCATTTGATAGAGATTATAGTTTTTTCTATAAAATACGAGTCTTTAGATCTAAATTGTCAGGGTTGCACTATGCCTTATTAATCTGATTGTTTACAGATATCATGACTGCCCTTGGATGTGAAATTTCAGGAAAACTGATAATAGCTTCACAATGAGTGGATAGACTTATAACTAGATCTTCTAAAAGATTACATGTACTGTGGAATACACTTTGCTAAAATGATTCTATCTTTAAATAATTGTTGAACACAACTTCCTGAGTAAACAAGTGCCATAATCTATTTATACATTTTTGTTCTGTATTTACTCCATGTCTAAAAAGAAAATAAAGTTAATTGCTACCACATGAAATATCAAATTACAATTTTGCACGTGCCACTAAATGTGTAAAGTGAAAAAGTTTTTCTGATATTTGGATATTAGTAGCAAGAAATTATTTTAAAAACTAAGTTTCACATCTCTTGATTAGTCTATTATACATTAAAGGGTGGTGTCATCTGTATATCTGAGGTTATTGGCATTTCTCCTGGCAATCTTGATTGAGCTGGTGTTTCAGCCAGCCTGGCATTTTGCATGATGTACTCTGCATATAAGTTAAATAAGCAAGGTGACAAGATACAGCCTTGACGTACTCCTTTCCCCATTTGGAACCAATCTGTTGTTCCATGTCTGGTTCTAACAGTTGCTTCTTTATCTGCATACAGATTTCACAGGAGGCAGGCCAGGTGGTCTGGTATTCCCATCTCTTTCAGAAGTTTCCATAGTCTGCTGTGATTCACACAGTCAACGGTTTTGGTGTAGTCAACAAAGCAGAAGTAGATGTTTTTCTGGAATTCTCTTGCTTTTTTGATATCCAGTGGATGTTGGCAATTTGATTTCTAGTTCCTCTGTCTTGTCTAAATTCAGCTTGACATTTGGGAGTTCATGGTTCATGTACCGTTGAAGTTTTGCTTGGAGAATTTTGAAATTACTTTGCTAACATGGGACATGAGTGCAATTGTGCGGTAGTTTGAACATTCTTCAGGATTTTCTATGTATAGTATAACATCATCTGCAAACTTCTTCATTTACTTCCTTGCAGTTACTTTTTCTCCAATTTGAATTCCTTTTATTTATTTCTCTTCTTTGATACAATCTCATTTACTACCTCAAAATAAAGAATATAATACCTAGAAATAAACCTAAGGGCTTCTCTACTATTGCCTTGAGAACCCAATGAACAGTATGAAAAGGCAAATGATGGGATACTGAAAGAGGAACTCCCCAGGTTGGTAGGTGCCCAATGTGCTACTGGAGATCAGTGGAGAAATAACTCCAGAAAGAATGAAGGGATGGAACAAAAGCAAAAAAAAAAAAAAAAAAAAGTTGTGGATGTGACTGGTGACAGAGCAAGGTCCTATGCTGTAAAGAGCAATATTGCATAGGAACCTGGAATGTTACATCCATGAATCAAGGCAAATTGGAAGTGGTCAAACAGGAGATGGCAAGAGTGAACGTTGACATTCTAGGGATCAACGAACTAAAATGGACGGGAATGGGTGAATTTAACTCAGATGACCATTTTATCTACTACTGTGGGTAGGAATCACTTAGAAGAAATGGAGTAGCCATCATGGTCAACAAAACAGTCCAGAATGCAGTACTTGGATGCAATCTCAAAAACAGCAGAATGATCTCTGTTCATTTCCAAGGCAAACCATTCAATATCACAGTAATCCAAGTCTATGTCCCAACCAATAACGCTGAAGAAGCTGAAGTTGAATAGTTCTATGAAGAGCTACAAGACCTTTTACAACTAACACCCAAAAAAGATGTCCTTTTCATTATAGGGGATTGGAATGCAATAGTAGGAAGTCAAGAAACACCTGAGGTAACAGGCAAATTTGGCCTTGGAATACAGAATGAAGCAGGGCAAAGACTATTAGAGTTTTGCCAAGAGAACGCACTGGTCATAGCAAACACCCTCTTCCAACAACACAAGAGAAGACTCTATACATGGACATCACCAGATAGTCAACACCGAAATCAGATTGATTATATTCTTTGCAGCCAAAGATGGCGAAGCTCTATACAGTCAGCAAAAACAAGACTGGGAGTTGACAGTGGCTCAGATCATGAATTCCTTATTGCCAAATTCAGACTTAAATTAGAGAAAGTAGGGAAAACCACTAGACCATTCAGGTATGACCTAAATCAAATCCTTTATGATTATACAGTGGAAATGAGAAATAGATTTAAGGAACTAGATCTGATAGAGTGCCTGATGAACTATGGATGGAGGTTCATGACATTGTACAGGAGACGGGGATCAAGACCACCCCCATGGAAAAGAAATGCAAAAAAGCAAAATAGATGTCTGGGGAGGCCTTACAAATAGCTCTGAAAAGAAGAGAAGTGAAAAGCAAAGGAGAAAAGGAAAGATATAAGCATCTGAATGAAGAGTGCCACAGAATAGCAAGGAGAGATAAAAAAAAAAAAAAGCCTTCCTCAGTGATCAATGCAAAGAAATAGAGAAAAAACAACAGAATGGGAAAGACTAGAGATGCTGGGAAATCTGGTTAACCACTTGTAAAAGAATGAAACTAGAACACTTTCTAACACCATACACAAAAATAAACTCAAAATGGATTAAAGATCTCAACGTAAGACCAGAAACTATAAAACTCCTAGAGGAGAACATAGGCAAAACACTCTCTGACATACATCACAGCAGGATCCTCTATGACCCACCTCCCAGAATATTGGAAATAAAAGCA
>NW_011494923.1:1140433-1189509 GCF_000754665.1 Bison bison bison | reverse complement strand
TCTGCACATCAAAGGAAACTATTAGCAAGGTGAAAAGACAGCCTTCAGAATGGGAGAAAATAATAGCAAATGAAGCAACCGACAAACAACTAATCTCAAAAATATACAAGCAACTCCTACAGCTCAACTCCGGAAAAATAAATGACCCAATCAAAAAATGGGCCAAAGATCTAAATAGACATTTCTCCAAAGAAGACATACAGATGGCTAACAAACACATGAAAAGATGCTCAACATCACTCATTATCAGAGAAATGCAAATCAAAACCACTATGAGATACCATTTCACACCAGTCAGAATGGCTGCGATCCAAAAGTCTACAAATAATAAATGCTGGAGAGGGTGTGGAGAAAAGGGAACCCTCTTACACTGTTGGTGGGAATGCAAACTAGTACAGCCACTATGGAGAACAGTGTGGAGATTCCTTAAAAAACTGGAAATAGAACTGCCTTATGATCCAGCAATCCCACTGCTGGGCATACACACTGAGGAAACCAGAAGGGAAAGAGACACGTGTACCCCAATGTTCATCGCAGCACTGTTTATAATAGCCAGGACATGGAAGCAACCTAGATGTCCATCAGCAGATGAATGGATAAGAAATCTGTGGTACATATACACAATGGAGTATTACTCAGCCATTAAAAAGAATACATTTGAATCAGTTCTAATGAGGTGGATGAAACTGGAGCCTATTATACAGAGTGAAGTAAGCCAGAAGGAAAAACACCAATACAGTATACTAACGCATATATATGGAATTTAGAAAGATGGTAACGATAACCCTGTATACGAGACAGCAAAAGAGACACTGATGTATAGAACAGGCTTATGGACTCTGTGGGAGAGGGAGAGGGTGGGAAGATTTAGGAGAATGGCGTTGAAACATGTGAAATGTCATGTATGAAACGAGATGCCAGTCCAGGTTCAATGCACGATGCTGGATGCTTGGGGCTGGTGCACTGGGATGACCCAGAGGGATGGTATGGGGAGGGAGGAGGGAGGAGGGTTCAGGATGGGGAACACATGAGAAATAAAGGAATAAAAAAATTAAAAAAAAAAAAAAAGAAAATTAGAGATACCAAGGGAACATTTCATGCAAAGACGGGCTTGATAAAACACAGAAATGGTTTGGACCTAACAGAAGAAGAAGCTATTAAGAAGAGGTGGCAAAAACACACAGAAGAACTGTAAAAAAAAGGTCTTCACAACCAAGATAATCACGATGGTGTGATCACTGACCTAGAGCCAGACATCCTGGAATGTGAAGTCAAGTGGGCCTTAGAAAGCATCACTATGAACAAAACTAGTGGAGGTGATGGAATTCCAGTAGAGCTATTTCAAATCTTGAAAGATGATGCTATGAAAGTGTTGCACTCAATATGCCAACAAATTTGGAAAACTCAGCAGTGGCCACAGGACTGGAAAAGGTCAGTTTTCATTCCAATCCCAAAGAAAGGCAACGCCAAAGAATGCTCAAACTACTGGACAATTGCACTCATCTCACACACTAGCAAAGTAATGTTCAAAATTCTCCAAGCCAGGCTTCAGCAATACGTGAACCATGAACTTCTAAATGTTCAAGCTGGATTTAGAAAAGGCAGAGGAACCAGAGATCAAATTGCCAACATCCGCTGGATCATCAAAAAAGCAAGAGAGTTCCAGAAAAATATCTATTTCTGCTTTATTGACTATGCCAAAGCTTTTGACTCTGTGGATCACAATAAACTGAGGAAACTTCTGAAAGAGATGGGAATACCAGACCACCTGACCTGCCTCTTGAGAAACCTATATGCAAGTCAGGAAGCAACAGTTAGAACTGGACATGGAACAACAGACTGGTTCCAAAGAGGAAAAGGAGTGTGTCAAGGTTGTATATTGTCACCCTGCTTATTTAACTTATACGCAGAGTACATCATGAGAAACGCTGGGCTGGAAGAAACACAAGCTGGGATCAAGGTTTCCGGGAGAAATATCAATAACCTCAGATACGCAGATGACACCACCCTTATGGCAGAAAGTGAAAAGGAACTAAAAAGCCTTTTGATGAAAGTGAAAGAGGAGAGTGGAAAAGTTGGCTTAAAGCTCAACATTCAGAAAACGAAGATCATGGCATCCAGTCCCATCAGTTCACGGGAAATAGATGGGGAAACACTGGAAACAGTGTCAGACTTTATTTTTTTGTGCTCCAAAATCACTGCAGAAGGTGACTGCAGCCATGAAATTAAAAGACGCTTACTCCTTGGAAGGAAAGTTATGACCAACCTGGAGAGCATATTCAAAAGCAGAGACTTTACTTTGCCAACAAAGGTCCGTCTAGTCAAGGCTATGGTTTTTCCAGTGGTCACGTGTGGATGTAAGAGACTGTGAAAAAAGCCAAAGCACCGCGGAATTGATGCTTTTGAACTATGGTGTTGGAGAAGACTCTTGAGAGTCCCTTGGACTGCAAGGAGATCCAACCAGTACATTCTAAAGGAGGTCAGTCCTGGGTGTTCTTTGGAAGAACTCATGCTAAAGCTGAAACTGCAATACTTTGGCCACCTCATGCGAAGAGTTGACTCATTGGAAGACTCTTATGCTGGGAGGGATTGGGGGCAGGAGGAGAAGGGAGCAACAGAGGATGAGAAGGCTGGATGGCGTCACTGACTCGATGCACATGAGTTTGAGTGAACTCTGGGAGATGGTGATGGACAGGGAGGCCTGGCGTGCTGCATTTATGGGGTCACAAAGAGTCAGACAATACTGAGCGACTGAACTAACCTGAACTGAAAGGCTTCTCTGGTAGCTCAGTGATAAAGAACCTACCTGCCAATTGAGGAGACACAGTTTTGATCCCTGGGTTGGGTAGAACGTCTGGAGAAGAAAATGACAACTCACTTCAGTACTCTTGCCTGGGAAATCTCATGGACAGAGGACCCTCGCAGAGTACAGTCCATGTGGATCACAAAAGAGTCAGACACAACTTAGCAACTAAACAACAACAAACCTACCTAAGGAGGCAAAATATCTGTATTCTGAAAGAAACAGAATATGACACAAACAGGAAGACATTTCATGTATGGCTATAATACCCAAGACAATCTATAGATTTAATGCAATCCCTATCAAATTTTCAATGGTATTTTTCATTGAAATAGAACAGGAAAAAATTAACTTTGTATGGTGACACAAAAGACCCCAAATAAAACAATCTTCAGAAAGAAAATCAGAAGTGGAAGAATCAGGCTCCCTAATTTCAGACTGTACCTCATAGATGCAGTCATCATAATATTATGGTACTGACACGAAAATGGAAATATAGATCGATGGTACAGGATAACAAACCCAGAAATAAACCCATAATCAATTAATCTATAACAAAGGAAATAAGACTATACAACGGAAAAAAGATAGCCTCTTTAATAAATAGTGCTGAGAAAACTGGACTATTAAATGTAAAAGAATGAAATTAAAACATTCTCTAATACCATGTGAAAAATAAATTCAAAGTGGAATAAAGGTAAAAGGTAAGACCAGGTACTGTAAAACTTTTCGAGCAAAACATAAGCAGAACACTTTTTGACATAAATCACAGCAAGATCTATTTTGACCCACCTCTTAATGAAAATAAAAGTAAAAATGAACAAATGGGACCTAATTCAACTTAAAAATTATTGCACAGCAAAGGAAACTATAAACAAAGTGAAAAGACAACCCACAGAATGGGAGAAATTATTTGGACAAGGAATCAATCTTCAAAACGCACAAATATTAACTCATGCAGTTCAATAATAATTAAAAAAAAACAATCAAAAATGGACAGAAGACCTAAACAGATGTTTTTTCCAAAGATATATAGATGGCCAAGTGTACTTAGTCCCTCAGTCATGTCCGACTCTTTGTGATCCCCTAGACTGTAACTTGCCAGAACCCTCTGTCCATGGGGAATCTCCAGGCAAGAATACTGAAGTAGGTTGCCATGTCCTCCTCCAGGGGATCTTCCCAATCCAAGGGTTGAACCCAGGTCTCTCGTATTACAGGCAGATTCTGTACCATCTGAGCCACCAGGGAAGCTAAAAGGCACATGAAAAGATGCTCAATATCACTAATTATCAGGGAAATACAAACCAAAACTAAAATGAGATATCACCTATCAGTCCAGAATGGCCATCATCAAAAAGTCTACGAACAATAGATGCTAGAGACAGTGAGGAGAAAAGGAATCCCCCTACACTGCTGGTGGAAATGAACTTTGGTACAGCAACTATGGAAAACAGATGTAGGCTGCTTAAAAACTAAAAAGTAGAGCTACCATGCTGCTGCTGCTGCTAAGTCACTTCAGTCGTGTCTGACTCTGTGTGACCCCATACACGGCAGCCCACCAGGCTCCCCTGTCCCTGGGACTCTCCAGGCAAGAACACTGGAGTGAGTTGCCATTTCCTTCTCCAATGCATGAAAGTGAAAAGTGAAAGTGAGGTCGCTCAGTTGTGTCTGACTCTTTGCGACCCCATGGACTGTTCCTCCCTCCATGGGATTCTCCAAGCAAGAGTACTGGAGTGGGTTTCCATTTCCTTCTCCAATGCATGAAAGTGAAAAGTGAAAGTGAGGTCGCTCAGTTGTGTCTGACTCTTTGCGACCCCATGGACTGTTCCTCCCTCCATGGGATTCTCCAAGCAAGAGTACTGGAGTGGGTTTCCATTTCCTTCTCCAATGCATGAAAGTGAAAAGTGAAAGTGAGGTCGCTCAGTTGTGTCTGACTCTTTGCGACCCCATGGACTGTTCCTCCCTCCATGGGATTCTCCAAGCAAGAGTACTGGAGTGGGTTTCCATTTCCTTCTCCAATGCATGAAAGTGAAAAGTGAAAGTGAGGTCGCTCAGTTGTGTCTGACTCTTTGCGACCCCATGGACTGTTCCTCCCTCCATGGGATTCTCCAAGCAAGAGTACTGGAGTGGGTTTCCATTTCCTTCTCCACGGGATCTTCCTGACCCAGGGATCGAACCCGGGTCTCCTGCATTCCAGGCAGACGCTTTAACCTCTGAGCCACCAGGAAATTAATTACAAATAGAAAGTGAGTCACAGACTTAGAAAACAAACAATGTTTGTTATTGTTAGAAAACAAACTAGGAAAGGTGAAGAGGAAGGATAAATTGGCAGTTTGGGATTGACATATATACATTACTATATTTAAAATAGATAACCGGCAAGGACCTATTATACAGCACAAGGAACTCTGTTCAGTCTTCTGTAATAACCTAAATGAGAAAAGAATTTGAAAAAGAATAGATATATGTATGCATATAACTGAATAACTTTGCAGTATACCTGAAATTAATGCAAAAAATCAACTGCAGTATATAATTTAAAGCACAATTTAAATCACATTTTGATAATGGTTGATGCTTCATATTTTCAAATTAGAGCAAAAAACAAGTTTTGGATTAGACTGGGTCTGAATTGGTGTAAAACTGTATTGGTCTTTCACAAAGAGCAAAAGAGAAGGAAGAAAGACAAAGCTGGGGAATTTATGATACTGGATGAACAAGCTGATGAAGTTTGTCTTCATGGATATTGTGATAGGGTTTTTAATTACATGCAAAGAGTTTTTAATTACAACTAATTTTTTATGCTCAATTGAATATATTCAGGTAGTAAACCTGAATAATCACTAGAAAAACATTTAAAAGCAGATTTTTTTTAAGTTACAGTTTAATCATGGTAAATCTATTGTGTTGACAAATCACAGGAAATGGATATTTTGATATTAATAGGCAGAACAAATAGGCGTTTTAAGTACAGTGTTCCTATAACAGCTCTAAGACGGGAGTTTTTAGAATGATCATATCCTTTATTTTCCAAATTTTATTGCACAATAATTTCATGGTTGACTATATTGTTGGTAGAAGGTTTTTTAGGTTTTGTTTTTTTAAGTGAAAATTATTTATTTGCTTAGGGGAGAGTTCTAAAGTATTTCCAGAGTATTCTGAGCCCTTTATACCTCCTGAAGGAATATTTATTTTGAGGGTAAACTATAATATTGATGTTCTTAGGTTACTTAAACAATTAAAATAAAAAATTAAATATGTAAAATTCCAATAGAGCAAATACATGTAATTTTTGCAATGTCAGAGGGTGGAATTAACTATGGGCTCAATATGACCCAAGATAATTGCACTCCTGCTTTAACTCTGAAAATGGTCGGTTTACATGTAGTCTGGTAGCTAGAACCCACATAGATGTCTGGAGACTGGAAGAAAAGGACTAGGCTTAACTTGGGTCAGAATTGGAGAGATTTCCAAGTCAGTGGCCACAGGAGAGCCAGAGCAGCTGTCTGAAGGTAGCTACATAGGTAATCAATGCACAACTCTGGTCAGGGAATGAGATGACACTGCATAAAGAGATGGAAGCCCACAGATTTTTAAATATTGGCTAATGTAGAGCTCAAAAGAAAATTCTTTTTTATTATCTTTTTGCTAATCCAGGAAACAATCATCTTGAAGTAGACATTATATGCAAACTTCAATAACCAAGATCTTGTCAGTTAAGTCAGTGAATGTTGCTTACTCTGTACTTCAGTATTTCAGTGATAGACTGGCAAGTGTCTTGATTGCTGCACTGGGTATTATTCAGCATGTGGAGCTTATTCACACCCAGGGAACTCACATAAGCAAAGAAATTTACATGTATTAAATCATTCAATTCTCTAACCCAGACCTTGGAGCCAGTTGATCAATTTAATGCATTTAAAAGATAGACTTGCAGTTAAGGAATTAAAGTAAGATCCCATTATTGTTTAGTTACAAAAGTTTAGCACATTTAAACTTAAAAATAAGAAAATTATATAAGAATGAGCTTAAATGTAAGTTAAATATAAGTATCTATATTATTTTTTAAATTATTATTTTCCAATTTAAAAAATCTCCCCAAGATTCAAAAGTTTTCTTTTCAGAAAAGTGAAAGTGAAGTCACTCAGTCATCTCTGACTCTGCGACCCCATGGACTATAGCCTACCAGGTTCTTCCATCCATGGGATTTTCCAGGCAAGAATACTGGAGTGGGTTGCCATTTCCGTCTCCAGAGGATCTTCCCAACCCAGGGATTGAACCCAGGTCTCTGGCATTGTAGGCAGACACTTTACCATCTGAGCCACCAAGGTGTCTCTTAGCAACTTGTTACTTGTTACCATATAGTTACTTATAAAATTCAGAAATATTTCATTTACTTTCTAAAATTATGAAATCTTATAACTCTAATTCCTACAGTATCTGCTTCTATACTGCTCTGGGGTTACATATGAACATCATTATCTGTCTCTAAAACCTACTGGTATTTTTAAGGAAGATAATGAATATCCATTTATTTGCAAATTTTTAATGTGATTTTTCAAAATCTTATAATTATCAGTAAGTTATTAATGAAATGATCATTGTTATTATCCACAATGAGAGACCCAAGCTTAGAACAAGAAGGTGCAGTAGCCTTATACATTGCTTATCTTTAAATGATTTATTTCACTCACAGTACTAATAACTTGGTTTCTGGATATTACTTTTCTTGCATGAGCAGAGCTCTAAGTGATCATCAAAGGCTATTGCAGTGCTAAATTGAGGAAGAGTTTTCATGTACCGGTCTTTCATTTTTTAGCTGATTTCCTCATGAAACCTAATGTTACTCTACAGCCTCTCCCAGAAATTAATTCCACATGATTGGAAACTCATCAGCATTTTGCATTAGCTGGGGCATGTCTGAGAATTTTAACTATGGAAATACGTATTACTTGTTTAAATCACTAGCCCTCTCCATTGGTGAAGTGAATACTGAGTTAGCAGAATTCTCTTCTATAGGGCATAATAGATATACAGGGAACGCAGAAGAGTGTAGCTGAATACAAGCACCTGTGACCTCTAGCAGTGTATATAAGGGGATCACTGAATAAGACTTTTTTCCACAGGAATAACTGATCTCAGGTGTTATTATATTTACATTGATCACAAGTCTTTGAGTTCAAAAAAAAGTGTGTAAGCGTCTGCTTCATTTTTGTTCTGTTTTTAAACCATTCCTTTTGGACACGTAACAAATATGATTTCAGAAAAACGTTAGTGCGTGTTTTATATAATATAGACTATATTGGCTTGAAGTTGAGAAGTTTCTTAAATATTTGAAGATAAAACGGGCATGGTGTGCTGCAGTCTACAGGGTTGCAAAGAGTTTGACACAACTTAGTGATTGAACAATAACAACAAAATATTATTATTTATATCATTTAAAAGCATAGAGAAAAGCAAATTAAGATGCATGAGTTCTGCAAAACGGAGAAGGAAATTTTCAAAAGACTACAGTACAGCAATGTTAGATTCAAAGGGATACATACAAATTATATTTAATTATAAAATAGGAAGGAAACATCTCTACCTCAGTCTTTTCCTTAAAGTGAGAAACCATCAGGTATTTATGAGAAATAATTTATGAAGACAGTCTTTCTTTGATAATGATGAACAACACTAATATCTTCCTTAAGATGGTGCTTTAGCTAACTGTGCCACAACCAATTTTTTATTAATCTATTTTTTCTGGAACACATGATTTGCTTTTTATGATATATGATTATATAAAGGAATAAGCCATATTTTAAGAGACATTTATTATATTGCAAAAATAAACTTTGAATATCATGTCAAGATAGAGACTCTGATTTAGGGGCTCGCTGAATAACAATACGGCACAAACAACTTACGTATCTTGGCTCTGAGACTTTACAAGTTTTGAAATACAATTTGAAGTTAGCTAATACACATGCTTTAAAGATTTCAAAAATGTTTTTTTCAGATAAGACCAGTGTTTTTACATTTATTCTTTCACATACAATTTAGATATTCATTTAGATGTTTGGATACTAAGTACTTGTTTACATGGAAGCATTCACCAAGAATTTTTAAAGCAATTTAATAGATTGAAACTCTTTAGGTTAATTTTAGCAATATGTAAAAACTGATGGTGTGAGACAAGTTATAGTATTTCAATTTATACAGAGCTGAACTTATTACAGAACATTGTAAAGATATTTTTATCTGTACAGAAAAACTGTAATTTATTCAACATTTAAAGCACATTTTTGAGTCTTTTCTTTAACCAACTTTATGGCGCAAGGAATTATACCTACTATACTGAAATGTAAAACTGAAATTGAAACAGATCAAAGATTCTCCATTAAATCCTGTTATGATTAACCCTTACCCTATGGAATGGAACAAATTCCTTTCTTCCTCTCTCTCTATTCCTCTATCTCTTTCTATTCCCCACACTTCCTCTATCTCTTTTTTTGGGAGGAGCTGAGGATATTGATTTTCTTCAGTAAAGCCCACATACATAAAGGCAATGTTTTATCTGCTATATGTACAGATTATGATAATCAATCAGGTCATTCTAAAAATTATTTATTTGCCAATTTTTTCCCTTATTTGAAAACTGTAATTCACTTCAAAATGGTTTTAACTAATTGTATTTACAGTCTCTTAAATAGGATGATACTTCTCTATAACGACTTGACTTTAAAATATTTCAATTGTTTATTAAGAAAGAAAGGCACATAGAATCATTATGCTAATTGACTGCCTTTCCTCGTCTACCTTTTCAAAAAGTTTAAATAAATATTTAAATGTAAACATGCATTTAACTAAATTAAATACAAATACAAATTTATGTTTTAAAAAGTTTGAGCAGTTCAGCTTTACAGCACATTTCTTTGAAAATAGCATGGGAAAATATTATTTAATTTGTATTATTAACCAAGTTACACAGTTGTCAACAAAGTTATTTGCTTCAGAGACTCTTGTACAGATTAAACTTTCTTTGAGAGAAATCCCATACCATTCAAGAATGTCAGTTTTAGTGATAGTTACCCACGCAGAGCTTTACTTAGCTTTGTCCATATAAGCATGGTTGAAAAGAAATCCTCTTATTAATAGTTTCCATTGGAACAGAAAATGATACAGAAAAAAAGTGGTATTCACTTGGATAGTATAGATAATTATAGGATACTCCAGGTATACTCAAAATAAAAGAACAGATAAGAAACAGACTCTGAAACCAAAATATAGAATTAGAATTATATTATAATATATTTAGAGTTATATGTCAACTTTTGATCCGTCTTGCTTCCAATCTCAGTTACTTCTTAGCTCTGTGAACTTGGGCAGCCATTTAAGCTATTTGGATCTCAGTTTACTCATTGGTAAATGGAAGTAATAATAATATCCATATTCTATACTTGTTATGAGAGCTAAAAGAATATAAGAACTTATGTATAAAATAAATTATGTACTATAATGGCTTTATCACTATTTTCTCCAACTCTGTTCTTTTTCCTGTTTTCACCCCTCAACCCTGAGAAATTTACTGAGAGAACATGTCAATAGACCGCAATCCAAACAACCTAAACTGTAAGTGATTTTATCTTATAATGCACTTTAGGAGATATTGACATATCTTTCTGTACTGGGGAAAATATGTACTTATTATTAAAAGTTATCATACACACACAAACACACACACACACAAACACACACACACACAATGTTTCTGCATGGGATAGGTCTAATTTCATGACATTTCTCTAGCTTGGTATTAATGTTATTTAATAACATGTTTTAAACTCCATTATTGATTTAAATATTAAAGGGTTCCCAGGACTCATATGCTCTGCTTGAAGGACTACATAATTTTCCTTACATTAAATCTATTCCAACCTTTGGAGGCTTTTTGTAGAAACATTAGTGATGTTTTAATTCTCCAGAACCTATTATTATGTTTCAAGCCTTATAAAACACAGATTAGTACCAAAATATCTAAATACCATAATATCTAAAATGGCAACTGTTTTGCTTCAGATATACTGTTTTCCAAAAGGATTGTACTGTACATAGTACTGTCATGGAACATGAAGATACAAGAAATTAGGAATTTTGTTATGTATCAAGACTGCTGAATAACTGATGAGATTCTTGACTAAAGATTAATAATAATAAAATAATGTGTTTTTATAAGTTGTATCCTATTGAAGAAATAACTTATTATACAACAAAATGGAATTAACTAAAATATATCAAGCCAAAAAGAAAATTATCAAAAATATTTTTGCTAGCAAAGGAGATTTCATCCACTCTAATAGCCATTCATTTCATTTTTCCTCGGTATACAATGAGTGTGAATTAAATTTGCTATTTCTAAGTGACAGGAAAATAAAGAAACTTTAATAGCACTTAGTAAGAATGCAAAATAATCAGTTGCATTTGCTTTTGTTCATGTGATCACTGATGTGATATTTCCCCTAAGTGACTGCCATTATTTCACTGCTATCCATGTGTGCCATCCTTTGCTAATTGCTATTATGTCACAGGTAATTTTAACACCATTGTATCTATTTACTATTAAAATCTTTACTCTTATTGCTGTAGAAACAAAATTTTTCCCTCATAAGAGAAAAGGCCTGTGAAGCTAGAATTATAGTAAATTTTAGAGTTATTTATCAATTCTGAGCTATTTTCTATTCAATTAATATATGTTCATTGTAATTAAGAAATTAAAGGCTAAATGTGATTTTTTAATAACCACTCTTTACCTGTTTCACTTGTGGTAAATGAGAGATTTGAGACACGGTTACCTAAAGGCTGAGATGGGATGTGAATTGTGTGGCCAAGTTACAGTAGAAGCTTTATCACTATTTTCTCCAACTCTGTTCTTTTTCCTGTTTTCACCCCTCAACCCCTAAAGCCTTTGACTGTGTGGATCACATCAAATTATGGAATATTCTTAAAGAGATGGGAATACCAGACCACCTCACCTGCCACCTGAGAAGCCTGTATGCAGATCAAGAAGCAGCAGTTAGAAACAGAAGCCATGAAACAAAGGTCTGTTTCAAAACTGGGAAAAGAGTACAACAAGGCTGCATATTGTTATGCTGCTTATTTAACTTATATGCAGTGTACATCATGCAAAATGCCATGCTGGACAAAGCACAGCTGGAATCAAGATTGCCAGGAGAAATACTAATAACATCAGATATGCAGATGACACCAACTTTATAGCAGAAAGTGAAGAGAAATTGAAGAGCCTCTTGATGAAGGTGAAAGAGGAGAGTGAAAAGATGGCTTAAAAGTCAACATTCAAAAAATTAAGGTCATGGCATCTGGTCTCAATACTTCATGAAAAATAGATGGGGAAACATGAAAACAATGACAGACTTTATTTTCTTGTGCTCCAAAATCACTGCAGATGATGACTGCAGCCATGAAATTAAAAGACACTTGCTTCTTGGTAGAAAACCTAGACAGCATACTAAAAAGAAGAAACATTACTTTTCTGACAAATGCCTGTATGGTCAAAGCTATGCTTTTTCCAGTAGTCATGTATAGATGAGCAAATTGGATCATAAAGAAGGCTGAACATCAAAAAACTGATGCTTTTGTACCATCGTGTTGGAAAAGACTCTTGACAGTCTCTTGAGCTGCAAGGTCTACCCAGTCAATCCTAAAGGAAACCAACCCTGAATATTCATTGGAAGAACTGATGCTGAAGCTCTAATACTTTATCCACCTCATGCAAAGAGCTGACTCATTAGAAAAGAACCTGATGCTGTGAAAGACTGAAGGCAGGAGGAGAAAGGAATGAAGAGGATGAGATGGTTGGATGGCATCACCGACTCAATGGACATGAGTTTGAGCAGACTCCAGGAGATGGTGATGGACAGGGAAGCCTGTTGTGCTGCAGTCCATGGGGTCACAGAGTTGGACACGACTGAGTGACCGAACGACTATATATATATATACAAATATATATATATATACAAATATATATATACACACATACATATATACATATATTTTCCTTTTACTCATCTTTCTTCTTTCTTCAATTCATCCTTTTTGGAGATAATGTCCATACTCAGAAAAAACTTCATTTAAACTTTGCTTGACATATTTTACATGGCTTCCCTGATAGCTCAATTGGTAAAGAATCTGCCTGCAATGCAGGAGACTCCAGTTCAATTTGTGGGTCAGGAAGATCCCCTGCAGAAGGAATAGGCTATCTACTCCACAATTCTTGGACTTCCCTTGTGGCTCAGCTGGTAAAGAATCTGCCTGCAATGGAGGAGATCTGGGTTTGACCCATGGGTTGGGAAGATCACTTGGAGAAGGGAAAGGCTACCCACTCCAGTATTCTGGCCTAGAGAATTCCATGGACTGTATAGTCCATAGAGTTGCAGAGAGTCAGACACAACTGAGGGACTTTCACTTTCACTTTGACACATTTTAGGGAAGAAGGGAGAGAGGAAAAGAGGGAGGAACACCTTATCTTTTCTCTTTGGTCACGCCACGAACGGAAGCTTTGATTATGAGTACCTATGTGCACAGAATTACTGAGTTGTGATAGGTATCTTCACCCTTAAATAGGCAGAATCAGAACATGTTTGCATTGGTACCATCTGACATCTTCAAACATTCTTAAATAGCAATGACCTTCCCTCACTTCTTATCCATAGTCCCCTCGGAATAAGAGAAACAAGAAGCAAAACGAAACCTCAAGAATATTCATTGTAGTAGAGGACAAATATGTATGTAGTAATAGAGGAAATTTATATATATATATATATATATATATATATACACACACACATATATATATACATATATATATACAGGACACATTATGTAGTAAAGGACAAATTTATATAAATATATATTTATACATGTAAATATAGTGTGTGTGTATATATATATATAAATATATAATTCACTATGGCTCAGACTGTAAAGAATCCGCTGGCAGTGTGGGAGACCCGGATTTCATCCCTTCTTTGGAAGATCCTTGGAGAAAGGCATGGCAACTCACTCCAGTATTCTTGTCTGGAGAAGCCCCATGGAGAAAGGAGTCTGATGGGCTACAGTATATAGGGTCACAAAGAGTCAGAAAAGACTGAGCAACTCAGCACATTCCAGCACAGAGGACAAAGGACAATAGATAATACAGGTAGTGGGTACCGTAGATGCTTTACCTAACACCTAGTCCTTCCTGATCTCATTAAAAGAATTTTTATTTTCATCTTCTCCACTGCTAAGTCAGAGGTCTTAATAGTCTGCTTAATCTAACCCAGTGTTTCTCAACTGATAGAGACTTGTCCCCAGGAAACATTTGATAATACTTGGAGACACTGTTGGTTGCCATGATTCATGGGGTGGCATCACATAAGCATAGGAAAATGGTTTGCTAAACATACTAAAAGGCACAGGAAATTGCCCTACATAACAAAATTATTTGATCCAAAATATGAGCAGAGGTGAGTTTGAGAAACCCTGGTATAATGGCAGACAGTGATCTGTCTAGTCTGGAACACAGCTCTACACATCCTGGATGAGTAAGCTGGACAAATTTCTTTTTCAACAGCTTAAAGAAGATATCATTCATATAAAACAACTGAACATATTTAATTTGTTCAATTTGAACATAGCCACTGTGGGCAGGAATCCCTTAGAAGAAATGGAGTAGCCATCATAGTCAACAAAAGAGTCTGAAATGCAGAACTTGGATGCAATCTCAAAAATGACAGCATGATCTCTGTTCGTTTCCAAGGCAAACCATTCAATATCACAATAATTCAAGTCTATGCCCCAACCAGTAATGCTGAAGACTGATATTGAAAGGTTCTATGAAGACCAACAAGACCTTCTACAATTAACACCCAAAAAAAGATGTCCTTTTCATTATAGGGGACTGGAATGCAAAAGTGGGAAGTCAAGAAACACCTGGAATAACAGGCAAGTTTGGCCTTGGAGTACAGAATGAAGCAGGACAAAGGTTAACAGAGTTCTGCCAAGAGAATGCACAGGTCATAGAAACCACCCTCTTCCAACAACACAAGAGAAGACTCTATACATGGACATCACCAGATGGTCAACATCAAAATCAGATTAATTACATCCTTTGCAGCCAAAATGGAGACACTCTATACAGTCAGCAAAAACAAGACCAGGAGCTGACTGTGGCTCAGATCATGAACTCCTTATTGCCAAATTCAGACTTAAATTGAAGAAAGTGGGGAAAACTACTAGACCATTCAGGTACAACCTAAATCAAATCCCTTATGACTATACAGTGGAAGTGAGAAATAGACTTAAGGGACTAGATCTGATAGACAGAGTGCCTGATGAACTATGGATGGAGGTTCATGACATTGTACAGGAGACAGGGAGCAAGACCATCCCCAAGAAAAAGAAATGCAAAAAAGCAAAATGGCTGCCTGAGGAGGTCTTACAAATAGCTGTGAAAAGAAGAGAAGCAAAAAGCCAAGGAGAAAAGGAAAGATATAACTATCTGAATGCAGAGTTCCAAAAAATAGCAAGGAGAGATAAGAAAGACTTCCTCAATGATCAATGCAAAGAAACGGAGGAAAAATAGAATGGGAAAGACTAGAGAACTCTTCAAGAAAATTAGAGATGCCAAGGGAACATTTAATGCAAAGATGGGCTCAATAAAAGATAGAAATGGTATGGACCTAACAGAAGCAGAGAATATTAAGAAAAGGTGAAAGAATACACAGAAGAACTGTAAAAAAAGATCTTCATGACCCAGATAATCACGAAGGTGTGATCACTCACACTCACCTTAGTGAGTGGTGTGTCCATTCCAGCTGCACATCCTGGAATGTGAAGTCAGGTGGGCCTTAGGAAGCATCACTGCAGACAAAGCTAGTGGAGGTGATGGAATTCCAGTTGAGCTATTCCAAATCCTGACAGATGATGCTGTGAAAGTGCTTCACTCAATATGTCTGCAAATTTGGAGAACTCTGCAGTGGTCACAGGACTGGAAAAGGTCAGTTTTAATTCCAATCCCAAAGAAAGGTAATACCAAAAAATGTTCAAACTACCACACAATTGCACTCATCTCACATGCTAGTAAAATAATGCTCAAAATTCTCCAAGCCAGGCTTCAGCAATATGTGAACCGTGAACTTCCTGATATTCAAGCTGGTTTTAGAAAAGGCAGAGGAACCAGAGATCAAATTGCCAACATCCGCTGGATCATGGAAAAAGCAAGAGTTCCAGAAAAAGATCTATTTCTGCTTTATTGACTATGCCAAAGCCTTTGACTGTGTGGATCACAATAAACTGTGGAAGATTCTGAAAGGGAAGGGAATACCAGACCACCTGACCTGCCTCTTGAGAAACTAGTATGCAGGTCAGGAAGCAACAGTTAGAACTGGACATGGAACAACAGACTTGTTTCAAATTGAAAAAGGAGTATGTCAAGGCTGTATATTGTCACCCTGTTTATTTAACTTATATGCAGAGCACATCATGAGAAACACTGGGCTGGATGAAACAGAAGATGGAACAAAGATTGCTGGGAGAAATATCAATAACCACAAATATGCAGATGACAAGCTGGAATCAAAATTGCCGGGAGAGTATCAATAACCTCAGATATGCAGGTGACACCACCTTTATGACAGAAAGTGAAGAACTAAAGAGCCTCTTGATGAAAGTGAAAGAGGAGAGTGAAAAAGTTGGCTCAAAACTAAACATTTAGAAAACTAAGATCATGGCATCCAGTCCCATCACTTCATGACAAATAGATGGGGAAACAGTGGAAATAGTGGCTGACACTATTTTTTCTGGGCTTCAAAATCACTACCAATGTTGATTTCAGCCATGAAATTAAAAGACACTTGCTCCTTGGAAGGAAAGTTATGACCAACTAGACAGCATATTAAAAAGCAGAGACATTACTTTGCTAACAAATGTCCATCTTTATGGTTTTTCCAGTGGTCATGTATGGATGTGAGAGTTGGACTACAAAGAAAGCTGAGCACCGAAGAATTGATGCTTTTGAACTGTGGTGTTGGAGAAGACTCTTGAGAGTCCCTTGGACTGTAAGGAGAGCCATATCCTAAAGGAGATCAGTCCTGGGTGTTCATTGGAAGGACTGATGTTGGATCTGAAACTCCACTACTTTGGCCACCTGATGTGAAGAGCTGACTGATTTGAAAAGACCCTGATGCTAGGAAAGATTGAGGGCAGGAGGAGAAGGGGACGACAGAGGATGAGATGGTTGAATTGAATCACTGACATAATGGACATGGGTTTGGGTGGACTCTGGGAGTTGGTGATGGACAGGGAGGTCTGGCATGCTGTGGTTCATGGGGTCACAAAGAGTCACACATGACTGAGAGACTGAACTGAACTGAACTGAACTGATATCTGTGATACCGTCACCTCAATTAACATTATAGTTCTAACCAATACCTCCCAGAGTTTCCTTATGTCCCTCTGTTTTTCCTTTTGTTTTGTTTTCTCTTTTTATGGTAAGGGCACTTGACATACAATCTACTCTTTGAATAAAGTTTGAAACATATGATACTTCATTGTTAACTATAGACATAATGTTTTATAGCAGAGCTCTAGAAATTACTCATCTAGCATAACTGAAATTTTATACCCATTAAATTTCTTAACAATGTACTTAATCTTTTAGTGTCTTAGTTTCATCATTTATAAAATGATTAATAGTTTGTATTTCACAAAGATTTTTATGAGTTAAATACATTCAGACATATAAATCACCTACAGTAGTGACTGGCATATGAAGCACTCAATAAATGTCATCTATTATTAAGTTTTTCAAACATCAGTGAATAAGAACATCCCCCCAAAAAAAACCTTGAAAATTGATTTAAATATAAGTAGCATTGATATAATTCAGCTTTCTCATTTATTCTTTTTAGGGATCTGCTCAGTATACATGCTTATATTTGAAGTTTACATTTTGTTGTTATTGTAAGTAGTTTTTTTTTATTCCTAGAATGTATTGGATTTAAAGGAAGCCACAAGTTTTACTCTTATAGTAGTTTAAGAATGCAAATACACTGGAACCTATAATTAATTAAGACACTGAAAATTTTGAATCTTCTAGGGCTTAGGCAAAATGTGTGCTTCACAGACTGAAAAAAAAAAAGTTTGCTAATCATTCAAAGTTTATCACAGTAGAATGGTTATATTTTCAAGCATTAAGAAATTACTCAAGCTCTTAATAATTCTTTATATAAAATAATATGCCATTACCAATTGTTCATATACTTTATTAAAGCAAAATATCAAGGGGCTTTCAGAAAAAATAAAACTGCTTTCCTATTGTTCAGTAATTCGTTACATTAAAAAGGTATTAATTATCCTGCATTGTATATGAAATAGTGAATCTGTACCTCACTTAGATAAAACTTTAACCAGAAAATAAACTACAGGGAAAAAGATAGAGTAATTCTTTACTACTACATTACAAAACAAAATTATTTTAAAAGTTACTAAATGCAGACAGAGGTTAATATTGATATATCTTGATATATATTTCATATTGAAACATTGAAGCTATTATACTTTAATTTTAAACTATGCTTCAAAAAGTATTACAGTTAGAAAATGTTATGAGAGTTTATGTATAAATATTAGATTATCTAAATATATTATTGTTTTCTCTGGAGTATTATAATATTGTCCAGAAAATTTATTTTTGGAAATAATCTCAAATTACATTTAAAGTTTCAATTTAACTATCAACACTATAGGGTAAATGAAAAATATTGAATGGATATTTTTTGGTAATGTGGCTCAAAAATTCAAGAATCAAAACAGCATCTGTGTGGAGTACCACTTAATAATTCTATCACTCAAGAATCAGAATCTTTTCTTAACATTTAAATTCTTCATGAACATAGATACATAAATAATGATGTGTCAATCTATAAGCAATGTTACAAATACTTTTTAGGGAACAAATTTTCTATTTTTTGTCTTTTTATTTTGTTTGTTTGGCTTTACTTTTTGTTCCTCTTTTCTTTTATCTTCAAAAAAATGAAAAGTAGCACATTCAGATGGACCTTGAGGGCATTATGCCTAGGGAAACAGCCCAGGCAAAGATAAACAAATACTACACGATATCACTTATATGTAAAATCTAAAGCAAAAATAAAACCCAAAACTAAAAACCAAGCTCAAGGTACAGAAACCAGATTGATGGTTGCCAGAGATAGAGAGGAACAGGGGCATGGAAGGTAGAAATGAGTGAGAGGGTCAAAAGGTAAAAACTTCCAGTGAAAATATTATAAACATATCATGGAGTTATAATATACAGCGTGGCAACTACAGTTAGTGAAAGAGTATTGCCTATTTGAAAGTTGATAAGAAAGTAGATCTGAAAAGTGCTTATCATAAAAAAAAAAAAAAAAACTTCTTTGACTATGAAAGCTGCAGGATATTAACTAGACTTACTGTGGTGATCATTTCACAACGTACATGTGTGTGCTATGCTTAGTTATCCAGTCATGTCTGACTCTTTGTGACCCTGTGGACTATAGCCCACCAGGCTCTTCAGTTCATGGAATTCTCCAGGTGAGAATACTGGAGTTGGTTGCCATGCCCTCCTCCAGGGGATCTTCCTAACCCAGGAACTGAACCTACATCTCCTGTGTCTCCTGCACTGCAGTTTATTCTTTACCCAATGAGCCACTGGGGAAGCCCTTCACAATGCATACAAATATCAAATTATTATATTGTATACCTGTAACTAATACAATTCTATATGTATATAACATCAGTCAGTTCAGTTAAGTTGCTAAGGCATGTCCGACTCTTTGTGATCCCATGGACGACTGAACGTCAGGGTTCCCTGTCCATCACCAACTCCCGTAGCTTACTCAAACTTATGTCCATTGACTTGGTGATGCCAACCACCCATCTCATTCTCTGTCATCCCCTTCTCCTCCAGCCTTCAATCATTCCCAGCACCAGGTCTTTTCAATGAGTCAGTTCTTCGCATCAAGTGGCCAAAGTATTAGAGTTTCAGCTTCAGCATCAGTCTTTCCAATGAATATCCAGGACTGATTTCCTTTAGGAAGGACTAGTTGGATCTCCTTGCAGTTCAAGGGACTCTCAAGAGTCTTCTCCAATACCAGAGTTCAAAGGCAGCAATTCTTCGGTGCTCAGGTTTCTTTATAGTCCAGCTCTCATATCCATACATGACTACTGGAAAAACCAAAGGTTTGACTAGACAGACCTTTGTTAGCAAAATAATGTCTCTGCTTTTTAATATGCTGTCTAGGTTGGTCATAACTTTTCTTCCAAGGAGCAAGTTTCTTTTAATTTCATGGCTGCAGTCACCATCTGCAGTGATTTTGGAGCCCAAGAAAATAAACTGTCACTGTTTTCGTTGTTTCCCCATCTATTTGCCATGAAGTGATGAGACCGAACACCATGATCTTAGTTTTCTGAATGTTGAGTTTTAAGTCAACTTTTTCACTCTCCTCTTTCACTTTCATCAAGAGACTCTTTAGTTCTTCTTTGCTTTCTGCCTTAAGTGTGGTGTCATCTGCA
This sequence comes from Bison bison bison, assembly GCF_000754665.1. NCBI lineage: Eukaryota > Metazoa > Chordata > Mammalia > Artiodactyla > Bovidae > Bison > Bison bison. The sequence continues at coordinate 1,169,114 of NW_011494923.1, read as the reverse complement.
TATCTGAGGTTATTGATATCTCTTACGGCAGCCTTGATTCCAGTTTTGCTTCATGCAGTCTAGCGTTTCTCATGATGTACTCTGCATATAAGTTAAATAAGAAGGGTTACAACCTACAGCCTTGACATACTCCTTTCCCAATCTGGAACCTGTCGTTCCATGTCCAGTTCTAACTGCTGCTTCTTGATCTGTATACAGGTTTCTCAGGAGGCAGGTCAGGTGATCTGTTAATCCCATTTCTTCAAGAATTTTCCACAGTTTATTATGACCCACACAATCAAAGGCTTTGGCATAGTCAATAAAGCAGAAATAGATGGAACTCTGGAACTCTCGTGTTTTTGATGATCCAGCAGATGTTGGCAGTTTGGTCTCTGGTTCCTCTGCCTTTTCTAAATCCAGATTGAACATCTGGAATTTCACAGTTCACGTACTGTTGAAGCCTGGCTCAGAGAATTTTGAGCATTACTTTGCCAGCGTGTGAGATGAGTGCAATTGTGTGGCAGTTTGAGCATTCTTTGGCATTGCCTTTCTTTGGGATTGGAATGAAAACTGACCTTTTCCAGGCCTGTTGTCACTGTTGAGTTTTCCAACTTTGCTGGCATATTGAGTGTATATGTATATAACATACCTCAAATCAAGTACAAAAAATTAAAAATAAATAATAATAACAATAAAAAAGCACCATCAGAAAGTCTCTACCTTTTCTCATACCTGTTAACCACCTAGTATAGACCCTTCTCTATTTTCATCATGCTTATATAATTTTATATAGATATTTTGTAAATGTGTATATATGCACATATACATACAAAGTGTTCCAAGTGCATTGGGCATTTTACAAAAATGTAAATAATGTAAAGATGTGAAAATTTTCATTATTCTGTACCTTGTTTCTTCACCTATGAGTACTTCCTAAGTAAATTTCCTAGACTAGTTACTTCAGTTTTTTCTACTTAGTGGATGTATAATAGTCATGCAATAGTTGTAGTATTCATTTTACCTTTCCTTACAGATGGTCATTAATCGGTTACCAGTTTTTTCTGTTTGATACAGTTTATATGCATATATGCATGTAATTATACCTACCTGATGCTGTTTTCTATAACATAGAGTCCTATATGACAATGAGAATTAATTCAGTTACTTAGAAGAGGTGTTTTAAATATAATAAGTACATTTATGAAAATGATTGAAATGTCTTATAGAGTAAAATTTCTATACAGTCTAATAAGATCATGAGTAACAGAAACAGAGTTGCATTCAGAAAATGAATTAAAATGCTGAAGTTAATTTCAACTGTCCCCAGTAAGGAACTAGAGAAAACCATTTATTTGCTTTATGGGTCTAGGAAAGTTTCTCTAAATTACCTGATATGCTTTTGTGACACCACTTTGCGATTCTCCCAGGATAATATGCATTGATGCTTTCCTTTATTATTTGCAGAAAATCCTCAGCCTGTGTTTATACAATTGTTCAACGTTTGTATTAAGAACAGACTATTATTAGCTCTATGCTGATGCTTCACTTCCCTTTAATATGCTCACAAAATACACACCACTAGTTATCTCCACGGAAGAAAAGCTTGTCTTTCTACTTTTATCTTCTTATGCTCTGTTCTCTCTGTCTCTCTTGCTCGCTGCCTCTATGGTCTGTGTTTTCTGCTGTAAAGGGAGGAATTCTCTCCTGCCAGCTTTCTACACAAAGAGTACATTTTTGGCAGACTGAGTTTCAAATGAAAGCTTCCTTCGCTGAGTGCAAACGTGGACTCGTGCTTTCTGTGCATTCCCATTACACAGGCTCCTTGGCTATTTAATGACTTTTTGCTCACAAATTATGTCAGCTTCCCTTTCACACATTTTGAAACCCTTTAACATAAACTTTACCTGGATTCTGTACTAAACAGAATAACTTTGTCATGCAGTAAATTAAAGATCAAAATTTGAACCTGGAATTCTTTACTCTTAAAATTAGAGACAAATTTTTTTTTTATATTATGTAAACAGTCAAAAAATGTGTTTTAAAGTTCCACTAAATGCTGTAATTTTTTTCCCATAGCACTGTTGAAAAAAAATATTTTATCTAAGGATATAGAATATTCAATATTTATTTTCATTTATACAATTTCAGGCTTTACAAATCTTAAACCAGGGGCTTTTTAAAATTTCAAATAAAAAAGCTCAGTAGTTAAGTAATTCCTAAAAAATAATAAAATTGATTCATGGATTCATGCAATGATTTGAGAATTTGGGTTATTTTACTTTAAGCCTGGCTATTCTTATTCACTATTTTATCTTCTTTGCATAGGACAGGGTTTGGCACATAGTAGGCAGTCCATGGGGTCGCTAAGAGTCAGACACGACTGAGCGACTTCACTTTCACTTTTTACTTTCATGCATTGGAGAAGGAAATGGCAACCACTCCAGTATTCTTGCCTGGAGAATCCCAGGGACAGAGGAGCCTAATGGGCTGCCGTCTATGGGGTCACACAGAGTCGGACACGACTAAAGCGACTTAGCAGCAGCAGCAGGCATTCCATGTATATTGACTAGAAAGTAAATAAATGAATATTTTGGTTTTTGAAGGCTCATCTCTCGAAACTAATTAGAAAAAATTTTCAAAGACTATGAGACAGAAGTTTCTGTCTTCTCTATGCTAATCAAAATGAAACATACTCACTGAATTTCTCTATCTTCCTGCCGAAATCACTTTCTTTCTTTAAATATTGAAGTAGTCTGTCATTATCTGTTCCTTTGGGCACACACAGAAGGGTGTTCTGGCATTCATTTCTAACACAAATCAGAGATCGCTTTAAAGAGGGTGTGTTCTTCTGCTAATTTTTCAGGGCATAAGTGATGGGCACTAGTAAAAGCCAATTATAACTCTGTTACCTATTTTATAGCAGGTTCAGTGGGCAGATTTTTTCTATAAGACACATGAACTTTCAGACTACCACAAACTAGGACAAAAATATTTCACAAGAATTTTGCAAGCCTAAATAATCTCTCTCTTTTTGCAATATTTATCATTGGAAATCTTGATAGTTGTATTTATAAACAATAATGCTTTCCTCCAAAAGATATAAAACAAACAAAAACTATTAATTGCTCTGTAAGAATCAGAGGTTTGTATGATTGAAAATAACTAGACCAGGAACATGACAAATAGTTTTCTATTCATTTGTAAATTATACTTATGAGATAGATAGATGTCTAAGAAATAATTACATGAATAAAATTTTTACAAATTGAATATTTTATTGTGCTTAAGGTTTTTATTGTTAGATATAAGTAAGGAATGTTTTTGTTGTGCTGAGTATAACTTAATTTATTTTCATAAATAAATGAATGCACTATTGTGTTAGGTTTCATTAAGAGGCAAAGCATACCTACCCAGCATATAATTGTTTTATATACTATCTTTACAAAATATAATCTCAGTATAATCAGATTATTTGTTCCTATATCCCTCATGCTGCTGCTGCTGCTGCTGCTAAATCACTTCAGTCATGTCCAACTCTGTGAGACCCCATAGACGGCAGGCCATCAGGCTCCCCCCATCCCTGGGATTCTCCAGGTAAGCATACTGGAGTGGGTTGCCATTTCCTTCTCCAGTGCATGAAAGTGAAAAGTGAAAGTGAAGTCGTTCAGTCGTGTCCGACTCTTAGTGACCCCATGGACTGCAGCCTACCAGACTCCATGGGATTTTCCAGGCAAGAGTACTGGAGTGGGGTGCCATTGCCTTCTCCGATATCCCTCATGAGCTCATTATTATAATAGCCTCCTTAGAAATGCATAGTGTGAAACTGACTACCATGTCAGATCTCAAAAGTTAATGGGCTGTCATAAGTCTTAATGTCATAGCATGCAAAGTGACAGTCTAGCTATACTTGAATGTACATATCTGATTTTTAGGACAATTTTAATTTTCTCTCCAGCCAAGGTCTGGTTCTTTACCCTGGCTTGGACAGTACAACAACTCAACTTTCAGACTTAGCAGAAAAATACTCTAACACTTCTGAAGTGAAAGATGATCTGCTTGCAACTATGTAAAGATCAAGAGAAAGCATTCCTACTTGACTTTTTGATAATCTTGTTCAAGACAATGATACAAAATTGGGCAAATGTGTACTTTTGGGGGTCTGTCTGCATTTATGATAAATCAATAAGTCTTTGTGAGATAAAGTCAAGTTTGATATGTTCTACTTTCTTAAAAAAGTAAAATAGAATATCAATATTCAAAAGAAATCACAATTATGAGGACAGAAAAGACAGAAAGATTAGAATAACCAGATTCTGCATTCCTGAGAAAAATTCTCTGTGATTTTTATAGTGATTTATGCTGTCATGTTTTGGACTTTACAGTTTCTGCTTCAAAGCTGATTAACCCCATGATATTATTGACCTCTTTGGCTTAACTCTAGGAATAGAACTTGGGGAAAATTCTGTATTCCTTGTTAGTACTGCCTCTGAGGGATCAATGAAGCATTCATTTTCTTGCTGTTAATGACAGGCAACTGAGAGTTCAGATCTTTAGAAAGAGAATTGCCTTCAGAAAGGCCAACTGAGAGCTCAGATCTTCCGTAATATAAAATTTTAGGACAGGTACCTAGAGTCAACTTAAGTAATTTTTAGAATATTGAAATTGACCCAGGCCAGAATAGACTGGAAAGAATGAAAGTCCAAACAAGAGTTACAAGAGTTGGTCAGATAATTATTTAATGAAGCTACTAAAGAAAGTAAAAGAATGGAAGTTCAGAGAAAAGAAAGACATTCTTTTTGATTGAAACTAACAAGACATACTATTTTTGAATAAACAAATATATAAAAGTAAATGGACAAATGGATTAATATTTATTTTTTTATTGTTAACTGTCAAAACATAAATTTCTTTTTTTTGTTGTTGTTTTTTTTAATTTAATTTTATTTTTAACTTTACAATATTGTATTGGTTTTGCCATATATCAACATGAATCCGCCACAGGTATACATGTGTTCCCCATCCTGAACCCTCCTCCCTCCTCCCTCCCTGTACCATCCATCTGGGTCGTCCCAAATGGATTAATATTTAAAATTAGCTGTTTGAGAGACTCCAGAAGTAATTCATGCTATAATTGGAAAAAATGCCTTGTAAAATAAATGAGTTTTCTTCTCATAACTTAAACAATTCAAGTGACAAAAAATAAATATTACATATGTCTTGAAAGAAAAAGAAGGAATATTTTGTTAAGTACAACATAAGGGTGATGTATTAAAGGATAATGAGCTAGAGATTATTAGTTTCTTCAATATCCTCAAGATAAGCTGTACTTCCAGTAATTAATCTCTTTCCTTTAAACGTTCTCTGTAGTGGATACACATTGTTTTCAGTTAGGATACAGAAATCCTTTCAAAGTGGTCTACTCCTTTTCTATAACACAGTTTTCACCAGGCATACTCCTGATCTTTATTTATCTGAATAAACCTACTTACTTGTAAGGCACCATGGTAAGCAGATGCCAAATTCTCCTACCCAGTTGTAAATTATTACTATTCTGGCTCATAAGTCAATGTCTTTTAGATCACTGAGATTCAGAGAATGGTCACACATGGATATACTGACAAAAGTGAGCATCTGAACTAGCTAAGTGGGGCCATGGGATCCATGAAGGTGAAACTTCCCACTAAGGCCTGGCCTGAGCAATCAACTGGGTAAACATCACATTATTATCTGGAGCTCCAGGGCATTTGCAAAGTTCAAAGCTGCACTCCTGGACTGCAGAATGGTACTGAAAGTTATCACAAGCTCACTGGGTTTATAAAGCCAGGATTCTACAGAATTAAAAAGCCAACAGCTTAGTGAGTAAACTGAAGATTGGAGTGAAAGGATGCATTAGCAAAAATAAGCATTTGTTAATAACCAAGTTGGCTTGGTTATAAGAAAATTTGGAATTACCTAAGAGTTGACATTTTCCCCCTCAATTTCATGATTAAGGCAACTTACAATGCTACACTGAATGCCCTACAATATTCAGTTAGATTTTAACAAGCAAAGTGCTTTAAGAGATTCTGTACCCATACATTCTACTTGGATCATAGAACACAAACAAGTGATTCTTTTTAACTTTAGAAGACAAGAAAGCTATTGATGTATATCTCCTGTCAGTTAAAATAGGATGCTTTATTTACACATCTAATTTGGGGTTACAAAATCTAATTATGAAGTTGACTGTGTATTCTACTGAAAAAGTACAGATGTTCCTAAATTGAAGTCATTTTAAGAGTAATGCTCTTTGTGTTTGTTGATGCCTCAACATTAATATAGAGAAGATGCTATAATTCCACACCACAAATAAATGCACTAATAGTCAGAGGTGCTTCAGAAATGGTTTTTTAATGATACTAGATTGTATTTTTGAGCTTCAGACAACTCTAAAGCCTAAACCAAAAAAAAATCTGTCAAATTGGAAAGAAATGACAATTCACAATGACTTTTTAAAAGATTATCTTTCTATTCAATTTACAGCATGAGCTTCAAAGTCATAGTGATATAAGAAAATTCTTGGTTTTACCCCAAGTATAGGTTTTACCCCTAGCACAGAGTAGGTACTAAATTAATATTTATTGAGTCAATAGATGTCCTGAATCTGAATCTTGATTCAACCGGTTTTTCAGTTCTATGTGACCTTGGTAATGTTATTTTATTCTCTAGGAGTCATAGATTTTCCACCAACAGTTTTTAGACTAGATGGAAGGAACAGTAAGCTTACTACATTAAAGTGCTTTGACAACTATGAATTTATATACTTACATATTCAATACTTGAATATTTTATGATGTTGTCTTTCAAATTCTTTCATGCATTTTAAAACATACTTACCTTACTTATTACCTTACTTAAACAGAGAAGGCAATGGCACCCCACTCCAGTACTCTTGCCTGGAAAATCCCATGGACAGAGGACCTGGTGGGCCATAGTCCATGGGGTCGCTAAGAGACAGACACAACTGAGCGACTTCCCTTTCACTTTCACCTTACTTAAACTCTGAAAAAGTAGATACAAAGAGATACTGATAGTTTTATTTATCATCCTATTGTCATCCATGATGATTTGGAAGATTCATATACCTTAATCAGCATCTCCTTCCTTTCTGCTTTGTGTATTTCTCTCTAAAATCTCCCCTTGCTTGAAATGTACAATGAGTTTTCCTCAAAGACATCCCCTATATGTTATTTTTTCTAGATTAGGTACTAGAACCACATTAAGTCATAGAAGATACTTAGCTCTGTACTGTGTACAAAAGGCATTGATATCTCTGCATCCTCTGGCCTTGGAACAAGGTAAAGCTAACAATTATTCCCAGGGTGATGAAATCTATGCTCTTCCCTATATTATCAAAATGGTCCAAATTGTTGTTTAATCAGTAAGTAAATGAACTTCTAAAGAGGGAGTGAAAGATTTATAGAAAAAAGACAATGAAATGATGCAAAGGTGAGATTGCAACTAAGAAAACTGGGACCTTCAGTAAATTTTGTTAGAAGTGAGATGAAGGAAGAGGAAGTCAATGTTTGAGGCAGACCAAGCACTGATTTGACACTGAGGATAAACAATTTGTTTTTCATCTTATAATAGTGGAGCTTACTTGAAGCTGAAATATGATTGAAATGATCAGAATGTGATAAGACAACACAACAGATAAAGGAGAAGACTTTAGTTACCGTTTATTATTTAACTCATTTGATTTGGTTGAAGACTCAGACACAATTAAATGAATAAAAGGTAAATTAAATTTTATGGACTTAAGGATGTGCAATCTAAACTAAGTCAGGGCTTGAAGCTGGACCCAGCTGAGTGAGAAGGTGAGATGTAATGAATCAGCCAACTTCAGACCCTGAGATGGCACTGCATCATGGGTACAGCCCAGGGGTCTTAGTAGTCCTAAGAGGAAAAGTGCCAGCGCAGTGGTGGTCAAATTAAGTTACATTTCCATTGCATAAATAGCCCTGCAGAGTTGAGCAAAAGGTTGGACAGGATAAGTTTAAGGATCCTTTCACATCTATTAAAGTCTATCAACAAGAAATGATTTCTTCTAATGTGATTCTCAGGAATGCATTTTATACCTGGAAGGTATTTAAGTTGGAGTTTTTATGATTAGATTTCTTTAGCATCTCTGTGAATGTACCAACTCTGTTAAATGTGATCTTTTAACAGGGGAAAATCACCACCTTATATCTGAGCTTTTATGTATCCCACCTATTCATAAAAGACGGAAGTGTCTATGACAGCATTGCCACCAGGGGACTAGGTTTCCTAATGTCTGATCAGTGTGAGGGGGTGTACAATATGTAATGGTCTCACATCTCTGAAATTGTGCTGCTGCCCCAACCATAGGAGGTTGATTTTTAAATTGTAAATGTCTCACCCAACTTAACATTGTTTATTTCTATCTTTCTTACTCCTTTCCTGAAGTGCTTTCACCAGGTCATGAAGGAAGAAAACCGTTGTGCCTAATGTCCTGTATTACTTTCCTAGGTCTGCTGTAACAAAGCACCAAAAACAGAAAAAGCTTATTGCCTCACAGTTCTGGAAGCTAGAAGACTAAAATCAAGGCATTAGCCGGACCGTGCTCTCTCTAGTGGCACTGTGGGAGAATCCCGCCTCTCTTCTAGCTTCTAATGTTGGCTGTCATTCCTTATCATTTCTGGCTTCAAGGTGAATCACTCTGATCACATGGCTGTCTTTTCCTTGGATGTCTTCATGTAGTCTCTCCTGTGTGAATGTGCTTCTGTCTAAATTTCCCTGTTTTTAGGAGGATATCAAAAATATTGGATTAGGGCTTACCTAATTAATTTTATTTTAACTTGGTTACCACTCTAAAGACCTTATTTCTAAAATAAGTCACATTCTGAAGTATGAGAGGTTAGAACTGCAATGCATCTTTCTGTGGGAGACAGAAGTTAGCCAATAAAAGCTTTCAATGCTGTAGACTTACACTGTTGTGTGTTGTTTTTCCAACGTGGTGTCTATCCCTGGGGATGTGTTTTGCAAGATTACAATATGGTAAAGTAATTGAGGTTGAGTTTAGCAAACTTCTGCTCCAAGAATTACATTCTAGTGGGTAAAGATAGACTCAGAAAGATAGTTTTCTTTTTAATTTAACTTGCGAGCATTTAGAACACAGCCCTTGCTAGGCTGTTCAGGGTGGAGTACCACCAGCACACGAGCAGTGGAACTAATGTTTAAGTCATGAGATATAGAAAAACAAAGGGAAAGTGAAGACATTGTGATTGAGGTCTGCTCAGGGAGTGGTTCTGTCATTCTGCGCTTACTACACTGCTGTTCACATAGAATGTCTTTTTCCTTGTTGTCAATTTGCCACCTTTTCTCAAAAAGGAAGTCTGATCTGACTTTTAAAGTTCCTATGAGGAGAACTTTGTTTTATATTACACAAAATGACTCTAATATTAAAAGATTAATGCCTTTTGCCTCTAAACATATGATTAACCATAAATTATCACACTAGACCTGAACATGTCTTTCAAAAGCCCATTAAAAAACAAATTAACCTTTTCTCTCTAGGCTGAACTCTCTTGTTAATATGAAAATCAGGAGTAATTCAGGGCTCTTAGCTTTTGTTATCCCAGCCATATTCCTTTGTGTTTTTCAAGTTGAGTTGTGACTGGAGAGTGAGTCATACCAGTTAATTAATTTAGTTAAGAACCAATTAGAAGTGGTATTTTGTGCATGAGAAAGCTTGTCTGAAGTGTTTTGAATTTCAGCAAGAGTTTCCTCATTACCCAAGCTTCTATATGGATAGTTTGTGCCATGAGGAAGGGGAGATGCTTACTTAGTGAGTGAGACATCCCTTAATTCCTTGTCTCAAGTGAGTTTTCAATTCTAAGGAAGACATGATTTATATTTATACTCATAAGCATCTACCACACAACAAAAATTGTTGTCAAATTTCTTATTGCTGTAACAATGTAGCAAGGTTTATCAGTAACTAACGTGTATATTCTAGTAAACTAATGATCTAAATGTTCACTATTGAAAGATTAAAGAGAGATGGACTTTTCTATATTCTTCCCACTACATTAATTTGAAATGAAATGACATAATATGTTGCAGTTTAGAAGTAGTGGTTTCAAGAGAAGGGATGTATATACACATAGCTGATCAACTTCACTTTTTTTTTTTTGGTAAAGCAGAAACTGACACAACATTGTAAAACAATTATGCTCTAAAAAACAAATAAAAGTAGTGGAATTTAAAGTAATATGGTCTTCAGATTTTTCCCTTATAAGAGCAGATCTTATTGAGACAAAGCTTTAACACATGTCACTTCATCACATTTTTTAGGCCACTGGGTAATATTTGTGTCTATGTATGAGGTGAATCCAGCAAACAAAAGGTGTATGCTAGAGAAGAGAGGGCAAAGTATTGGGCAGTAAACTGGCAGACTTAAGTCAGCAATTTTTTTTTTTTTTTTCCTGTAAAGGGATAGATAGCAAGCATTTTTGGCTTTGTGAGCCAGCTGTCTCTGTCTCTGGTCTTTGTCACAACTAATCAACTCTGCAGCTATAGCATGAAAACTGCCATTGATAATATGTCAACTAACAGACATGGTTGGGTTTCAGTGAAACTTTATTTACGAAAACAAAAGAAAGACTGACTTTATCCTGTAGGTCATGGATTTCCAACAGTTGGCGTAGGATATAGTCATGGCAGTGATACCTGATGGACAGACAAGACTTTCACCCCCTGGTGCTGAGTTTCCTCACCTGATGATGATGAGTTGAAACTAAAGGCAGCTGAAAGGTGTTTCCAGCTTTGCATTTCTAGGTGCACAGAGAGGGACTGGCCTCCAGAAACAACTCTAAGCACAGTTCTAGGGTCAGGCAACTGATTTTCCAGTGACTCTTTTTTCAAAAAATCTCTATAAGACAAAATATAAGAACATCTTTCTCCATTTTATGGGTGTTATCTAGAGTAAAAATAGAGAACTGAGAACAAATATGACAACAATAATTTTGAATTCTCTTTTCTTTAGAGGCCATGTACCCTGTTTAAGGGGGGAAAAAGTGAATATAACTAAGATCTCAAAGAACCATTTCTTTTGGAGTTAGAAGCAAAATTTTCAAACTTGCAAATGAGAATATGAGCTTTAGAGATCTAAGTGCTGGTAGAAGACCACAGGCTACAAAGTGGCTATAATAAAAACTTTTTTTTTTCCTGAAGGGGTAAAGTTCTCTGGGAAAATTCTCATTGCTGGAACACCCTGTTACCCAACAATGGAGAATAAGTGGGGCATTGCTCTCTACTGATTTGCCACCATATCCTCTGTGACTAAAGGTGGCCTAAGGCAATTTTGCAAACAGGGAGATTCCTGAATGTTTAATTGGTGCTTGAATAATTTTCCATTATCATTACTCAGGGATCAGAATTTCCTCTTTTAGTTGATGTTATTTTAAATATACCCCATATATAGTGTCTTTTCCAGCTTATCAGAATCATTCACCTAGCACAAGAATGTCATCAAACATACACATGGAGAGTAATTTCACCGCAGTGTGATTCAAAACTATAAATACACAAGTAATCAGCCCTCATTACTCAGTTCCACTTCCCTCTTATAGCTCCAAGTAATGAGAATTCTATATCTGTAGGTCTTCACATGAGCTGGAACAGTTCTCTGTGAGATTATCAGATAATGGCATGGCTGTAGTCCATTCACAATTTTTTTTTCTAACCTAGGCTTTTTTCTGCCTTCAAGGGGCACAACAGAATTAGTTATATAACTTGACCCATAACCTTTTCTTTGTCAAAACAGCATATATAAAAGCAAGTTAGAATTTGACTACTTCATACTTGATCAGACCAGCAAATACTGAGAATTCCTGATGTCTTTATGTTTCACAATAAAGCGGAGACACGGAGAACAATGCAATTACAAGGATTACTCTGTGGCATATATTTTGGATCAGAATTATGTGACTAAAATACAGAAATCACAATGTTTGACTCCTCCCACCTTAACTATTATAAAATTTGACATTATTTCCACTCTTTCAGAGAAGTGACCTCTACAAAACCTAGATCACTACTCCAACAGAAAACTTTCTTTAATGTAACTGTTGTGAGTCCTGCTAACATCATCTGTCTATCACAAACCAATTAAATTGATATGGCTGGAAGAAGTGAAATGGTTTGAGATCTCTACCAAGCTATTTGTTTTACTTATACAGCTACTCAGTGTCTTGACTGGTTTTTACAAAAGTCTGAGAAGAATTAGAAAATATGGGTGAAGCTATAAGTATTGAAATAGTTGTTGAAGATTATATCTCTGTAAAGAATATCAAGTTATTTGAATGCTTATTTTTTTTTTAATTTTATTTTATTTTTAAACTTTACATAATTGTATTAGTTTTGCCAAATATCAAAATGAGTCCACCACAGGTATACATGTGTTCCCCATATCAAGTTATTTGAATGCTTATTTAGCTCTCTACTCAGGATGGCCTAAAATTCTTTAAATTGTACAATCCACTTTAATTTTATAAAATCCTTTAAAGACTTTAAATTTCTCTTGCATTTTCTATCAGAGAGAGTACCATTAAAGAAAAAATATTAGATAGATGAGTAGTAGATAGACAGGGATTACAATAAAAATTGATCTAGCTGGCAGGGGAAAGCTAGACAAGGTAGAAGGAGGGAGTCATCATTGATGTTTAATGTATATTATACTTCAGTTTATAAATATGTTATATACTGTTCATTCTTTCTCTGTGCATAAATAATATTTACTTTGGCCTGGTTACATAACGTTTGAAAGTACATCACATAATAATTAGGTTTCATATTCTGATCTGTCAATAAACTACCTTCTAAAAATTTTAGTAATCCCCAGGAACTATAATAATCCTAGCTAACTACAACGTAGTTAAATATATAACATTTGAAAGACAAATAAAACAAAGAAAAAGTGATTCAAAATATCCATATTCTAGACATCTTTAACTCTATAGTGTTTAAGTGTGTATATGTTAATCTTTTTGCAGCTTTTAGCTGGTAATCTACCTGGAACTTTGGATTGATCAAAGACTCTACATTAACCTAAATGGAGAAGACTGAAGGCAAAGTGAAATTTACAATTTTGATCTTGAAGAAAAAACCAAGGAGGAAAAAATATATTGTCTGTCAGAAAGGAAATTATTTCTATTGGAGTGTATCCTTTTAAAAAAGGTGTTTTTATATTCTATTAAAATTGTTCTTCACTAATGCTCTCTGGAATCATCTTACCCAGAAAAAGCAATGCTTACAGCAAAAGGTTGAAGATTTTCTTCACAGGGAAAAAGTACTGTGAGATTTTCAAAGGAAATACAGAATGTTTCCCTAATAAGCACATTCAGTTCAGTCGCTCAGTTGTGTATGACTCTTTGCGACCCCATGAATCACAGCATGCCAGGCCTCCCTGTCCATCACCAACTCCCGGAGTTCACTCAAACTCACCTCCATCGAGTCGGTGATGCCATTCAGCCATCTCATCCTCTGTCAACCCCTTCTCTTCCTGCCCCTAATCCCTCCCAGCATCAGAGTCTTTTCCAATGAGTCAACTCTTCGCATGAGGTGGCCAAAGTACTGGAGTTTCAGCTTTAGCATCATTCCTTCTGAAGAACACCCAGGACTAATCTCCTTCAGAATGGACTGGTTGGATCTCCTTGCAGTCCAAGGGACTCTCAAGAGTCTTCTCCAACACCACAATTCAAAAGCATCAATTCTTTGGTGCTCAGCTTTTTTCAGAGCCCAACTCTCACATTCATATATGACCACTGGAAAAACCATAGCCTTGACTAGACGGACCTTTGTTGACAAAGTAATGTCTCTGCTTTTGAATATGCTATCTAGGATGGTCATAACTTTCCTTCCAAGGAGTAAGTGTCTCTTAATTTCATGGCTGCACTCACCATCTGCAGTGATTTTGGAGCCCCCAAAAATAAAGTCTGACACTGTTTCCACTGTTTCCCCATCTATTTCCCATGAAGTGATGCAACCAGATGCCATGATCTTCGTTTTCTGAATGTTGAGCTTTAAGCCAACTTTTTCACTCTCCTCTTTCATTTTCATCAAGAGGCTTTTTAGTTCCTCTTCACTTTCTGCTATAAGGGTGGTGTCATCTGGATATCTGAGGTTATTGATATTTCTCCTGGCAATCTTGATTCCAGCTTTCCTTCTTCCAGCCCAGCATTTCTCATGATATGCCCTGCATATAAGTTAAATAAGCAGGGTGACAATATACAGCCTTGACATACTCCTTTTCCTATTTGGAACCAGTCTGTTGTTCCATGTCCAGTTCTAACTGTTGCTTCCTCATGTGCATACAAGTTTCTCAAGAGGCAGGTCAGGTGGTCTGGTATTCCCATCTCTGTTGTGTTATTTTACACATAGACTGTGTCTGAATTAATTGTATTATTTTATGTCTCTTTTTTTTCTTTTTTAGCCTTTTTGTTGTATAGTAGTTGGTTTAACATTCAGTTCCATTTTACAGTTACATAATAAAACCTTGTTTTAAAGCAATTAAGATTGCCTTACACATAGATGCTGTAGAATAAATGATTCAATTTTAGTCATCATCACTACCACCACCACCTCAGCCACCAATGTCATTAGAATTGCTCCTGCCATAATAGTTTCTGACAATTTCTGAGAGCATTTTTAAATACTATGTGTGAAGAACGTGCTACGAGAATTTGGATTGCAAGTGTCACAAACCAAATTCATGGAAGACTAAGCACAAGTTCGGAGAAGGCAATGGCTCCCCACTCCAGTACTCTTGCCTGGAAAATCCCATGGATGGAGGAGCCTGGAAGGCTGCAGTCCATGGGGTCGCTGAGGGTCGGACAGGACTGAGAGACCTCACTCTCACTTTTCACTTTCATCCATTGGAGAAGGAAATGGCAACCCAGTCCAGTGTTCTTGCCTGGAGAATCCCAGGGATGGGGCATCCTGGTGGGCTGCCGTCTATGGGGTCGCACAGAGTCAGACACGACTGAAGTGACTCAGCAGCAGCTCAGTGGCAAGCACAAGTTATAAATATTAAAAGAGTACCAGTATTGAGCAGGTATACATGGTTGTTAAGAGCTGAATTAAGTCTCAATTCTACCATTTACTTTCCAGGTGACTTTAGACAAGTTAGTTAACGATTTTGTTCCCCAATTTCTCTTTAATCTATAGATGGAAATAATTATATCACCTATTTAATAAGGTCACTATGGCTATTGCTTTTAAAAATATTTAGGATTGAATTTACATGTTTACTGTTATGTGACTGTTTATGATTGTTACTATTATTGTTGCTGTTGTTAAGGCATTTTTAAAAATCAAAGGGAAAGTAGGCAACTGGTAGTTAAGAAAGGAAATGGGATCTGAGATGACATAGAAACTATGAAGTCCTCCCTGTCTCTCACCCTGCATCACTCTGTACATCAAGTTTAATCTAGTGAATGTTATTATTCCCATTCTACAACTGACAATTTTACAGTCACATAGTGTGATAAATAGGATCTGAAGTCCAGGTTATAAAATTCCAAATCTTAGTTACTGAAAACTACACTGGACATGTTGACTAGGATTTATCAAAGTTGCAAATAATGTCAAGTGAAAACTGATATAAAGTTTAATTGGTTAATTTTTAATTAATTGATATGTACTTACAGATGATTTTATGAGATCATCATTCAAGTTCATTGGTTTTGCAGGAAGGGAGATGGATTTGTATCAGTGCATTGCTCTGTATTCTACTCCTTGTATTCTTGAAATCAGTTGCCTCTTTTGAGACAACATAGTCGTCCCGTTACCTAAAATAATAAAGAAAATGAAGCATTTAAGCACTGAACACATATCATCTACCATATGGAGATCATGTGATCTACCCTTAATCTAGAGAAGCTAGGATATAGGAACTATAAACTGTTTAATGAAGACATCATGAGAAAATACCTAACTCTACAATGAAGGGACTGTTGGTACTATCAACAAATGTCAAAAGGGAATGAAACCTTAATAAAAAAAATAATAAGTGCTGTCATAATCAGGCATAAGGAAAAAATATATCTTTGGAAAGGCTCTAGGTACAAAATTTTAAATTTTAGTCTTAAATAAATATTGAAAAAATAATAAGCATATATTATATTCTAGAGTGAAATATACAGATTTCTCAATAATTGTGTGTAAATTCTTAAAGTGTTTGAGATAAAAGTTTTTTATTGTGCAGAGGACTGACCAAAATCTATAAAAGCAGTAAGGAAGTAATGAAAAGGGCAAAGTTGCAACCAATATCACAGAATTAAAAGGATTGTGAGATGTTAGTATTAACAATTATACATCAACAAAATGTATAACCCAGATGAAATGAATAAATTCCTATTTAGACAGAGGAGCCTGGTGGGCTACAATCAATAGTGCCACAAAGAGTCAGACAGGACTGAGCACACAAGACAAAGACATCCCTTGAAAGTTCATGCACTGAATTCCTATCCTCAGAAAGTAGCCTTATTTGGAGATAGAGTCTTTAAAGAAATAAGTTAAAATGAGATCATTAGGGTGGCCCTAATCCAATATGAATGGTGTTCTTGTAAGAAGAGGAAATTTGGATACATACAGTAAAGACAATGTGAAGACACAGAGAATAGAGAGCCAACAACAACATATAAGACATACAAAGAAAGGAAAGTATGCCTCCTAAAGCAGAAAAAAGCAGGCAGTAGAAACTGTTCATGAAAACAAACAGATGCCACGTTTAAAAAGCAAACACATCTAAGCAGCCTCTATAAATATGTTCAAAGCACTGAAGGAAACCATGACTAAACAAACAAAAGAAGGTATGATGACAATGTCTGTTAGTCCTGGGTTGTATTTGGACTGAACATGAATTTGTCTGGATATAGTCTTCATTTTATTTAGTAAGAATAAGGTATGTTTTAGTCTGTGCAACAGGTCAGTAAAGAATTATTGTTTGAAAAATGTGCATTCCAGGTAATACATGAGCTAATGATTTAGTGAACATAAATGATGTTCACTATCAATGAAATAAAGTTAAATAATTCAGAATACCATAAGCATGCATGGTATATATGTACGTGCATAGTGTGTGATAGTTGCTCAGTTCTGTCTGACTCTTTTGTAGCCCACCAGGCTCTTCTATCCATGGAATTCTCCAGGCAAGAACGCTGGAGTGGGTTGCCATTCCTTTTCCAATTTATGTGCATACATTAATATAATACAAGAAAAAATATATTGAGGTGGAGTCTAAGTCTGTTTGGGCTGCCATAATAAGAACACCATAGGCTAGGTGGCTTAAACAGCAGAAATGTATTTCTCACAATTCTGGAGGCTGAGAAATCTAAGATTAAGGGGCTAACAGATGCACTTTCTGGTCTTTAGATGGACACCTTCTTTATCTATTTTCATATATTGGCAGAGTTGAGGGAGGAGGAGAAAAAGAGAGAGAAATAAAAAAGAAAGAAAGTGGGTGGAATGGAGAAAGGAAGGGAGGAGGGAAGAAAAGAAGGTGAAGATTTTACTTTGATCAAATACAGTCCTCTGCTTTGCAGTTAATAATGGGAAAGACAGAATACCCCTCTGCTCACCTGGAACTTTTAATCTATAAGGAAGATAACCATAAAGGAAGCAATTTGAGTATAATAAATTTAGGGAATCACACAGGAAAATAAAAATTCATTAGATAAAAACAGAACAAAACCAACAACCAAATAATTGAATTAAATTTTTAAAAAGTAGAAAGAAAAACTAAATGACTGGTATAAACCCCTCATCATATGTAGTAAATATGAGTAAAAATTCAGCAATTCAGCACACTCAAACACAAAAGAAGGGAAAAACTGAATTAAAAGCACATACACATATTTATTCAATTAGGCACAAATGACCATATAATAGAGCAAAAAATAGACTCGTTTTAATTTTTTTTAATTTCTCAATAAATACTGAAAAAAAATAGCACATTTTCAGAGATTTGTGAAAAAGGTTTTATCAAACAACTTTTTCTCTTTGTGAAGAATAGAAAAATATTTTCAAATATTAAATGGCTCAAAAATTACTACTACCTGTGGAAAAGCTGTGATAAATATAAAGCATTATATAACCACGTTAACCTAGAATATTATGCTGCCATTCATATAATATATTCAGTTTTATATATATCTCACTGATAAATTTCCTTTGCGCCAGATACTGTTCCAAGTATGTTATATGTATTGCATCTTTCAACATTTATGCAATCTCACTAGCTTTATTTACATTTGAGGAAACTGAGGCACAAAGAGTTTAAATGAATTGTCCAATCATGAATCTGGTGTTTAGGTAAAAGCACTCTAACTTCAGAGATCCACTCTTTGCTATTTCTCATAATATGCTATTAACAAGGAAAGATGCAGAAAGCAATATTTTATATATGGTGTGATTTTGATATCATTTATTTCAACCAGTCTTTCAAAAGGACTACCAAGAGCCACGTGCTATAGATATTGTATGTTACATTTTCTATAATTAGAAACATAACTGAGAAAATGTTTCATTTTTAATTAAACAGAAAAGACTAATTAAAACCATTTTAAATACTTATATATCTATTTTTCATAATCATAAGTGATTATTTCAATTTTGACTTTATATGATTTTATATGATTTTTTAAGTAATATATATAAACTTTAAGTTCCCTCTTTTTAGCAAACCTTTAATTCCATTTCTCCATAGTGATAAGGACTAAGGAGTGGGTGGATAATCATAATTTAACACAACACTTTATAATCCTTGTATTACATTTTGTCTACCTATAAGTATTTCTAGAAGCACAGAGGAATCATTTACATAATTTTACAAAGCTATATGAAATCCTTTTGCATTTTGACTTATTCACTTATTTTCTTTCTTGAGATATAGCCAAGTTGATATATGCACGACTAGTTTATTTTTTAACCCCTATATACAAGATATTCACAAATGTATCTCCATTCTACCGAAGTACTCAAGTTATTTATATGCTTTTTGAACTACAAACAAAGCTACAGTGAACATCTTTGGACATATAAAGCTTTCTCCAGTATGTAAAACTAAAACTTAGATTACAGACAGGGTCAGAGACAGTTTTTTTTTTTTTTTTTTTTTTAAGGATAAATGCTCATTTGCAGCTCATTTGTAGAAAGTACTCATTTGCAGTTTCTACTTCTGTAGCAGAGAAAAAGAAAAAAAGAGGAACAAGTCTTTTTCTTCCCCTTTCCTGAGAACAAAGAAGATAAAGAGAACATTGAGCAGGCCTGAACATTCCTAGTCTTGTTTTACTTTCAGTTCAGTTCAGTTCAGTTGCTCAGTCATGTCCGACTCATTGCGACCCCATGAATCACAGCACGCCAGGCCCCCCTGTCCATCACCAACTCCCGGAGTTCACTCAGACTCGCGTCCATCGAGTCAGTGATGCCATCCAGCCATCTCATCCTCTGTTGTCCCCTTCTCCTCCTGCCCTCAATCCCTCCCAGCATCAGAGTCTTTTCCAATGAGTCAGCTCTTCACATGAGGTGGCCAAAATACTGGAGTTTCAGCTTTAGCATCATTCCTTCCAAAGAAATCCTAGGGCTGATCTCCTTCAGAATGGACTGGTTGGATCCTTGCAGTCCAAGGGACTCTCAAGAGTCTTCTCCAACACCACAGTTCAAAAGCATCAATTCTTTGGCTCTCAGCTTTCTTCACAGTCGAACTCTCACGTCCATGCATGACCACTGGAAGAACCATAGCCTTGACTAGATGGACCTTTGTTGGCAAAGTAATGTCTTTGCTTTTCAATATGCTATCTAGGTTGGTCATAACTTTTCTTCCAAGGAATAATTTTACTTTAACTGCTCCTAATTCTGCATGTCTATAACTAAGTTTGCTTCTCTGCCCCCTAATTCTGCAGGAGCTACAACTCACATTTTTTTTCTTTTGACTCTGGTAAATACATCCCCTACCTGGTATTTACCCTTACAACACCCGTCCCCTTGTAGCTACATATCAGAAAGAAGGCCACAGAGACACCTAACTGCCAGACTCAATTACTGGGTTACTGATGCCAGTTTATGACTGTCTTTGAAACAGTGAAAGAGGAAGAAATCAAGAACCTGTCACCTTTGTTCCTCATCACCAGACTTCTGACTGCAAGCCCTTACCTTATACAAGCCTCTAGACTCCTCATGGAGAAGAGGCACAGTTCTTGAGGCATGAGGCTACTGTTTTTCCCTCTCTGCTGGTTGAAAATTAAAGCTACCTTTGATCCCTGGGTTGGGAAGATCCCCTGGAGAAGAGAAAGGCTACCCACTCCAGTATTCTGGCCTGTGGACATGACTGAGTGACTTTCACTTTGTATTTCCTCCAAACTCCATCTCCATATTTTTTTCATTCAGCTTAAGTGGGCAAGGAAGGCCAAGATTTTGGCCAGCAACAGTTCTACACATTAAGGAGATTGGAAGTCACCACTTTATCCCAACAAGTTAAAAGTGGAACAGACTGAAAAATAAACATATCTTCTTGAATTCATAAAAGAGTAGAGGACACAGGTAAACCAATACCTCCAAGACTGGAGAGGCTGAAAGGAAAATTCAGGGAATCATGGCTTACCTGGAGCTGAGACTCACAAGCAGAAACCACCTTGAACCTGGTGCTAGAGTAAGAATACCTGAACTTATTTGACAAACTGCTGGAAGCTCAGTATGGGCAAGTCTCAGAGTTAAAAACTCCAAGGGGTGCAAGTAATACAGAGGCCCCCACAATATTGTGAGATTTTCCTCCAGAAGCTCATCCAATATCCCCAAGTAAACATCTGAGAAAAATTGCTGGACTTCTGGCAGAGAAGGGAGAAATTTACCAGAGCACTGTTTTTCTTACCAAGGTCTCCCCTCAGGGGAAATTAATTAACTAAGCACAAGCTGGAATCAAGATTGCCGGGAGAACTATCAATAACCTCAGATATGCAGATGACACCACCTTTAAGGAAGAAAGCGAAGAACTAAGGAGCCACTTGATTAAAGTGAAAGAGGAAACTGAAAAAGTTGGCTTAAAGCTCAACATTCAGAAAACGAAGATCACAGCATCTGGTCCCATCACCTCATGGCAAATAGATGGGGAAACAGTGACAGACTTTATTTTTTGGGCTCCAAAATCACTGCAGATGGTGACTGCAGCCATGAAATTAAAAGACGCTTACTCCTTGGAAGAAAACTTATGACCAACCTAGACAGCATACTAAAAAGCAGAGACATTAATTTGCCAACAAAGGTCCATCTAGTTAAAGCTATGGCTTTACCAGTGGTCATGTATGAATGTGAGATTTGGACTATAAAGAAAGCTGAGTGCCGAAGAATTGATGCTTTTGAACTGTGGTGTTGGAGAAGACTCTTGAGAATCCCTTGGACTGCAAGGAGACCCAACAAGTCTATCCTAAAGGAAATCAGCCCTGAATATTCATTGGAAGAACTGATGTTGAGGCTGAAACACCAATACCTGGGTCACCTGATGCAGAGAACTGTCTCATTGGAAAAGACCCTGATGTTGGGAAAAATTGAAGGCAGGAGGAGAAGGGGATGACAGAGGATGAGATGGTTGGATGGCATCACCAACTCAATGGAATGAGTTTGAGTAAGCTCCGGGAGTTGGTGATGGACAGGGAGGCCTGGCATGCTGCAGTCCATGGGGTCACAAGGAGTCGGACACAACTGAGCCATTGAACTGAAGTGAACCTGCTGGGGCTTTATCAGAGCCTAATTGACCTGTGGGAAGCGAAATAACCAATCTCAGCTGGCTTTATCCTTGCAAGTGGAAGAGGGAAAAACCCACCTCCAGCCCATTTTAGCCTTCTTGTTCCACCTAGGTGAGGATAAAATACTGAGAAACACTTCTAATGAGAGCATAGGCTCATTAGAAAGCTGAGACCTAATCAGATCATAGAACACATGATCATAGTAGGGTCACAGAACACTCTCCACCCGAGACACCTCCCTTTAACATTACTGCCATGCCCAGGCCATGTACTCAGTCATGTCTGACTCATTATAGCCCCATGGACCATAACCCACCAAACTCCTCTGTCTATGGGATTCTCCAGAAAAGAATATTGAAATGGGTTGCCATTTCCTTCTCCAATAACATTACTAAAGGCCTATTAACAGCAGTTTCTTTACCTGAGGCATCATGTTTGGCTTACAAGAAAGTAGCATGAAAAAGGTAATGCTGCCTGCAATGTGGGAGCCAGGTTTGATCCTTGGATCAGGAAGATCCCCTGGAGAAGGGCATGGCAATCCACTCCAGTATTCTTGCCTGGAGAATTCCACAGACAGAGAAGTTTGGCGGGCTACAGTCCATGGGGTTGCAAAGAACCAGTTACAACTGAGCAACTACACTGTGGAGAAAGCATAATTGCAGCCCAAAGTCATAATGAAGAAGTTTGCTGAGGTGCCTCTAGCAGGAGCTTGCCTGTTATTAGCCACCTCTGGGGTGCAGAGTTTAACACTGGTCCGTGTGGCAAAGGAGAAATAGCTAACAGAAGGTGCTAGAGAGACATGACAAGGCATAGTAGATAGGTGTTTCTAGTTTTTGCCTGTTTTTCTTCTAGGGCCACAGCTGCCAGCAGTTAAAATACAGGAAATCCCCAGGTGCTGAGCCTCTAGTGAGTTTCTACTGCACTGCAACAGATAACTTTTTGTGGACTAAGTCTAGTTTCTGGCCCCTGAATGGGTGAATTCCTGTGCAGCCTCTTTGTCCCATGGCTGCCTAGTGAACTCTGTCTGTGTGCCAGCCTTCTCTTTTCCTCCAGCTTCACAACATCATGACATCCCCTTCATGTCTAGAAGTATATACTTCACTCCACCTGGCAAGTGAGATATTCCTTTTCAAAATCTGAGATTATATTAGTAATACAAACCTAGACAAAGATGAAAGTGAAAGTGTTAGTTGGTCAGTCATGTCTGACTCTGTGATCCCATGGGCCATAGCTTGATAGGCTCCTCTGTCTGTGGGATTCTCCAGGCAAGAATACTGAAGTGGGCTGCCATTTCCTTCGCCAGGTATGGTCTTTCCAGTAGTCATGTACAAATGAGAAAACTGGACCATAAAGAAGGTTGACCACTGAAGAACTGATATTTTCAAGTTGTAATGCTGGAGAAGACTCTTTAGAGTCTCTTGGCTAGCAAGGAAATAAAGCCAGTCAATCCTAAAAGAAATCAACCCTGGATATTCATTGGAAGGACTGATGCTGAAGCTGAAGCTCCAATACTGACCACCTGATGCAGAAAGTCACCTCATTGGAAAAGACTCTGATGCTGGGAAAGGTTGAAAGTTAAAGGAGAAGGGGGTGGCTGAAGATAAGATGGTTGGACAGCATCACTGAACTCAATGGACATGAATTTGAACAAGCTCCAGGAGATAGTGGAGGACAGACAAGCCTGGTATGCTGCAGTCCATGGGGTTATAAAGAGTCAGACATGACTTAGCAACTGAACAACAACATTCTGTAGTGGAATTAATGATTCAGCTCTATGTCCCTTACATGGCCTGACCATGCTCCCGATCATGTAGCTTTCCCCAGTCTTCCTGTTACCTGAGCAGTAGTTCAAAGCTAGGAGCAGTCATAAGCAACAATTATAAGTATTTAACCTCCTTTTGTAGACAGAGAGAGTCTACCAAAGCCCTAGTTCTTCACAGGGAGTCTAGTTCTCCTCCTTTACATTTATAAGATAATTTTAACAGTCTTTTTACTAGACTGAAGTTAGACACATCTGTGGCTTCTGCTCACTATTCTATTAGGTATACAGGTTTATTTTATCTTGTTTTTGATGATGGTAATGTTCTTAAAATATATTTTGACATATATTTTATCCATTATTGCTCTAAATTTATGTAGGAGTTTGGGTTATTTCTTTGTGAATTCATAATATGATCTTGACAAGAAGAGTGTATCCTTCTACAACAAAGGTAGAGATGGCTGGAGAGAAAACTAAAAATATATATTATCAGAAGGCATAAATGCTCATAAAGTATACTTTCCTACATGTTTCCTCTTTAAAAATACACACTCCTGTGGAAATAATCCACCAAGGAAAATGTATGCTTTTGATTTTGAAATTTGTTTAAATTATCATTTTATTTTACTATATATAATCTTTTCTATATCAATCCATTTTTAAATGGTATATAGATATTCAGAAAAAGAACTCCAGAATATGTCAGTATGCTATATTCATAACTATTTTCTTTGAGTTTTTCTTCATCTGCCTATTCCTTTCAATTATATAGGAATTACCTTTAGAAATTTGAAACTCACATTTTCAGACTATCAAGTAAGAGTCATATGTTGATGAATAGTTTCTGTGAATCAAATGTTAAAATAAATGATTGGTTAATTATTCAGAGGGATTATATATTAATTCATTTTGTAAACTAACAGCATAATTGCAAAGTAGACCATTAGCTAATACATGCCTTTCTGAATGGGAATCCAAATTAAGGAGAAACTTTTAAGCCAGTAAATATTTATCAAGAAAACTGAGGTTTTTATTTCTCCTATTTTATTTATATGATTAACTGCCAAGGAGGTAACAGGTGCTTAACAATATTTTTTGCTGTTTTTACTTTTCACCACAACAATTTTGTTTTTGGAATTTACATAAAAGTTCTATATGGAGTCAGCTGATATAACAATAAGAACAGCAAAAACAAAATCCTAAGAATTTTAAAGGGTTTTGAAAGATTGTGTATCACCAATTACAACCTGTTATCTTGAAATGACAGTCAAACTTTTTACAGTTTTTAATAAACAAAAACTTTTTATAATAAAAACTTTCAATGAACATTTATGCTTTATAGATTGAAGAGATAATATGATTTCTCTGTATGGAATCTAATATGAATGAGTTCAATAGTTAAAATATTTAAAAATGGAAAACTGGAAAGTTCTAAGGGGCACTCGGTGGCATAATTGGTGATTATTCCTCAACTCATTTATTAGTTATTCTTATAAGATTATATATGAACTTTCCCTTTTCTTTGAGTAGTCTTAAAGTTAAGACAGCAAAAGAAAAACAGATTCTTCTTTGTATAGGATTACAGATGACATTACAAAACATCAGGTAATCTATTCATCATTGTCATTTGGGTTAACTGTCTGCCTTTGGAAAGTATTAATTTTACATACAGATGACTTCTCTAATATTTTTTCACTTATTTTTTCTATTATCCTTAGAACTGATCCCCGTGAAGTCATTTTGTCACCTTAATTTATCAACACCATTCCTTGGAAGGATTTGTATTAGAATTTTATAAATCAGATAACTATGGGACTAAATCATATTTCCTAATGAAATAATATATTTGTATAGGTTGAAAGCTGATGTGTAAATCATGTTCTCAACTGGCCTGATACTTGTCATGTTTTATTGATACCCACTATTTGAGCATAACAGGCTTCCCTGGTTTCCCTGGGTTTCAGGCTTCCCTGGTGGCTCAGTTGCTAAAGAATCTGCCTGAAATGAGGGAGACCTGGGCTCAATCCCTGCGTTGGGAAGATCCCTTGGAGGAGGACATGGCAACCCACTCTCGTATTCTTGCCTGGAGAATCCCCAGGGACAGTGGAGCCTGGTGGGCTGCAGTCCATAGGGTTGCAAAGAGTTGGGCGTGACTGAGTGACTAAGCACACAAACACTATTTAAGAAAAGTGCTTGTATTGCATATTGAAAATTCAAACAGAAAAAAGTCTGATGTAAACCAGAAGAAAAATTTAAATACAATTTATTTTATTAATTCAGACTAGTAATAGATACTATTACCTTAACATTTTTGTGGCCTTCTTCTGCTTGATTTTTCAGTCTCATCTTTTAAACGCACCAATCTGCAGATATCACAGAATCAATTGCTTATGATTTCACAGAGTCAAGATCCTTGGAGAGGCTTCCTCTGAAGATGAAATTGTAATTGTATGTTTTTTACAGCCTTCAGTTGGAGGGATTTGTAGTATTTACTACCACAGATTTGTAGTAATTACTACTACAAACCCAAAACACAGAATCTGTGTATTGGGTAATATATCAAAAGAAATGTATCAAAAGATAAAATGTTCTGAATTCAATGACTGATGTGTTGACAAGTTAACAAATTTGTAAGAAATAGAAGTATCATAATTTTTAACAAATTAATTAGATGAAAAATAAATACCTTTTTTTTGTTCATATTCCCTAAAGACAAAGAAACATCCTCTTTATAAAGGAAAAATAAACTATTTGAGCAAAGGGTTAGAAATCACCTATCTTTATCTCATTCCCAGTTCAAGAGCTTCCTCTTCAAGTTCCTAGTAAATGATAATTTAGCATCTACAAGAGCACTACTAGTCTCTTTCAACTCGCAATTTGACATTTCTCTTTATTTTTAGCTTCTTTTCTGTAACATATATTAGTTTACTTAACAAGTATTTATGAAGCACTGTTCCAGGTATAAATAATTATAGAACTTGCTCTTAAGAGCATGTAATCAAGTGGTAAAACGCACTAATCACTGCTAATTCTGATCTCAACAAAGAATGTTGTCTTACTTAAAGAGACATGAGCCCCTATGTTTCTTTTCTAAGCTAGACATCATAGGACCCTTAGATTGTTGCTTGGGTGACCATTTTCAGATAAGATTATCTAGTTTCATTACCTTAATATTTGGCGATCCTCTTTTATAAACATAGAACTCGAGTTGCATATACCCACAGTAAAAAGTGAGTGGAATTATTTATTGTTTTGATTATTTTAACTTCAGTATCTATGCAGGTCAGGAAGCAACAGTTAGAACTGGACTTGGAAAAACAGACTGGCTCCAAATAGGAAAAGGAGTACGTCAAGGCTGTATATTGTCACCCTGTTTGTTTAACTTATATGCAGAGTACATCATGAGAAATGCTGGACTGGAAGAAGCACAAGCTGGAATCAAGACTGCCGGGAGAAATATCAATAACCTCAGATATGCAGAAGACACCACCCTTATGGCAGAAAGTGAAGAGGAACTAAAAAGCCTCTTGGTGAAAGTGAAAGTGGAGAGTTTTGGCTTAAAGCTCAACATTCAGAAAACGAAGATCACGGCATCTGGTTGCATCACTTCATGGGAAATAGATGGAGAAACAGTGGGAACAGTGTCAGACTTTATTTTTTTTGGCTCCAAAATCACTACAGATGGTAACTGCAGCCATTAAATTAAAAGATGCTTACTCCTTGGAAGGAAAGTTATGACCAACCTGGATAGCATATTCAAAAGCAGAGACATTACTGTGCCAACAAAGGGTCCGTCTAGTCAAGGCTATGGTTTTTCCAGTGGTCATGTATGGATGTGAGAGTTGGACTGTGAGGAAGGCTGAGCGCCGAAGAATTGATGCTTTTGGACTGTGACACTGGAGAAGACTCTTGAGAGTCCCTTGGACTGCAAGGAGATCCAACCAGTCTATTCTAAAGGAGATCATCCCTGGGATTCCTTTGGAAGGAATGATGCTAAAGCTGAAACTCCAGTACTTTGGCCACTTCATGCGAAGAGTTGACTCATTGGAAAAGACTCTGATGCTGGGAGGGATTGGGGGCAGGAGGAAAAGGGGACAACAGAGGATGAAATGGCTGGATGGCATCACTAACTCGATGGACATGAGTCTGAGTGAACTCCACGAGTTGGTAATGGACAGGTAGGCCTGGAGTGCTGCGATTCATGGCTTCGCAAAGAGTCAGACACGACTGAGTGACTGAACTGAACTGAACGACCCTTAAACTTCTCCTTTAATATGTTTAGTATTATTATTTTGAGTCTTTTGTTTTAGATGTCCAAAGACATTTTACCTCATCTAATCTATCCAGACCCTATCCAAAATCCTACAATTTTGCTAACTGGCTTTTTACATTCTAATGTGATAAAATAAGGAGCAGTGGCTCCGCGGGCATGGGAGGGCTGAGAGGAGCTACTCCATGTTCAAGGACAGGAGGGGCGGCCATGAGGGGATGCCCCTCACTGAAGGTAAGAGAAACCCAAGTGAGATGGTAGCTGTTGTGAGAGGGCATCAGAGGACAGACACACTCACAGAAAACTAGCCAATCTGATCACACAGACCACCGCCTTGTCTAACTCAGTGAAACTAAGCCATGCCACGTGGGGCCACCCAGGACAGGTGGAGTCATGGTGGAGAGGTCTGACAGAATGCGGTCCACTGGAGAAGCAAATGGCAAACCACCTCAATATTCTTGCCTTGAGAACCCCATGAACAGTATGAAAAGGCAAAATGATAGGATACTGAAAGGGGAACTCCGAGGTCGGCAGGTGCCTAATATGCTACTGGAGATCAGTGGAGAAATAACTCCAGAAAGAATGAAGGGATGGAGCCTAAGCAAAAAAAAAAAATACCCAGTTGTGGATGTGACTGGTGATAGAAGCAAGGTCTGATGCTGTAAAGAGCAATATTGCATAGGAACCTGGAATGTTAGGTCCATGAATCAAGGCAAATTAGAAGTGGTCAAACAGGAGATGGCAGAGTGAACGTCGATATTCTAGAAATCAGTGAACTAAAATGGACTGGAACGGGTGAATTTAACTCAGATGACCATTATATCTACTACTGTGGGCATGAATCCCTTAGAAGAAATTGAGTAGCCATTAGGC
>NW_011494923.1:1127597-1140333 GCF_000754665.1 Bison bison bison | reverse complement strand
TTAACTCAGATGACCATTATATCTACTACTGTGGGCATGAATCCCTTAGAAGAAATTGAGTAGCCATTATGGTCAACAAAAGATTTCAAATGCAGTACTTAAATGCAATCTCAAAAATGACAGAATGATCTCTCTTCGTTTCCAAGGCAAACCATTCAATATCGAGGTAATCCAAGCCTATGCCCCAGGAGTAATGCTGAAGAAGCTGAAGTTGAACGATTCTATGAAGACCTACAAGACCTTTTAAAAGTAACACCCAAAAAAGATGTCCTTTTCATTATAGGGGACTGGAATGCAAAAGTAGGAAGTCAAGAAAGACCTGGAGTAAGAGGTAAATGTGGCCTTGGAGTACAGAATGAAGCAGGGCAAAGGCCATTAGAGTTTTGCCAAGAGAACACACTGGTCATAGCAAACACCCTCTTCCAGCAACACAAGATAAAACTCTACACATGGACATCAACAGATTGTCAACACTGAAATCAGATTGATTATATTCCTTGCAGCCAAAGATGGAGAAGCTCTATACAGTCAGCAAATCAAGACCAGGAGCTGACTGTGGCTCAGAGCATGAACTCCTTATTGCCAAATTCAGACTGAAATTGAAGAAAGTAGGGAAAACCACTAGACCATTCAGATATGACCTAAATCAAATCCCTTATGATTATACAGTGGAAGTGAGAAATAGATTTAAGGGACTAGATCTGATAGATAGAGTGCCTGATGAACTATGGATGGAGGTTCATGACATTGTACAGGAGACAGGGATCAAGACCATCCCCATGGAAAAGAAATGCGAAAAAGCAAAATGGCTGTCTGGGGAGGCCATACAAATAGCTGTGAAAAGAAGAGAAGCAAAAAGCAAAGGAGAAAAGGAAAGATACAAGTATCTGAATGCAGAGTGCCACAGAATAGCAAGGAGAGATAAGAAAGCCTTCCTCAGCGATCAATGCAAAGTAATAGAGGAAAACAACAGAAGGGGAAAGACTAGAGATTTTTTCAAGAAAATTAGAGATACCAAGGGAAGATTTCATGCAAAGATGGGCTCAATAAAAGACAGAAATGGTATGGACCTAACAGAAGCAGAAGATATTAAGAAGATGTGGCAAGAATACACAGGAGACCTGTACAAAAAAGATCTTCATGACCCAGATAATCACGATGGTGTGATCACTCACCTAGAGCCAGACATCCTGGAATGTGAAGTCAGGTGGGCCTTAGGAAGCATAATTAAGAACAAAGTAGCAGAGGTGATGGAATTCCAGTGGAGCTATTTCAAATCTTGAAAGATGATACTGTGAAAATACTGCACTCGGTATGCAAGCAAATTTGGAAAACTCAGCAGTGGCCACAGGACTGGAAAAGGTCAGTTTTCATTCCAATCCCAAAGAAAGGCAATGCCAAAGAATGCTCAAACTACCACACAATTGCACTCATCTCACACGCTAGTAATGTTCAAAATTCTCCAAGCCAGGCTTCAGCAATATGTAAACCGTGAAATTCCAGATGTTCAAGCTGGTTTTAGAAAAGGCAGAGGAACCAGAGATCAAATTGTCAACATCTGCTAGATCATGGAAAAAGCAAGAGAGTTCCAGAAAAACATCTATTTCTGCTTTATTGACTATGCCAAAGCCTTTGACTGTGTGGACCACAATAAACTGTGGAAAATTCTGAAAGAGATGGGAATACCAGACCACCTGATCTGCCTCTTGAGAAACCTGTATGCAGGTCAGGAAGCAACAGTTAGAACTGGACATGGAACAACAGACTGGTTCCAAATAGGAAAAGGAGTACATCAAGGCTGTATATTGTCACCCTGCTTATTTAACTTACATCTAGAGTACATCATGAGAAATGCTGGACTGGAAGAAGCACAAGTTGGAATCAAGATTGCTGGGAGAAATATCAATAACCTCAGATATGCAGATGACACCACCCTTATGGCAGAAAGTGAAGAGGAACTCAAAAGCCCTCTTGATGAAAGTGAAAGAGGAGAGTGAAAAAGTTGGCTTAAATCTCAACATTCAGAACTGATGATAAACTGAAAAAATAAGGCAGGATCAGTGACAAAACCCCAAGCCATATACTTATAGATTTCCTTTGATCAGGATGTGGAATCTGTGAAAAAACAAGAGTATATATATATTTTTAAAGAGGTTAAATCTGACATTCAAATGGATATTGATTCCACACTTGCCCTGATATATTTAAAACTACTATTCAAAAAATGAATCAGAGGTTTTCAAAATACATTGTACCTGAACTTAGGCTAATATCAATTCATTTATCATATGATACAACTTAAGGGAATGATTTTAGTATGACATTTACTATCCACAAAAAGAAAATCCTTTTCTTTATAAAATATTTTTGAAAACAGCAACACCAGGTAGAATAAGTTTAAACAAAACAAGCATACTTGTTCCTATAAGGTGTGAAAGTATTTTAATTACCCTAAAAATATCTGTTTGAATAAATACATTCATTTATACATTTTTAATGAACCCAAGTTCCTTTAATTACAAGAATCTGCAGTTGGAAAATGTTTTGTTGAAGTTTTGTAATCTTTTTTCAAGAAGATATACAATGTCTCAGTAATCAAAATCCTCAGCATATACTCATAAATAAATTTTACAAGTAGTTCTATATTTTTAACTTTAAAATTTGTTTCTCTGGTAATTAAAAAAAATAACTTTAATCTATATAACTCATACTTCTTTATTTGAATTTTTTTTCCATAGTAAATTTTTCTATTATAACACTTAACAGATGTTTGTCTTCTACCCTTCGGATATAAATTCTGGAAAGCATGGACTATTTCTACCTTGTTCTATTCTGTTCCCCAACTGTACTATGATGCCCAGCATCTAATGCAAGAACCGTAAAGATTTTTGATTGAAACTCAGGACAGTTAGAATGTAAACAATCTGAGAAACATAAGATTGAGAACTTCAGTTAAATATCCTCGCTTGATTTTGGCTATCCTTCCACCCTGGGAAAAAGATGAGGGCAGTTGAAATTATTTCTAAGGTGCAACTCAGCCCTGAGGTTTTTATTATGTCATTTGTGGACTAAGAATTGGCATGTACTAAAAATATGTAGAATGTCCTCTCCCAAAAGACCTCATTAAATTTTAAGCCAGGCTTGACAGGCATAGATGTTCAGAGAGCCCAGGTGCTAGCTTCAGCACCATATCTTTTTCCACAATATATAAGCTGCTTTCCACTACAAGGAAACATACTACAGCCCTTCACTGTCGCCTTTCTATAAGGGAGGGGTGGCTGGGCACTTCCTGGAGAACGAGCACAAACTCTGCAGTGGGTGCAAGGAGCTGGCTCAATTTTATGGGAATTAGGAGTAGCTATCGTTTCATTGTGTTTAGTGCATAATGGACTCCTTTAATTACACTTGTCCAGGGCTTCCTTAGCTGCTAGGAGACCCCACTCAAGTGTTCAATGAAGGAAACCCTCTTGATTCAAAGATTCAGGATATGAGGATTTGAATACCCACTGCATCCTGCCCCCCTGGTGCCACTCTAGCCCTCTGTTGCCTGCAGATGGCCTGGCCTGGCAAACACTTCCCTTGTTCAAAAGGAGATTAGCAGGTGTTAAAGACCACTGGCTCCTGATCAAGGATTTCCCTTAATGTAATCAGAAAAATGAAAGAAGATTGGAAAGAAAAGTTACAGATAAAAAGTAAGCAGCTGCTTGAAGCATTTTACATAGGAAACAAATACTCATGGATTTTTGATGCACAGAATAGCTCAGAAGCCTTTCTGTAAAGACAGGAGACTTCCTGTAATCTGAGCATGAGACTTTACTTGCTGGGTCCCTTTGTCCCCCTGAATTGAACTATTGTACATTTTTATAGGCTACCATTCATGCAAATATGAATCGGCAGTGAGATAATCAGCATAATTATTATCCATTTCAGATATAGAATTGAATCTCTGAGTGTGGATAACTAAGGAAAAGAAATGCAAAATTTTTCAAAGATACCTTATCTGTATTTTAGATACAGAGAAGATACCTTATCTGTATTTTATTTGAAACTGAATTATCCTGTAGTTGTTAAGATGATTGTTTACAATGGTAATTTGCAGCCATACCCAAGTAAAATAAAAGTCATTAATACATGGCATTACTTTTCTGTTTACTTTTAAAATATTATTGACTTTCCCCCAGTTTTTACATGCCCCAATGCACATTAGAAGTGTCTTTCAACAGAAGAATAATTTTATCTTACCTGAAAATAGAACACAAGTCTGTTTTCAGAGAGGAGCCATCATTTGTGGGACTCTTACAATTAAATTGAACAAATGGGGAAAATAGTTTTTCAGACTCCATACTGCCCCCCACAGCTGGATCAATATTCTTTGAGTATTCTTTTCACCATGATGTTCTCTGAAATGTGGTTTTCCATTATTTCTTTGGTAATAGTGTTTTCAAACTAAGATAATCTCTTTAGTCCACAAAATTCTCCATAACTTGATTGATTGCAAGATTTTTAACCTTAAGCCTAATACATTTGCAATATTATTCTTTTGCTTTAGTGAAATTTGCTTCTTTGGTGTTCATTGCACTTGTTAAGGTCATATCCACCAATATAATTTAAGAATGCCTGTGGCATAGCTCAGAGGAAAATGCGTCTTAATTTTGTATTCATAAATTAAGGATTTAAAATCAAACCAAATACTTCTGCCTAGCTTATGATGTTTGAGTCTAAGGCCATACATAAAAAAGATTAAGATAATCAGTAAGAGAAAGTCAACCTGGTTCTGATATGCTTCTGTGAGATTTTGAGACAGAATGTCTTCAAATGGGTTTGACTGACTCTCACATTACATAGTCCCTCATGGAGAACTTCTAGATAGCAACTCAGCTGTCACTTGTCGACAGGGTGGCTTATATGACACAAAGTGTGTGTGTTACATTTTTTATGAACTACATATGCTATGCTAAGTCGCTTCAGTCATGTCTGACTCTGTGTGACCCCATAGACGGTAGCCCACCAGGCTCCCCGGTCCCTGGGATCCTCCAGGCAAGAATACTGGAGTGGCCTGCCATTTCCTTCTCCAATGCATGAAAGTGAAAAGTGAAAGGGAAGTCTCTCAGTCGTGTCCAACTCTTCGCGACCCCATGGACTGCAGCCTACCAGGCTCCTCTGTCCATGGGATTTTCCAGGCAAAAGTACTGGAGTGGGTTGCCATTGCCGTCTCCGATAAACTACATAGACAGGCACAAATTACATAAACATAAAAAACATAATAGATAGTTTGAAAACTGTTTTAAAGACATACATAATAAAATTTCCTATGAAAAATTCAAACAAAATTTTGAATTCAAACAACTTTGAATAGAAGTTGCTATAAAAAAAAAGGATTTTGTATTTGCTGTCTCTCATTTTGTAATTATGAGCATTTTTAAGAACATATACAAGGTTTCTCTATTGTCAATAAAGAGGAGAATTTTTTTTCAGTGCACACTAAACTCCAAGCATTACTCTATGTGGGAAAACTTATTTTAATACTTACATTTGTTAAGGTTGTGGATATTATTATACTCAATTTATAGATAGAAAATCAGCTTCTAAGAGGTGAAGTAAATTGCATATGTTTGCCTACTCATTAAATGTCAAGGTCATGATTAGACACATCTATCTGACTTCAAAGACCGTGCTTTTTTCAATGTGATAAATTTATTAATGTTATAAACTTGGTTTTAAGACATAGTTGATTTAACATTGTAAATAGACAGGGTTAATCTCAAGCCTGTTGAATAGTAATGCTTTATATATTTCAGCTTCTATTTCCTTGTTCTTCATTTCTCAAATGAAGAAATGTCATAGCTCTACAAAATAAAGTGTCATACAGCAGAGATTAAAAATAGGACTTTTGAAATGTACATGTCCTATAAATTAACTAAGCATCTCCCATTCATATTCTGTTTCTTCTGTTACCTAAAGGCGTTATGTACTACTACTTGTTCTTCCAAAGACTCATTTATAAAATTACCTGCTAATATGTAAGAAACATTTAAAATAATATATTAAATTACTCCATTAAAAATGAACTATTCTTTCAAACAGAAGTTGCCAACATATAAAGTCACTTGGTAGCTTTTATTGCATGTTTGTAATTATCTACTGTGTAATTATCTATTTCATATGACACAGAATGACAGATTTCAAAGTTACCAAGGTGTACATACCACAGTGCTCTTTTCATGGAAAGAGCCCTATCAATTATATATCACTCATTGTTGATACTACATCAAACAGAAATCTTACTTCTCTGGAAAGTGGTATTTAGGAAGATTACATAACTCCACATGATAACTGTCACCTTAAAATATATGAGTGTGTTTGTGTATGTGTGTATATATATAGCTCTGCTTAGTGACTCTTTCAACTACTATTTGATGACTACACTTAGATAAGAGACATTAGAAACACATTTTCTTTATATATGATTAGCCTAGAAAACCTGCCCAGAATCCACTCAATTTGGACTTTAAACCTTTTTTTTAATTGAAATTAATATAGAAATATGAATAGTGGAATATTTAGAAAATCAAGAGCTTAAACAAGGTATTGATGAATAAATCCTATTGATCATAATGTCTGTAGTCAAAATTATCTTGGTGTCTTATTCAAAGAGAAAATGAAAGTGACTTTTAAATATTCACTATGCAGATAGTAAAAAATAATAGAAGGTGTCAGTCAGTGTTGTTGTCTCTTCAATTTTTGGCTTTCTTATGGTCATCTCTACTGTTAAGCCTTTTTAATAGCTACTTGACTGATATTTTAAATATATTTCAATAAAACAAATGAAATACTAAGACCTCATTATAGCAAGTAGTTATGCTGATTTGCAGTCTACTTAATTTTCTTATTTATAATGATAATATTTCAACAAATTTACAATAATCTGTTGCTGCTGTTCTTTAATTCCCTATATTTCTCATAGAAGCAAATTTAGATGAGCTAATACATTTTAAAAGCCACCCCCAAATAAAAATCATACTACTCAATAGTATGATGCAATCACTTTCAATGTCTGTTTCTCAGATAGTTTGGGCTGTGATAATAAATTATCACAGGCTATATGGCTTAAACAACAAACATGTATTCTGTACAGTTCTAGGCACCGGGAAATCCAAGATCAGGTGCCAGCAGACCCAGTGTCTTAGGAGGGCTTATTTTCTGGTTTACAGATGGCCATCTTCTCACAGAATCCTCACATGCAAGACAGCAGAGAGCAGAGCAAGCTACTTCATGTCTCTTTTTATAAGGACATCGATCCCCTTCATGAGGGTGTTACCTTCATTAGCTAGTTATCTCCTAAATCTCATGGTGGTGGAGGTTAGTATTTCAACATACATCCTTGCAGAAGATACAAGCATACAGTCCATGACAACTTGTGATAAATACCATTTTGAGATAACAATTAAAATCATCCCAAAGAAAAAGAAATGCAAAAAGATTCTCTGAGGGGGATTTTTACAAATAGTTGAGAAAAGAGAAGCAAAAGGTAAAGGAGAAAAGGAAAGATATGCCTCTTTGAATGTGGAGCTCCAGAGAATAGCAAGGAGAGATAAGAAAGCCTTCCTCAGGGATCAATGCAAAGAAATAGAAGAAAAACAATAGAATGGGAAAGACTAAAGATCTCGTCAAGAAAATTATTGATACCAAGGTAGAATTTCATGCAAATTTGGGCAAAACAAAGGACAGAAATGGTATGGAACTAACAGAAGCAGAAAATGTGAAGAAGAGGTGTCAAGAATACACAGAAGAACTATACAAAAAACATCTTCATGATCCAGATGGCCATGATGGTGTGATCATTAACCTAGAGCCAGACATCCTGGAGTGCAAACTCAAGTGGGCCTTAGGAAGCATCATTATGAACAAAGCTAGTGGAGGTGATGAAATTCCAACTGAGCTATTTCAAATACTAAAATATGTTGCTGTGAAAATGCTACATTCGATATGCCAGCAAATTTGGAAAATTCAGCAGTGGCCACAGGACTGGAAAAGATCAGTTTTCATTCCAATCCCCAAGAAAGGCAATGCCTACGAATGTTCAAACTACTGCACAATTGCACACATAGCACATGCTAGCGAAGAAATGCTCAAAATTCTCCAAGCTAGACTTCAACAGGACATGAACCGAGAACTTCCAGATGTTCAAGCTGGATTTAGACAAGGCAGAGGAACCAGAGATCAAATTGTCAACATCTGCTGGATCATAGAAAAAGCAAGAAAATTCAAATATATATATATACATATATATATATATATACTTCCACTTCCTTGTTTGTGCTAAAGCCTTTAACTGTGTGGATCACAACAAAGTGTAGAAAATTCTTAAAGAGATGGGAATACCAGACCACCTAACCTGCCTCCTGAAAAATCTGTTTGCAGGTCAAGAAGCAGTTGAAACCAGACATGGAACAATAGACTGGTTCCAATGGGAAAGGCTATATACATCTAAGGCTATATATTGTCACCCTGCTTACTTAACTTATATGAAGAGTACATCAGGCAAAATGCTGGGCTGGATTAAGCTTAAGCCAGAATCAAGATTGCTGGGAGAAACATCACTAATTCAGATATGCAGATGACACCACCCTTATGGCAGAAAGTGAAGAGGAACTAAAGAACTTCTTGTTGAATGCGAAAGAGGATAGTGAAAAAGCTTGCTTAAAGCTCAACATTCAAAAAGCGAAGATCATGGCATCTGGCCCCATCAGTTCACGGCAAATAGATGGGGAACAATGGAACAGTGACAGACTTTATTTTCTTGGGCTCCAAAATCACTGCAGATGGGTTTCAGCCATGAAATTAAAAGATGCTTGCTCCTTGGAAGAAAAGATATGACCAACCTAGACAGAATAGTAAAAAGCAGAGACATTACTTTGCCCACAAAGGTCCGTCTAGTCAAAGCTATGGTTTTTCCAATAGTCGTGTATAGCTGTGAGAGTTGGACCATAAATAAAGCTGAGCGCCCAAGAATTGATGCTTTTGAACTGTAATATTAGAGAAGACTTTTGAGAGTCCCTTGAACTGCAAGGAGATACAACCAGTCAATCATATAGGAAATCAATCCTGAGTATT
This sequence comes from Bison bison bison, assembly GCF_000754665.1. NCBI lineage: Eukaryota > Metazoa > Chordata > Mammalia > Artiodactyla > Bovidae > Bison > Bison bison. The sequence continues at coordinate 1,131,219 of NW_011494923.1, read as the reverse complement.
CATTGGAAGGACAGATGCTAAAGCAGAAGCTCCAGTACTTTGGCCACCTGATGTGAAGAACTGACTCATTGGAAAAGACCCTGACTCTGGGAAAGAATGAAGATGGCATAAGAAGGGGACAACAGAGGATGAGATGGTTGGATAGCATCACTGACTCGATGAACACAAGTTTGATCACACTCTGGGAATTGGTGATAGACAGAGAAGCCTGGCATACTGCAGTCCATGGGGTCGTAAAGAGTCAGACACTACTGAGCGACTGACCTGAACTGTACTGATTAAAACCATGTGGTATTTAAAATTTCTAGCTTTAGAATTTATGACTGAGTTGAAACCATGGATTTATCATTTACTATCTTGGCCTTGAGCAAGGTAATTAACCTGTGATTCTCTTGTTCTTTTGAAAGAGAGAAGTACTAAATGAATATTAAATAAGTTAATATGAATAAAACTTCTAGAACAATAATCTTGAAAAACATAGGCACTCAGTAAACATATGTTGTAATTATTAAAGTTGGAAACAATTGACTTTAGTTCCTATGCTAGACACCTTAATAAAAATTTTATCAAAGATTTCAAGAGTTGTTACAAATTTAGGTTCACAGTGGTGAACTGGATATTTTGGAAGAAAAAAATCTAGTTTCCTCCTACACATTGCTGAGCTTTGTTATGTGTCATTCTAAGTACATAAATTTCTGTATTCCCATGAGATTACTTTTAATGCTCTGATATTTAACATCAAGAAGTGTAAGTATGTTAAATGTGGGATTCCTGTGACTGTTGCATAGAGTAGAATGAGTTGTATCACTACCAGAGTAGAAAAATGGTGTGTAAATAGAGAAAGTATGGCCTATTTATAGTGATCAGTATGAAAGAAAAGAATGAATGTATGTAAATATCATTAAACAAAGTAAAGGATTCACAATGGTATTCCAGAATAAGGCAGAAAAGAAATCATTAAAGAGCTGTGCTATGTGTTGCTCAGTTGCTCAGTCATATCCAACTTTGTGCCAGGCTCCTCTGTCCATGGGATTTTCCCATGGAGAATACTGGAGTGGGTTGCCATGTCCTCCTCCAGGTGATCTTCCCAACCCAGGGATCAAACCCCGTTCTCCCACACTGCAGGTGGATTCTTTACCATCTATGCTGCCAGGGAAGCCCATTTAGCAGTTTAAGACTCACCTTACATATTATGCTTCTTCAACAGAATCCAAGATGAACCACTAGTAAAACAGGTTATAAGATTATTTAGATATTGGATGAGTTGGTTTGCTATACTACCCCACAAAAAGTGTGTAAATAGCAAACAGCTATCAGATCAGATCAGATCAGATCAGTCGCTCAGTCGTGTCCGACTTTTTGTGACGCCATGAATCGCAGCACACCAGGCCTCCCTGTCCATCACCAACTCCCAGAGTTCACTCAGACTCACGTCCATCAAGTCACAAAAATGGTATGAAAATTTAAGGATAAAATAATAGCAAAAATAACATTTTCTAAATTTTTTCTATTTGATTGTGAGTTAGTTGCTGTACTAAGTACTCACTCACTCCTTCATTCATTCATTCATTCAGGATTTATTGAGCACTCTGGAGATGACTTCATGTCTGCTTAATTCCTTTTGAAAGCTACTTGTTATTTCATGTTCTTCTTTTTATTGATTCAGATATCTATTTTTATCTCTTGAATTGTCCGAAACATATCTATGTGGTGATGTATCTCCAAATGGTTCTATATCTTCAGTTCTGTTGAAAGTGAAAGTGAACTTCGTTCACTCGTGTCTGACTTTTTGCGACCCCATGGACTATACAATCCATGGACTCCTCCAGGCCAGGATACTGGAGTGGGTAGACTTTCCCTTCTCCATAGGGTCTTCCCAACCCAGGCATCAAATGCAGATCTGCATTGGAGGTGGGTACTTTACCAACTGAGCCACAAGGGAAATCCAAAGCAAGTCTTAATTTCTCTGTTTTCATTAACACCTATACTTCCATTTTTTTTGTTGGTTTGTTTGTTTTTGTCATCTTCTTTCCTAAATAATGATATTATCTCTTCTTCAGTGAGACCTGTTTTCTGTTTTCACAACTTACTCGAGTGTTTCAGTTCATGGGTTCACAAAGAATTGGACATGACTCAGTGACTGAACTGAACTGAACTGTGAAAATTTTTGGACAAAAGACTTTGTTTACTTCCTTAAGAGATCTGGGTCTGTATACAAATCTGTTTTATGTTAATTTCTTGGCTTAGATTCCTGCACCGCACTGTAGTAATAAATTGCAACCTGCAGCTCTGCATAACACAGGACTAGACTTCAATTGCTTACCAGTGATTGATTTTCCCCATGTGTGGCTACAACAGATGTCCTATGTCCTTGCTGTTCATCTGGCCTACAGATAGAGTTTACAAGTCACTTTCCTTTGGTAGGGTAGCTCCTTAGACTATAATTGTCAGACCTGGCAACCTGTTGCCAAATGGAAGATGCATAGCCTGTCCTGTGCTAGACCCAGCACGACCTAGACTAGTATCACTTGGCCTCACTAGCATCAGTACTTTCCTGGTACTAACTTCCTTCTCTTTCAAAAGCTGTGGATGTCCCCCTTTTTGTCCTAAAAATATATATTTAAATGTTGATTACATTTTTTGATAAATTACTAGATATTTCTATATGTTCATAAGGTAGCCAGTTTATAGATGATACAATTACTTATTGATGAAGTTCTTCAAACCATTTTTTTAATTAATTTGTATACCTTGTTGAGCCCCCTCCAATAGATTAAAGGCTTGCAGTAATTCAACTGTAGTTTTATTTACTCATCACCATTACAAATATTTTAATGAAGAGCTAACACAGTTCAAGTAATAACATAGTTGTCTTTTTAAAAACCTGACATATGATTCATTAACTATACTTTGATGTCCCTATAGGTAATATATACTGATATAAACCCTTTCTGTATCATCCTGGTTCTGTAAGATACTGTGATTACGTTGATATTTCCAGAACAACAAGATACTACACAAGTTAGGAGTCTTAAGGAATTAATGAAGTTGCTATAGGTACCTGTAACACTCAGGTGATTCAGATATCAGATGACTCTGGTTTATTGGTAATAAGGAGAAATGTGAACTCTCTTACTCCTTCAGTTCAGTTCAGTTCAGTTCAGTCACTCAGTCATGTCCGACTCTTTGCGACCCCATAAATCTCAGCACGCCAGGCCGCCCTGTCCATCACCAACTCCCAGAGTTCACTCAGACTCACATCCATAGAGTCGGTGATGCCATCCAGCCATCCCATCCTCTGTCGTCCCCTTCTCCTCCTGCCCCCAAACCCTCCCAGCATCAGAGCCTTTTCCAATGAGTCAACTCTTCGCATGAGGTGGCCAAAGTACTGGAGTTTCAGCTTCAGCATCATTCCCTCCAAAGTAATCCCAGGGCTGATCTCCTTCAGAATGGACTGGTTGGATCTCCTTGCAGTCCAAGGGACTCTCAAGAGTATTCTCCAACATCACAGTTCAAAAGCATCAATTCTTTGGCGCTCAGCTTTCTTCACAGTCCAATTCTCACATCCATACATGACCACAGGAAAAACCATAGCCTTGACTAGATGGACTTTTGTTGGCAA
>NW_011494923.1:1109048-1127497 GCF_000754665.1 Bison bison bison | reverse complement strand
TCACCATCTGCAGTGATTTTGGAGCCCAGAAAAATAAAGTCTGACACTGTTTCCCCATCTATTTCCCATGAAGTGATGGGACCAGATGCCATGATCTTCATTTTCTGAATGTTGAGCTTTAAGCCAACTTTTTCACTCTCCACTTTCACTTTCATCAAGAGGCGTTTTAGTTCCTCTTCACTTTCTGCTATAAGGGTGGTGTCATCTGCATATCTGAGGTTATTGATACTTCTCCTGGCAATCTTGATTCCAGCTTGTGTTTCTTTCAGCCCAGCGTTTCTCACGATGCACTCTGCATAGAAGTTAAATAAGCAGGGTGACAATATACAGCCTTGACATACTCCTTTTCATATTTGGAACCAGTCTGTTGTTCCATGTCCAGTTCTAACTGTTGCTTCCTGACCTGCATATAGGTTTCTCAAGAGGCAGGTCAGGTGCTCTGGTATTCCCATCTCTTACTCCTTAGGAAGAGATATAAAATCATAGGCACATTTTTATATCTACAGTGGTGCGTACATGCTCAGTCATGTCTGACTCTTCGACCCCATGGACTGGAACTGCCAGTCTTCTACTCCTGAAAATTCCAAGGAATTTTGCAGGCAAGAATACTAGAGTGGGTTCCCATTTTCTCCTCCAGGGTATTTTCCCAATCCAGGGATCCAACTCATGTCTCCTCCTTGCAGGCAGATTCTTTACCACTGAGCCATCTGGGAAGCTCCTCTTATTTCTACATTTAGATCTAAAGAAGATACATTAAAAAGTCTTAAATCTGATGGGAGAGTTGGACTGTGAAGAAAGCTGAGCACCGAAGAATTGATGCTTTTGATCTGTGATGTTGGAGAAGACACCTTAGAATCCCTTGGACTGCAAGGAGATCCAACCAGTCCTTTCTAAAGGAGATCGGCCCTGGGTGTTCTTCGGAAGGAATGATGCTAAAGCTGAAACTCCAGTACTTTGGCCACCTCATATGAAGAGTTGACTCATGGGAAAAGACTCTGATGCTGGGAAGGATTGGGGGCAGGAGGAGAAGGGGACGACAGAGGATGAGATGGCTGGATGGCATCATCGACTCGATGGACGTGAGTTTGAGTGAACTCTGGGAGATGGTGATGGACAGAGAGGCCCGGCGTGCTGAGATTCATGGGGTCGCAAAGAGTCGGACATGACTGAGCGACTGAACTGAACTGAAATCTGATTTAATTTGAGGAGGAAATTGAAAACATTGATGAAATATAGCATTTTATATTAAATCTATCATAATTTTCTATGCATTAATCTCATTATAGGTCTTTCCTTCAATTTCAAACTCTATCTAAATTCTAATAAAAATAGTGCTCATTTAGAAGCAGTGATATCTATCATATAAGTAAACTAAGTTCCATGTAATCAAAGTATGAGATGATTTAAGTCCAAGAATACTAACAGTTAATTGTGTTATATATATATTACATACATAATATATACATATATTATGTATACACATATTGTATACATAATATATATACATATTATTATATAATCATCCCTTGTGGCTCAGATGGTAAAGAATGCACCCACAATGCGGGAGACCTGGGTTTCATCCCTGCATTTGGGAAGATCCCCTGGAGAAGGGAAAAGCTACCCACTTGAGTATTCTGGCCTGGAGAATTCCATGGACAGTAGTCCATGGGGTCACAAACAGTTGGACACAACTGAGTGACTTTCACCATCACTATATATATATATATATATATGTATGTATGTATATAGTAGGAGTGTTCTTTTTCTTCCTCTCTACTTTGTCACAAGTTTAGACAAGATTAAAGTCTCCACAAAAAAAAAAAAAAGCACTCAGAAAGTTAATTGGAAGAACTATAAAGTAAACCAAATCCAACATTCTTATTAAGTTAGAAGTAGTTAAATCTCTCCATCTAGAGAAAAGATTAAAGGCTAAGTAGAAGGATCTTAAAGGGCTCTTGACACTAGGATACCCTCAAGTACCAAAGACCAAGATTGGATCCATGTATGAAGATGTGAATGTAAGACTAGAACAAAAATGATTTCCTGTACAAGATAAACTTCTCCATCATTTGATGCTCACACTTTTTATATAATCCTAAATGATTTTGATGCCAAGAAAAGATTCAAACTGAATAAAAAGGCTATACCCTCCACAATATGGAGAAAGGATAAGGACTAAATTAAGCAGCTAAGAAATGACTAAGGTAAGTATACACCTACACAAAAGATTTTTTGGGATATCTTAAAATCTCAATCTAATCATGCATGGTTTCACACCCTAGTGATTAGATCACTGAGCTGTTTTTAAAGTTTTATTTATAGAGATAAACTGTTATTGAAAAGAATGCTATGATTTTTTTCAACTTGGTTAACCAAATAATTATTATATATTACTCCTGATAATTTTCACTCCACATTTATTAGTCTTCAGGTTTCTAAAATTAAAATACCATGGTACCTCATGTGTGCATCTCATAATCTTACTAATGAATAAACTTAAAAAGCTCATAACCACTTTGACTTATTTATTGTATTTATAAAATAAAAAATGGTAACATCTGCATCAAATGGCTATAGTGTGAATAGAAATGAGATAGTGAAAGGAGTCATATTTTGTGAATTATAAAACCCATAAAAGTACTTGGCTTTAGAAATGCTTCTAAGAAGACCAGTTTCAGTCTTTCCCTCTTCACACCTCACTTAGTGTGCATGTTAGTATGTTTGTCTTCAAATGTACTCATCTATCTCCTGCCTTCTAAAACACACATATACAAATAACTTCTAAAATTATCTTCCATTTAATGCTATTGTATCTCTAGTTCTCACCCTTATTTATCAAGTCCTACTCCCTATTTTCTCTTTTTGTTGAGTTATATTCAATTACCTTTCTAATATACACAGAATTAGATAACCAATTTCCTAGCTCCTTGTTCATATGTGCTGAGTATGTTTGATCTCTAAGATTGGGTGTAATCACTAATGTTCTAGCAATTAACTGCTAAATTCTTACTAACTGCTAAATTCTTATGCATGATCCTCACATGTTTATGGATTTGTTCAATAAATATCTGCTCAATATGTGAATGAATGAATATTAGGCACTGGTGGCAGTGGTTTAGTCATTAAGTCATGTCTGACTCTTTGTGAGCCAATGAACTGTAACCCCTCCAGTCTCCTCTGTCCATGGGATTTCCCAAGCAAGATTACAGGAGATGGTTGCCAGTTCCTTCACCAAGTAGGCACTGTAAGATATTGGCAATCAGAAGTGAAACCAAGTTCCTGGTCTAAAATATCCTAACAACTAATAGAGGAGTTGGGGGGTAAATAGATATTACACCACGATGGTTCCTATGATGTGGGGATGCACAGAGGAATGAGGTGACATTGAAGAGGAACTTCACCCAGACTGTGGTGGGCCCCAGAAAACGCACAAGGTTAGTCTTCACCAAAAGCCTCCAAGAGGAAGAGTTCATTAAACACAGACTTGAAGGCAAGTTTGCTACATAAAAAAGAGAGAAGGAATTTCACACAAAGAAAACAAATAGCTTCCAGGAAAGCATGGGGAAAAAATGAGCTTCTGGAAGATTTTCTGGCTGGTTGGAGTAGAGGGAGCAGGTTGAAAACTTAAATAAGGAGATTAGAAAGGTAAGCAGGAGGCAGATAGGAAGAAGCTGGTAGACAATACGTGGAAATTTGCATATTACCCTTAACTGAATTTAGATGGGGAAGTGACAAGACTTTTTATTTATAGAAAGATTAGCTGGGAAGCTTGGATATTAAACTGAGGATGAATAAAACTAGAAATAAGTATTAACAGGTTTTGGAGTGATCTTGGCAAGAAACGACAAGGGCCTAACTAAAGCAATGGCAGTAGAGACTGCATCTGTGTTGGCATCATGAGAGGAGATGGAGAAGGAAGAAGCTCTGTTTCATATGCCTGGATTGCTGGTGATGACATTTATAAAATGGAATATATGAGTAAAATAAGATTTTTGATAAATATAATGCATTAATTAGAATTGTTTTAATGGATTGTGACAGAAAGTTCCAGACAAAAGCAATTTAAAATAAGGCAAGTGTTTATCTCTTGTAAAAGTCCAATTATGTATCCATGGCTGGCTAAATTTTTCACAGGGTCAGAGACTAAGACTCCTTTGATTTTGTTGCTCTGCCTGTGTGACCTCAGTTCCCAGAAACACCTCATAATCTATTTTATCTAGCTCTAGGCCCAGCCATAAATTCTGCATTCCAGTCAGCTGAAAGAAAATTTTTAAAAAGGTAGTGTAAGGCTTACCTGTGGAACTTAAAGACATTTCTAGGAAGCTACATAGAATTTTTGCTTCCATCTCTCTGGAAAATACTTCACCACAAGGCCATAATTTCCTGCAAGTGGTACTAGGGAATGTAGAATTTATTCTTCTTGGTTAATGTTCAGAAATACTTTGAATACTTTATTACTGAGGTACAAGAGATGGCTTGTAATTCAGTAATATTTCCCAAAGAAGGATAATGCCAAAGAATGTTCAATCTACTGCAAAATTGCACTCATTTTCCATGCTAGCAAAGTAATGCTCAATATCCTTCAAGCTAGGCTTCAACAGTATGTAAACTGAGACCTTCCAGATGTACAAGCTAGATTTAGAAAAGGCACAGGAACCAGAGATCAAATTGCCAACATCCATTGGATCATAGAAGAAGCTAGAGAATTCCAGAAAAACATTTACTTCTGCTTCCTAGACTACACTAAAGGCTTTGACTGTGTAGATCACAACAAACTATGGAAAATTCTTAGAGATGGGCTGATTCATTGGAAGACCTTCATGCTGGGAAAGATTGAAGGCAGGATGACAAGGGGATGACAGAGGATGAAATGGTTGATGACTCCGTTGAGTCACCGACTCAATGGACATGAGTTTGAGCAGGTGCTAGGAGATCATGAAGGACAGGGAAGCCTGGCATGCTGCAGTCCAGAGGGTCGCAAAGAGTTAGGCATGACTGAGTGACTGAACAACAACAGCAACAAGAGGCAGCTAGCTGTCTTTGCACCAGCAAGTTTGGCAGTGTCTGACATCTTGTGGAAGTGCAGCACAAGATTGCCTGGAGGTGACTGAACATGAGAGTTCAGAAGTCGCAAGAGAGATTTGGAATGAATATGGCAATATATGCGGTGGTCAAAGGGACAGCAATTAAAGAGTCAAGAAAAAGTGAAAGTGGGCTGTTGATAAAATTTAAGAATATTTATTAACCAATTTCTTTGGAATTCTCTATCAATTTCTGGGTCTCTGTTCTCTGCTGGTCCTCTAAGATTAGATTTATTTTTCTTAAATCCTATCTTGCTAGTTGAGAGTGGTTTTCCCAACTTTCAATGCTTGACTCGCTAATCTTCTTCAATTATATTCATCCCGGTAGTGTGTACACTCAAGTGGATTTTATTACCATCAATATGCTGATGACTCTCTGATTTCTATCCCCATTGCTATAATCCTCTCTTTTGAGGATATGCAGCATCTGCTTCAGATACTTCTATTCAGATCCCTCATCTGCCTCTGAAATCTAATATGCCTTTTTAAAAATCTTCATTTCTTTCTCAATATATAGCATCAGTCCTGAAACTACTTGTAGACCATAAACAATTATTCACTATCTTTGTGCTTCAGATAATTGTGATAATTTCTTAGATTTTAATTTTTCTGTCTTACCAAATAAGTTGAAAACCTCTATGGAAAAAAATTAACTTTTATTTTTTAGTGTATTGAATATATGGCATATTATACAAAATAAATACTGACAACTCTAAAATAAAACAAATATGAGTCTTTAAAAGAGACACACAAAAAGTAATATTTGGCAAATTTCCATTTGAAATCACTGGACTTTAGTAGTAGAGATAATATAAAATATCTCTCTCAGAAAGTAGTTTTGTTTTTCAACAAATCGATGAGACACTATGAATTTTGCTGGTTGTATTCTCTGTCCTAAAAGAATTACTCTCATATAGGAAAATGTTGCTTGCTTGGTGTTGCTGGCCAGAGCAAGTCCATTACATTATTACCTTATCTGGGATTCATAATCATACTGATTTACTCTGCAGTAATATAAAAAAGCAATTTTTCATTTTCCATCTCTAAAATATACTGAGTATGCATAAGTCATTGTATAAACATCTAGGAAGAAATCCAAACTCATCTGGTACTTCAGAAGCTTTCAGTCTGAACAACATGACTAAGTGAATATAACATGAATATAGGATATAATCTTTTTGTTGTTCTTCAGTGACTAAGTCATGTCTAACTCGTTGCCACCCCATAAACTGCAGCATGCCAGACGTCTCTGTCCATACTTTCTCCCTGAGTTTGCTCAAACTCATGTCCACTGAATCAGTGATGCCATCCAACCATCTCATCCTCTGTTGCTCCCTTCTCCTCTTGCCCTCAATTTTTCCCAGCATCATAGTCTTTTCCAATGAGTCCTCTCTTTGCATGAGGTGCCAAAGTATTGGAGTTTCAGCTTTACCATAAGTCCTTCCAATGAATATTCAAGGTTGATTTCCCTTAGGATTGACTGGTTGAATTCCTTGCTGTCCAAGGGACTCTCAAGAGTCTTCCTCAGAACCACAGTTTAAAAGCATCAATTCTTTGGCACTCAGCTTCCTTTTGGAAAAGGCAATGGCACCCCACTCCAGCACTCTTGCCTGGAAAATCCCATGGACGGAGGAGCCTGGTAGGCTGCAGTCCATGGGGTCGCTAAGAGTCAGACACGACTGAGCAACTTCACTTGTACTTTTCACTTTCATGCATTGGAGAAGGAAATGACAACCTACTCCAGTGTTCTTGCCTGGAGAATCCCAGGGATGGGGGGAGCCTGGTGGGCTGCCATCTCTGAGGTCACACAGAGTCGGACACGACTAAAGCGACTTAGCAGCAGCAGCAGCAGCTTTCTTTATGGTTCAACTCTCAAATCCATATGTGACTACTGGAAAAATCATAGCTTTGACCATACTGACATCTGTAGGCAATATGATGTCTCTGCTTTTAGATACATTTTCTATGTCAGTCATAGCTTTTTTTCCAAGGAGCAAGTGTCTTTTAATTTTGTAGCTGCAGTCACTGTACGCATTGATTTTGGGGCCCAATAAAATGAAATCTGACACTGTTTCGTATTTCCCCCATCCATCTGGCCATGGAGTAATGGGACTGAAGTCCCCATTAGCTCAGTCAGTAAAAAATCCTTCCTGCAGTGGAGGAGACCTAGGTTCAATCCCTGGATCAGAAAGATCTCCTGGAGAAAGAAACGGCAACCCACTCCAGTATTCGTGCCTGGAAAATCCCATAAACAGAGGAACCTGGTGGGCTATAGTCCATAGGTTTGCAAGGAGTAGGATCCAACTGACTGACTTAGGAAAGATTGATGGATGTAATTGTGGCAGATTAGAAAAGATGGAACTGAGAATGTGAGGCAGGACTTAAAGATTCTATATGACAAGGATTGAAGAGAAGGTCTTCCAAGAGAGATAAACAATGTGAATGAAAATGTGAGAACTGAAAAGGAAACTAGTATGGAAAGAATGACTATTAATGGACAGAAGTCATGATTGCCCTTCTGTGTATCAATTTGCTACTAAAAATGACAGTTCATAAAACATTAGTACTTGATCATTAAATCAATAACAATGCTTCTTTTAAAGAGGGTGGATCAATCAGTCTGTAAATTCTATAGGAATTTTCAAAAATACATTGTCCATTGCAAGCTTTCTTAAACATATATCTATGTGTATATATATATTAATATGCCACTGCAACATTTATAATAAATATTAGGAGATAAAAGTTTAAAAATATTTTCTTTGCCTGATTATAGAGCATCAAAAAATGATGACACATCCAAAACATGGTGCATGCACATCAAAAATAGTTAATTATTTAAGGAGACCATGCAAGGTAATAATAAACACTCTTTAAATGGAAAAACATTGAAGATACTGTCAGCCAAATTTCAATATTAGTTAATTCCACATGACTCTGGCAAAATCAGCTACTCATGTGGAATGTCTATTAACTTTAGCAGGTGTTATGCATAACTAGCTTAGGACAGATCCTAGTCCACTGAGTACAAGTATAACTCTTAAACTGATAATCCCATGAGGAACTCCTACCTATATTAAAAGGGATTTACAAAAATTAATTAGAAATTTTATCAAAAGGCTCCAGAGTCCCAGAGATTGTTTTTTCCCCTTAGTTTAAATCAAACCACATGTACATATAGTATTTTTTAATAAAAATGCATAACTCATTTCTAAGCAGTAATGTATCTCTCTTCCTATTTGGCCACAAATTTCTCATGAGCTAATCTCAATTGAAATTTATTCAGTCTGTTTTAGGCTTTGAATGTTCCACTATTTCAGTGGCAGTTACTATAAGAGTTCTTGTCCAATCTCACCACTCAATATTTTAGCTTCGCTCCTTAGAATTATTAAAGTGCTTGGTCAAACAGTAAAGTAGGGTGAGTGTGCTTAGAGTTGAGCAGTTTTCTTTATTGTTTGTGTCCCATGTTTAATCTGGGAAGACATTGACAATATTTGTTACAGTAGGCAGGTTATGGAAAAGCAAAAATATAATTTAAAAAAAGACTTCATATGTCAACATATTAGTTATTTGCTCTGTAGTATAATTAAATCTACTCTTCTATGAATTGGTGTTATTTTTCAAATGTTCTATCCTATTTTTTTCCTGTTGCTAGCAGTTTACATATTTATTGTATACCAATTCACTTAAGGCACTTTTGATAGCTTAACATCAGTAAAAGAAATGCAATACATAATCCATGTTTTCTGGAAGCTTAGAAAAAGGAAAATAAGATTTATGTAGATAACTTTATTTTGATAAATAAAATGTGAAAAAAGTCTACAATTATAGAAGTTATGTATATGAATGTAGATATACAAAATCTTGATTTTATTTGCCCTAGCATAATTAAATTTCATTAATTTAAGGATAACTATTGCTTAATAGCTATTTTATAAATTTTGTTCACTTTAATATTACTTTACTATACATTAGTGAAATATTTGAGGGCAGTTATTTTAAAGCTAAGCTTTAAAAAATAGCAGATTAAATAGCACCTTTTAATTTCTCAAGCATTTTCCTATTTTGTACATTTAGTTTCCAAAAAATAATTGCCATCTAGTTTTTATTCAACCATTTTCATTTATTGTATATCTTTAGAACTGCTATGCTTTAATGCTAACTTATTTTTCAGCTGAAGGGAAGGGTTGAACTACTTTGTTAATGATAAAAAAACTATGATTATTTTGCATTTTTAAAAAGTGCATACAAATCTTTTAATCTCTGCCTACACCCATCAGAACAATTGCCTTCCAATGTAATTATATTCAAAATGCAAGCAAGATAATAAGTATCTTGGAATTTAACTTGATAAATATTCATTTGCCTTATAGGGAAAAGAAATGAACATTCTCGTATAATTAGCTGCATATTTTTAAACCATGCTTTTATTGAGTTTTTCAGGTATATTTTATGTATGCAAATCTGCTAATTTATAAGGTAAAGGAAGTAAGGCGATGGAAAAGCTGAGGAATCAGAAATATTCATCCCCATTCTGCCCCCCTTTCTGGGGAATAGGTGTCCTAATTATAAGAGAAAATCATTCCTTCTTCCCAACTCAGATTCTTTTGTTTTGCTGAACCCTAGCTGGCCAGAGCCCTTAATTATAAAACCTTACTTATCTCTCTTTTTCGTTACAGAACATTCTTGCCTTTTTTAACTCTATAGGCAGGGAATTCAGATACTAGTAAAAGAAGTTTTCTCTGCTCCAAACTTGGGAAATGACACAGATGCACACAACTTCTTCATAGCTTTGAGGTCTACAAAATTCAAGCCAGCACCCTGAGATGCACACATAGGCCAAGTCAAACTTTTTAACCCAGTGCATGCCTGCACACGTGCTAAGTCTCTTCAGTTGTGTCTGATTCTTTGCTACCCTATGGACTGTAGCCCACTTGGCTCCTCTGACCATGGGATTCTCCAAGCAAGAATACTGGAATGGGTTGCCATGCCTTCCTCCAGGGGATCTTCCTGACCCAGGGATCCACTCAGTGTCTCTTTTGTATCCCGAACTGGGAGGTGAGTTCTTTACACTAGCACCACCTGGGAAGCCCCTATTCTAACCCAGTACCCAACTGTTGTGCTGTGCTGAGTTGCTCAGTTGTGTCCTACCCTTTGCAACCCTTCGGATTGTGGCTCTCCAGGCTTCTCTATCCACGGGGATTCTCCAGCCAATAATACTGGAGTAGCTTGCCACACTCTGCTCCAGGGGATCTTCCTGACCCTGGAATCGAACCAGGGTCTCCTGCATTGCAGGCAGATTGTTTACCAGCTGAGCTACCAGGGAAGCCCACTCAACTGCTAAGAGAAACTTAGTTTCTTTTCCAGTGGAGTGAAGACATATTTTCATTCAATTCTTACATGTGTGAAGAGTTTACACATTGTGTGGGCAATGGCACCCCACTCCAGTACTCTTGCCTGGAAGATCCCATGGGTGGAGGAGCAACTTCACTTTCACTTTTCAGTTTCATGCATTGGAGAAGGAAATGGCAACCCACTCCAGTAAGCTTGCCTAAAGAATCCCAGGGAGGGGGGAGCCTGGTGGGCTGCCGTCTATGGGGTCGCACAGAGTCAGACACGACTGAAGCGACTTAGCAGCAGCAGCACACTCAAGATCACAGCTGACCTCCCAAGCAGTCCTGTGGTACATTTCACAGATGGGGATGCTAAGAGGTGAGATGACCAGCCTCAGAACCCCAAATGAGCACAATGGAACTGGCTGTCCTAGCCTTGTGCTGGTCACTGTGTTTTCTCTCTAGCAGTAGCACTCCAAAGTATTCTACAAGAGAATTACTTTTACAAAAACTGTGTCTCTGGTTAGTCAATTTCTTGTGAAATTATGAAAAAAAATGGTTTTATAGAAAGGAAATGAGTCACTTTCTTTCAGATTTCTATATCTCCACCTTCCATGAACTTTATAATTGCTTCAATTTACTGGAGTTTTGTGTTTCACGTGAAAAGTTTATTTCACTTTCACTCCACAGTGACAGCTTTTTAGCATCATCAGAATTTGATCAGAGTTACCATAATAAGATAAATCAATAGATATAGTACATGTAGATATTATGATTAGCTTTATGCCTAAATTACATATTAAGAGATGTGATGAGTTCTTGAGAAAATAAATTAACATAAATGATACACACATACAGTATTAAGTGGTTTTAGTTCTGAATGATAATTTTGAGAGTGTGTATCATCAGGACATTTTGTAAAGTTCCTTTTACTTGAAGAAAGAAATAGGATTCTGTTTCAGGTAACAGTATTTCACTGTAGAAGCTTAAATACTCTCCACCCTGAGTGGATAGAAAACTAGTCTCAGAAAGAGGATTCCACTCCCCTATTATAAAGTGTCTGATTTTAGAGGATTGCACTCTCAAATTCCAAGCTTAAGCTCAAAGATGGTTGGCTTTTACTTTTAATGAAAAAGTCCTTAGAAGGCTTGTTTGTAGTGGTGGTGAAAAACAGATTGGATGAAAATTCCTTTATTCCTGCAGAGCTGAGATCAGCACATACATTACTCTACCCATCTATCCAGAAAATGATATGTCATACTCAGTTCTGCAACTTAATAACATTCCCCCGATTGCACCCCACTCCCCCCTCAGCATCTGAGCAGGTTTGAAGCTCCTTTTATCAGACTCGGCAGTTCCTGAGTTTGGCTGAGACCCCTCGAAGCCTAATGAGCCTGCGAGGAGGGGCTGCCATACCAGATGGAGATAAACAGAAATATTTTCAGACCAGGAATCCCAGTCAGAGTAAATGCTGCAAACGAACAAAGGAGCCTTCAGATTGACAGTTTTGAGGGTGGGAAAGAACACACTTTAAGGGTGAGATTTCATTTCTACTACTTCTGAGATTTACTTCATTTTCTGACATTTTCACACAGTCTGCAGTGACATCTGCTTGTTGCAACGGTAACAATGGTTCCTGAAGTGATGGGTTAAATTGCACGAGTCAGAAACAGCTTTCATCTGCTTTCAAGTAGCTGGGCTGGGAGTCAGGTGAAAACTGTGAGATTACTGTTGTTATCATTACTATTATCATCATTATTTTATGTTAAAAGCCATTTCTTTCAAAGACTGTTCCCACAGTACACAAGCTCAGTGGTATCTAGACTAAAATAATGCAGAAGGCTTTCATTATTTTTTCTTTACATTTAAACATTGCTTAAGCATTCATAATTTCTGACAGAAAGCTTTTTGAATTGTTTTTATGCTTTTAGAAATATTCTTTATAGAAACATTGACCAGCAGAAAAGCACAGAGGAAAAATATCATTCCTAATCCCACAACCCAGAGATGACCACAACGGTTTTTATCTTGTTTTTATTATTTCAAATCTATTAACCAAATTTAAAGAAATACATTTGAAACTCCTATATTATGCAAGTCATTTAGTATATTTGGTAAAGAGTAGGAATTTTGGAATATATTAGATAGGATACTAATTATAATACTATCAGAAAAATTTCTTAATAAGGCATTTTACCTACAAGACAGTCCCTTTGCACTGATAGCAATTCTCTATTGCTTTGCAGTTTTGTGAGTTATTTTATTCTATAGAAGACAAAATGCTCATCTCTTTTTTCCTTCTTTATGATAAGGCCACATAAGACTACAAGGAATAATCTTTGTATCACTCCATTAATAACATGAAACAGCCTTCAAACAATCACACCCCATTGGTACCTGACAGCTATTTCTGTTTCTTTTCATTCCTTTTCTCCCATAAAAGGCAACATTTTCTATGTGTAAAAAGGAGGATCCTGTAAAATATATGAGACTTTCATGAACAAGATGCCACACATATTTTTGCAAGTAGCTCGTTTGTATGTTCATAGGGAAATAAACAATATCAACAAACAAAAAACAAAACCCAGATTTCTCTGGGATATGTTGGAGGTCAAGGTCTCTGTGTGATTCAGGTCTTGGTAGATTGCCTCCTCCTGGCTTCTCTGAACACATAGTTATAGTTGGTTTGGTAATATTGTCACAAAAGTGATATACATGATTTTTCCCTTTTTTGTTGTAAAATTGAGATTAGAGAATTAGCAATGAATATGATTTGTTATGGTCTCTCCTTATAACAACTCCTATGAAAAAGTTCTGAGTCTTCATGCTTTGCTATTGGCCTTTAAAGACTATGGCACATATTTGGATAATTATTCAATAACTGAGGATGACTAGTGAAAGTATGAAAATGAAAGTGTTAGGCGCTCAGCCGTGTCTGACTCTTTGAGACACCATCGACTCTAGCCAGCCAGGCTCCTCTGTCCATGGACTTCTCTAGACAAAGATACTGCAGTGGGTAACTATTTTCTTCTCCAGGGGATCTTCCCAACCCAGGGATGGAATCTGAGTTTCCTGTATTGTAGGCAGATTCTTTACCACCTGAGACACCAGGGAAGCCCTTGAAAGTAATTTTAATGTGGATTCAAGTATTTATCCTAAATATTCGTTATGTGTCCCTTGTCCAAATATTCATTATTATCAGAGAAAACTGTTATATTACTGAATATTTATGTTACTGAAATGTTAGGTTCCAAAGCAGTCATTTAATCACATTATCATCAGATAAACCATAGGAATGAAAGTTACCAACTAACAATAACTATGAAATAAAAGTGAACTTGAATTGAGCATTAAGGTATGCTGTTTGCTGTGTTAAACACTGTAAACAATATATCGCTATATATACGTGTTTATATGCTGTTTTTTCAGTCATGTCCGACTCTTTGCCACCCTATGGACTATAGCCCACGAGGCTCCTCCATCCATGGGATTCTCCAGGCAAGAATATTGGAGTGGGTTGCCAAGATATCCTCCAGAGGATCTTCCCGACTAGGGAATCAAACTCACATCTGCCTGCATCTCGTGCATTGCAGGTGGATTCTTTACCCACTGAGCTATCTGGGAAACCTCTCACTATATATATCTACTCCCTAATCCACATCACAAAATACCACATTCAGTGATGCTATCATAATCCCCATTTCACAGCTGAGAAAACTTGTGTTGAGATAGAGTACATAACTTCTAAATTATCAAGAAGCAGACTAATCATTTGAAATTCAAATGTCTAACTGCTTAAATTCACACCAGATCATCAGGAGCTATATTAAGTGATTAATATGCATTAATTCATGTCATAGGATGTAGGCATATTACAGATTAAACTGAGAATTCAGAGAATTCATTAATTTGCACACAATTACATAAGATGAGTCTATTTTAGATCTGTGTTCTTTCCACTGCTGCTGCTGCTGCTGCGTCGCTTCAGTCATGTCCGACTCTGTGCGACCCCATAGACAGCAGCCCACCAGGCTCCCCCGTCCCTGGGATTCTGAAGGCAAGAACACTGGAGTGGGTTGCCATTTCCTTCTCCAACGCATGAAAGAGAAAAGTGAAAGTGAAGTCGCTCAGTTGTGTCACAGACACAGCTTGGTGGCCTGGGCTGAAAACCAAGGAAGAAGAGTCCTTACTTGTGTTTTGCAAAGCTCTCTATACTTCCCCCACTGGTGTTTCCCCACCAAACTGTGATGTGACACCAAAACTATCAAAACATCAGTATGGAATGTAATCCATAGGTTTGAGGACAGTATCTCAGGAACCTTTTTCTCACCACAAGCATTGTATTCAGAATCCACTATTTTATACCTAACATGCAGAGAGAAAAGAAACACATTTTTCTGACCCGGATGGAATTGTACTGTTCACTGCTACTAGATTTGTACTGACGTTCTTTAAGTGAAAATTACGCACTTTGGAGAACATTATTTTTAGAATCCTGTGTTATGAATGCTTAACTGACCTAAGCTAGATGTTCAAAGCCTTGGTGAATTAGAAATATTCCATAAAGTTAATGCAGCTCTGGGCAGCAGTAAATAATTCATGCTTTGTTTTAATAGTTCTCATTTTAGCATGAATATTCATAGTGTATATGATGGGGAAAAATCAGAATTACTCAAGCTTCTGGGAGAAGCAGATAAGATTATTGTTAGAAAGATGAAGGAAAGCATTAATTTCCTGAATATTTAAAATAATTATATAGGTTTAAATTTTGGTATGATCATCAATGCTATATAGGTATATCTGTCATTGTCATTGACTGGTCGTTTGTACCTTAATTGTCTTCAACTTTAATATTTTAACATAATTAGAATACTAAATGTTATTTTAAAAGCATTTTATCTAGCTCCTTAAAATAACTTTCTGAAATAGTGTTAGGAAGATACCATTTTTGATGTTTGAAGTAGCAAAATGTAGCAAATTTATTTATATAGTTTTGCATACACTCACATACAGCTATAGTATAAAAACCCTTATAAACAGTTATGAGTTTACTAGTCACTACCACACTATGAATTATTGAAAAAAATATAAACCTGGCTATCATTTGATCAGAATTTAATAATAGGAACTTTTTTATTCACAGTATGATTGAATGAACAAATTTATAAATGATTATATTTACTAGCTGCCAGATACTTTGTAAAACACTAAGGAGAACATATATATGAATAACGGATACCATCTATCCCCCCAAATTAATATTAATGGCTAGTCATTTACTTAGCTGAGAAGATCATCCAGTAAACTTGAAAGATTCATGGAAATATATGCACTGTAGATTTATTACAGTAGTTCCAAGTGGCCTATTCAATATTGTCCACAAAATCTATTGTTCTTTTCTCATAGTTTCAAAAAGCTTACTTTTTTCTCTCCTTTGACTTAAAAAGCACTTCAAATTTTTGCCTTTCTGTTTGCTCTAGCCTCTTCAAAATCACAGGGGAAGCTATCTCATCAAAAGATTTAAATGACATGGTGACATACTGGTCTCATAACACTTTATATGAAAGAAACTCAAATGCTCTCTTTTATTTTCATTCAAAAACTCTTGCTGTCTTTATTCTACTTTGATCCTTATAAAATTTATTTCAAAGCTCATCTTGTTGCTATTGTTTCTTTTGTTAGTCTTAAAACCATTTTTTTTAATTAAAACATTGACCCAAATGTAAGTTTCTTATCAATCATTATTTTTGGCTTGTGTGAGTTATGAAATATGCTCAAGATTTAAAAAACTCTAACTAAAATTGTAATGAATGGTTACATTTAAACTAGACGAGCCTTAAATGAAATAGAACAAAATATGGTGATTTTTAGCCTCTTAAAGATATAATGATAAGGGTATAATTTTCTTTTGTCTAATAGTAGAATTGCCAGGCAGAATTAAATAATTTGAGATACCAAGATAATTCTAAATTCTCTAAAAATGGCATAAATCACTGTATCAGGCAGTGCTTATGAAGTGACCTTTTGTACTGAGCACCTAAATATAGTATTCATGTTAAAAAGCAGTCATCCAAAACTAATCTGAAAATCTATTTGATGACACACAAAACATGCTTATTCTTCATGTTTCACTTTAGTTCTTGCTTGGGGATACTTATTTAAGCACCATCAGAATCAGGAAAGACTGAGAAGAAAGCTGGATGTACACAATTGGGATCCTTTTCATTTTTATATACAACCTTCAGTGCTTCATTGTATCTGTATCCTAAAAATATCTCCCCATATATCGACTGCATAATGTTTTCTTTTGTTTTATGAATAGGTGGAAAACACATACAAAATTCCATTCTAAGATTTTTTTTTTTTTAACGGAAGTGTTTTATATACTCTGTTATTGTGACATCTCATTAGCCTAGATCATCTGGGAGGTCAGTACAGGGTTTACCGCATTTCAACATAAGGAAATCCTTCTAGATTAGATACTGGTAATGAACTCACCTGGAAATGGAAACAGAAGTAGCAAAGTGGATATTTTTTTAGAGAAGAGGGGCAAACTTTAAATGTGTTGGATAGAAGACAAGGGAATGAGTGCAAAACTATAAACAAGTTTATTAGCTATTCATGATTCAGTTCAGGTAGTAAAGAGAGTAAGCAGATTGAGACATACAGATTATTTGGTGTGCCTGCGGAAGTACTCATTGACTGTTGTAAAAGAAATCTCTTTTAGCTACAAGTGTATACAAAGCCTCCACAATATTTTTTGAAAAGATATATTTCACCAGTGAAAACAATTGAGAAATAAGGGGCACCATTGGGAATTCTGTATATCCTTTAACATTTTCTTGCAATTTCTTAGCATCTAGACATGTCATGTACAGTGATTCAAAAAATCCACATATCTGGGTGTCTGTGTCCCTAAATTCCAGTTTCCCAGTTTGCTGCACTGAAAAATCTGGGCTTTTTTTTCTCAGAAAATATATCACTTTTTATAAATGATTCAAAGCTTTCCCAAGAGGAGATGAGAAAGCCCTTATTCTTCCATCAAGGAAGCTTTGTTTCATTTCTCTTTTTACCTGGATACCTGCTCTGAGGTCTGTAAAAATGATTTTTTTTTCTTTTGTAGTTAGATGTAGTTGAAAAAAATGACAAAAGCTTCTAGTATCAGGAAACAGAACTTATATATGACTGTGCATATAATATACACACAAATATTTATATATATACACATATAAATGCAAATGTGCATATATAGATGTATGCAATAAAACTATATACATAGGTATACATAGTTTTATTTCCTTTTAATTCATATACCACAGGGAGATAAGAATTTTGCTTGTATGTTTTAATGTAGTTACTCAATTAGAATATTTACATTAGAACTATTGAATTCAGGAACTATTGAATTTTGTACAGAACTATTGAATTCAGAACTATTGAATTTTGTACAGAAGAACTGTACAAAAAAGATCTTCACGACCCAGATAATCACGATGGTGTGATCACTGATCTAGAGCCAGACATCCTGGAATGTGAAGTCAAGTGGGCCTTAGAAAGCATCACTACGAACAAACCTAGTGGAGGCGATGGAATTCCAGTTGAGCTATTCCAAATCCTGAAAGATGATGCTGTGAAAGTGCTGCACTCAATATGCCAGCAAATTTGGAAAACTCAGCAGTGGCCACAGGACTGGAAAATGTCAGTTTTCATTGCAATCCCAAAGAAAGGCAATGCCAAAGAATGCTCAAACTACCGCACAATTGCACTCATCTCACACGCTAGTAAAGTAATGCTCAAAATTCTCCAAGCCAGGCTTCAGCAATATGTGAACCGTGAACTTCCTGATGTTCAAGCTGGTTTTAGAAAAGGCAGAGGAACCAGAGATCAAATTGCCAACATCCGCTGGATCATGGAAAAAACAAAAGAGTTCCAGAAAAAGATCTATTTCTGCTTTATTGACTATGCCAAAGCCTTTGACTGTGTGGATCACAATCAACTGGAAAATTCTAAAAGAGATGGGAATACCAAACCACCT
>NW_011494923.1:1108254-1108948 GCF_000754665.1 Bison bison bison | reverse complement strand
TCACCCTGTTTATTTAACTTACATGCAGAGTACATCATGAGAAACGCTGGACTGGAAGAAGCACAAGCTGGAATCAAGATTGCCGGGAGAAGTATCTATTGATACTGAGATATGCAGATGACACCACCCTTATGGAAGAAAGTGAAGAGGAACTAAAAAGCCTCTTGCTGAAGGTGAAAGTGGAGAGTGAAAAAGTTGGCTTAAAGCTCAACACTCAGAAAATGAAGATCATGGCATCCGGTCCCACCACTCCATGGGAAATAGATGGGGAAACAGTGGAAACAGTGTCAGACTTTATTTTTCTGGGCTCCAAAATCACTGCAGATGGTGACTGCAGCCATGAAATTAAAAGACGCTTACTGCTTGGAAGAAAAGTTATGACCAACCTGGAGAGCATATGAAAAAGCAGAGACATTACTTTGCCAACAAAGGTCCATCTAGTCAAGGCTATGGTTTTTCCTGTGGTCATGTATGGATGTGAGAGTTGGACTGTGAAGGCTGAGCGCCGAAGAATTGATGCTTTTGAACTGTGGTGTTGGAGAAGACTCTTGAGAGGCCCTTGGACTGCAAGGACATCTTACCAGTCCATTCTGAAGGAGATCAGCCCTGGGATTTCTTTGGAAGGAATGATGCTAAAGCTGAAACTCCAGTACTTTGGCCACCTCATGCGAAGAGTTGACTCATTGGAAAAGAC
>NW_011494923.1:1106825-1108143 GCF_000754665.1 Bison bison bison | reverse complement strand
GATGGACGTGGGTCTGAGTGAACTCCAGGAGTTGGTGATGGACAGGGAGGCCTGGCGTGCTGCGATTCATGGGGTCACAAAGAGTCGGACATGATCTGATCTGACTGAATTCAGGTAATTTCTTTCTTTCTGCATGACTTTCAACCTGGATCATGAAAAAAATATCTACCACAGTTTCCTTCACAATTGTCTTTTGCAACAAATAAAATATTTAAAAATAACACTGAATTATAAAATAATAGAATGGTATTATTATTACTCATTTTATTTTGGCTAACTTTTAAATATTTCTCTTCCCTAGGTCTTTTCTGTGAAACCGTGTATTTGGAGATATATAATTTATTCTATAATTACCAACAAATCATTACTCTTTGGGAAAAAGGTCCTAGGTAAGTCCTATTTATTATTACACAACAAAGTCTTCTAAATTAAATTTCTTCCATTGATTTGTCTTTTAAGTTTAAAGTGAAGCAGTGTCATTGATATACTGCTAGGATGCATACAACATACTTGCTAGGAATTCTAAACTTTAAATCTCCAACCCTGGAATAGACCTGTGCACATAGATAATTTATAATAAATATTGTTATACGCTCAAATAGACTGTTGGAACAAAGAGCTACATTATTTAGGAGGGGAAGTAAAAGAACCAATTTTGCTCAGATTTCCAAATGTCT
This sequence comes from Bison bison bison, assembly GCF_000754665.1. Classification (NCBI taxonomy): domain Eukaryota; kingdom Metazoa; phylum Chordata; class Mammalia; order Artiodactyla; family Bovidae; genus Bison; species Bison bison. The sequence continues at coordinate 1,107,466 of NW_011494923.1, read as the reverse complement.
TCATTTTCTCTTTGGCATCTTGAGTATGTGAATTGGGAAGTGTGTGCACATGCACACAGGTGTATGTGGTTGTATTGAGTGTTTTCTAATTTCTACTTGGCAGGGAAAGCATGCTGACATTTTCTATAGTCTCTTCTTTCATAATCTTCCTTCACAATATTCAGTATTATTACCTCTTGCCCTAGACTCTCCTTTACCTCCATGAAGTCTCCCTTCTCTGCTATCAAAAGCTTCCTAACTACTCTTTCTGCCCTGACAATCTACTTCTCTGTATCCAAACATCTTTCTTAAAAAAAAAATTAAAAAAAAAAAACTTACCTTATTAAAAAGTTTTTTGTTCTTCAATGACCACAGTATTAAATCTAAAATGCATATTGTATAGACACTTTGCTTTTCAGATGTCCTGTGTTTCTCAACCCAGGCTCTGACACAGATAACTCATTACAGGTTCTGAATGTTACGCATGTTCCAGTCTTTCTTGATTCTACCACGAGGAGGTCTACCAGGGACCCTTTAAAACCTCAGCTTTTATAAACAGTGCTGCGATGAACATTGGGGTACACGTGGCTCTTTCCCTTCTGGTTTCCTCAGTGTGTATGCCCAGCAGTGGGATTGCTGGATCATAAGGCAGTTCTATTTCC
>NW_011494923.1:1106259-1106725 GCF_000754665.1 Bison bison bison | reverse complement strand
ACATGCAGAGTACATCATGGAAACGCTGGGACTGGAAGAAGCACAAGCTGGAATCAAGATTGCCGGGAGAAGTATCTATTGATACTGAGATATGCAGATGACACACCCTTATGGAAGAAAGTGAAGAGGACTAAAAAGCCTCTTGCTGAAGGTGAAAGTGGAGAGTGAAAAAGTTGGCTTAAAGCTCAACACTCAGAAAATGAAGATCATGGCATCCGGTCCCACCACTCCATGGGAAATAGATGGGGAAACAGTGGAAACAGTGTCAGACTTTATTTTTCTGGGCTCCAAAATCACTGCAGATGGTGACTGCAGCCATGAAATTAAAAGACGCTTACTGCTTGGAAGAAAAGTTATGACCAACCTGGAGAGCATATGAAAAAGCAGAGACATTACTTTGCCAACAAAGGTCCATCTAGTCAAGGCTATGGTTTTTCCTGTGGTCATGTATGGATGTGAGAGTTGG
>NW_011494923.1:1084438-1104997 GCF_000754665.1 Bison bison bison | reverse complement strand
TATGTTGAGGTATGTTCCTTCTATTCCTGCTTTCTGGAGAGTTTTTATCATAAATGGGTGTTGAATTTTGTCAAAGGCTTTCTCTGCATCTATTGAGATAATCATATGGTTTTTATTTTTCTATTTGTTAATGTGGTGTATTACATTGATTGATTTGCGGATATTGAAGAATCCTTGCATCCCTGGGATAAGCCCACTTGGTCATGGTGTATGATCTTTTTAATGTGTTGTTGGATTCTGATTGCTAGAATTTTGTTAAGGATTTTTGCATCTATGTTCATCAGTGATATTGGCCTGTAGTTTTCTTTTTTTGTGGGATCTTTGTCAGGTTTTGGTATTAGGGTGATGGTGGCCTCATAGAATGAGTTTGGAAGTTTACCTTCCTCTGCAATTATAATAGCCAGGACATGGAAGCAACCTAGATGTCCATCAGCAGATGAATGGATAAGAAAGCTGTGGTACATATACACAATGGAGTATTACTCAGCCATTAAAAAGAATACATTTGAATCAGTTCTAATGAGATGGATGAAACTGGAACCTATTATACAGAGTGAAGTAAGCCAGAAAGAAAAACACCAATACAGTATACTAACGCATATATATGGAATTTAGAAAGATGGTAACAATAACCCTGTGTACGAGGCAGCAAAAGAGACACTGATGTATAGAACAGTCTTATGGACTCTGAGGGAGAGGGAGAGGGTGGGAAGATTTGGGAGAATAGCATTGAAACATGTAAAATATCATGTATGAAACGAGATGCCAGTCCAGGTTCGATGCACGATACTGGATGCTTGGGGCTAGTGCACTGGGACGACCCAGAGGGATGGTATGGGGAGGGAGGAGGGAGGAGGGTTCAGGATGGGGAACACATGTATACCTGTGGCGGATTCATTTTGATATTTGGCAAAACTAATACAATGATGTAAAGTTTAAAAATAAAATAAAATTTAAAAAAATAATAATAAATAAAAAAAATAAATAAATAAAACCTCAGCTTTAATTCCACTCATCTGTGAGGTCTTCTCTGACTCCTTCTGACACCCCCAAATACTTTTAAACATTTTCTGCTAGCTCACCTCACAATGCCCTGCATTGTTCCTTTATGCATCAGACTATGTGATGGGGCATTGGTACGACCTTATGGTCTATTACCAGATTTCATAACTTACAGATGCTATACATTTGTGAATTGAATGAAATATGAAGTGAAGTGAAGTGAAGTCACTCAGTCATGTCCGACTCTTTGCAACCCCGTGGACTATAGCCCACCAGGCTCCTCCGTCCATGGGATTCTCCAGGCAAGAATACTGGAGTGGGTTGCCATTCCCTTCTCCAGGGGATCTTCCCAACCCAGGGATCAAACCCAGGTCTCCTGCATTGCAAGCAGAGGCTTTAACCTCTGAGCCACCAGGGAAGACTGAATGAAATATATTTCATGATATATGTTATTACATATAAAATATACACTGGCAAATTGTGTGTCTGTATATTACTTTTAATACATCTAGTTATTTATATAAAATATAAACATATCTTATGAAGCCATCATATATGATTTTTAGCAGTGACTGTTTCTTAAATTGTTTCACTTCAGACACAAAGAGAAGATTAAGAGGCGTCACTGCTCCTTACTTGATGATTCAGATTCCATTATTGCAGACCCCTTGCCTTCAAAATTTCACATGCTGAGGATTGTTTTAACTTACCAAACTAATATTTCCAGCACATCCTCTGAGACTATTTTTAAGACCTAGGTATTACTGTCTTGGTAGCAATAGGGAAGACAATCTATGATTTTAATTTTCCACTTCAAGTAATAGGCAGGGAAATGATCACAGGTCTATTGTAAAACAAGGTAAACAAGTAGGGTAGCAGAGATATTTGTTGTGAGATATTTGCTTTGATAAGTCTGTAGCTTTTTAAATGCCTACAAATACATAATGCACATGTACATACATATTTATGCATACACATTCTAATATACTCGCTCCAGGTGCACTGGAGAATTACATAGCTCATCTGAATGCAAGTTTCAGTCAAGTGGATTTGGTGGGTAGATTAAATATTCAGTCATTATTTTCCTTTCATTTAGAGATAGTAAATGTAACTCTGGTTACTATTTCTACCTGCTACTTCCCAGCTCTGAAACAGTTCAGTTCAGTACAGTTCAGTTCAGTTCAGTCCAGTTCAGTTGCTCAGTCATGTCCAACTCCTTGCAACCCAATGGACCCCAGCACGCCAGGCCTCCCTTTCCAGCACCAACTCCCAGGGTTTACCCGAACTCATGTCTATTGAGTTGGTGATACTATCCAACTATCTCACCCTCTGCCATCCCCCTCTCCTCCTGCCTTCAATCTTTCCGAGCATCAGGGTCTTTTCAAATGAGTCAGCTGTTTGCATAAGGTGGCCAAAATATTGGAGTTTCAGCTTCAACATTAGTCCTTCCAATGAACACTCAAAACTGATCTCCTTTAGGATGAATCTCCCTGCCATCCAAGGGACTCTCAAGTGTCTTCTCCAACACCACAGTTCAAAAGCATCAATTCTTCAGTCTCATCTTTCTTTATAGTCCAACTCTCACATCCATACATGACTACTGGAAAAACCATAGCCCTGACTAGACAAACCTTTGTTGGTAATGTGTCTGTTTTTTAATATGCTGTCCAGGTTGGTCATAATTTTCCTTCCAAGGAGTAAGCGTCTTTTAATTTCATGGCTGCAGTCACCATCTGCAGTGATCTTGGAGCCCAAAAAAGTAAAGCCAGCCACTGTTTCCACTGTTTCCCCATCTATTTGCCATGAAGTGATGTGGCTGGATGCCATGATCTTAGTTTTCTGAATGTTGAGATTTAAGCCAACTTTTTCACTCTCCACTTTCACTTTTATCAAGAGGCTCTTTAGTTCCTCTTCACTTTCTTGCATAAGGGTGATGTCATCTGCATATCTGAGGTTATTGATATTTCTCCCGGCAATCTTGATTCCAGCTTGTGTTTCAGTCAGCCTAGCATTTCTCATGATGTACTCTGCATATAAGTTAAATAAGCAGGGTGACAATATACAGCCTCGATGTACTTGTTTTCCTATTTGGAACCAGTCTGTTGTTCCATGTTCAGTTCTAACTGTTGCTTCCTGACCTACATACAGGTTTCTCAAGAGGGAAGTCAAGTGGTCTCGTATTCCCATCTCTTTCAGAATGTTCCACTGTTTATTGTGATCCACACAGTCAAAGGCTTTGGCATAGTCAATAAAGAGGAAGTAGATGTTTTTCTAGAACTCTCTTGCTTTTTTGATGATCCAGCAGATGTTGGCAGTTTGATGTCTGGTTCCTCTGCCTTTTCTAAAACCAGTTTGAACATGTGGAAGTTCACGGTTCATGTATTGCGGTAAAAGTCAAGTATTCCAGGCCAGAATACTGGAGTGGGTAGCTGTTCCCTTTTCTAGGGGATCTTCCCAACCCAGGGATTGAACCCAGGTCTCCTGCATTGCAGGTGGATTCTTTACCAACTGAGCCACCAGGGAAGCTCTCTGAATCAGAGAAATTATCTAATGCCACAGCGGTTCATGGGTTCCTAGTTTCCACAGATTAAAAGGAAGCATATGCAGGGCATGGCCTGAAACAGAGTGAGGCAGAATCACTATTTTTTAATAGCTAAGTTTCTGTACTCCTGCACATACACTTTGAAAAGGGTTAATTCTGAACTTTGATTTGTTGCAGTGGTCATCCGTTGGAAAGCTCCAGACGCTGAAGCCATCTTTATATTCTCCTTTATGGGCAGAAGCAGTCCGTGTGGCTAAGGAGGACAAAAGAGCTTTAGGCAAGACCAAAGTCTGATTAATTCACCTTTGAAGAAAATTTTGACAACTTCTCTAAAATTGCTACCTCATAGACCATGTTCATTTTAAATGAACTCCTTGACATTTTACCAAATGACAGTTTTCCTAAAGACTTAGTATTCACTATGGATAGAAATTTACTTTTCTGTCTGTCACCACAGTGATATTTATTTATGGAAAGTGGATGAAGTTTCTCAATTTCAATGAGTAAATTCTCAGTGGTAAACCTTGTACTGTGTTTAAAGTCCTTGAAAGTTTTGTTTAGAGTTGGTTGTTAACATGCTTGATAAATTATACTAATTTCATGCAATTATACTTCAAAGATTATGATAAAAATTCATATGAAGTCTCTAATGTAATTAATTTAATTAGTATGTTATGTGTTATGTGTGGCTTACCCATAACCATGTATGGGTGGTGCATTAAATATACATTCATCTTGATATCTACATTTAATTTTATAGTTTTCAACTGGTATATATAGATATATATATATAGATAGATAGATAACTATGTAAATAATCAATTATTATATAAATAATAAACAGATCAGGACCCTGAGCAGAAAGGCACGTGGTCTTAATGGCAGAGATAAACAGACAGCTGGGTGTTAAATATTTGCTAGCTCACCACTCCACTACATGTGTCCATTGAGATTTTCCAAGTTGAGAATCACTCTGTATTATGCTTTATAATATTTTGTCATATTTTGTTACATATCATTTTAAATAAAACATCTGAAACTACATACTCCTCCAAAATTCTTAATCATCAGTGATAATCCTGTTTTTTTGAAGAGTCCAAGCCAACAGCAACTAATAGGAATTTACTGTTCACCAGACACATCCTAGGCCCCATGGACACAACATTGTGTTCCCTCTCACAAAGGTCTGACAGTTAAGTGAGCAACTCCAATTTACTTCAGGTTTCTAGTAAATTTACCGGGTACATATGTGGGGGTAAGGCTGAGATCTCTAAACTCAGAGAGCTCTAAGTGAGAATCACTACACCCAAATCCCAACAATAATGAGTAAATCTGATGTCTCTCTTTTGAGAAGGTTTATGTGCTGACAGCTGGGGTTCTGTCTGAAGCCTGAAACATTATTTGATGGCTAAAAGTCAGTATCTGTTTGTTAATTAATAAAAGAAAGTCTTACTTATAAAGACACATACAATTTAGAAATATGTTAACAGATTTTCCTGGGAAGGCTTAATTTTAAGTTCAATAAAATAGCTTGGCTTCACTTGAACTCCAGCAAAGGAACACTGAAATCCTAATACCAGCTACATTTTTCAAGAAAGGTATAAGATTCAACACATAATAATACAATTGATAACTAATTTCTTTTCTAAAAGTATGTTTTAACATTATCTTTAATACTTAAAGCTATGTTATTATTTAAGAACAAATTAGGATTGAAAACAATAATGCAAACAATTTCTTATAATATCTACATACCTCTCTCATAATTGAAGACTAATATTTTATTGTATTTATAAATGCATTTTAATTTTGTCTTTATAGAGAGAGACAATAGATCTGTCTTTGACACAGTGACAGAATAACCCTGAAGGAAAAAATTAAAGGATTAAGATCATCAGTTTAAAACAAGATTGTTCCTCATTACCAGACACTGGGGAGAATTGATTTGGGCGTATAAACCATTTATTTATCTTCTGTTCATCTATATCTATTTTTAAAATTGTAAAGAGTGGCAACTCAATAAAATTGAGGCAAATTGAATTCATTACCGGGAAGCACCAAATGCATTTGACAGCCTGATCCTGTTGTTTTCTTGAAACTAAAACAAAGGGAGACACATCCTCAGAGTTTCATGAGTGCAATAATGATGTAAAGTGAAGGGGGAAAGTCAGTATTTCCATCACAGACAGAATATATGTATATGCATCATCTTATTTTGGGGAGACAGTTATTATAAAATTGAACATTCAAAATATGCTTATTAGTATGTGTCCAAAATGTAAAGCAATCAGTGGAGGGAGAGGGGGCAGTGGAGGGAGAGAAAACATTTAATTCATTCAGGCTACCTTTGTGAGGTTAAAAAGAAAATTGATTGTGGCTTATTAGTCCCTTCCAATAAACACTCAAGAGTTCAGCTAACTGAAAGCAATTGATACTTGTGGAATCAATGGTGCATGAGAATACCCTAATGGGTATTGTTGGAACTTTTAATTCTCATTATGCAGTTTATCCTTTCAAGGATTATTTGATGGAATTCTTGTTGATGAGTATCTCTAAACCTCTGCTGCTTAAAGAATTGGTTTATTGGAGGACTTTGCCCTATTTTAGATCAATTTACTGGGACCTGCATTAGGACTCAGGAAAAAATTTAAGGATAGAAAAAAATGAAAATTTTACATAACCTACATAATGTTTATACACCTTTCACTCCTTTCTAATTGATGGAACACATCTGAATTCCATTGACCATGTTTCATTAAAGTGATTATAATAAATAATTTCAGTAGGCTAACTAGTGATTGAATCACTCAATGACCTGTATATGTGTCTCAGGAGGTTTAATCTTAACTGTATTTAGTTGTACATTTCTTGTTTGCACATTCACTCCTGGTTTTGAAAATGAATTGTCCATCATAATTTATATACAATACCCAAACCTGGTCTTTCTGTTTTAAACAACTGTAATTTTAGCAAAGGATTCGGTGGAGGAAAAAGAAAAAAAAGCTTCAGTGTGGAAACAGGTAAGACAATAAATTACAGGACCAGCCAATTGTTTGCATTTAATTAGAGTGCAGACGCAAAAAAGACGGTCAGAAGTCATTATATCAAATGAATCCCTCTTCTCCTCCTCTTCTTTCCTTTTTTTTTTAAATTCTTCTCTCTCTCTCTTTTTATTTTTTTCTTTCTTCTTTCCCCAGGAATTATCTTTTCACCTTATTCCACTTCCAGCAACCTCACATCTTAGACATGACCAGTTAGTGTAAGTGTGGTCTGGTTTTTCTCTCCTTGGATTAATGACACTTAATGTATTTGAACACTATTTTGCAATTATGTTAAAGGATTTACTTCCCTTGTCATCTTTCCGACAAACACACACACACACATATTCTGACAAGTATATGCACCACATTGGCTTGCTTAAGACAATTTTTTACACTAAGTAACTATTTCTGAACATAATTCTGCAAAGTATAAAGTTCTTGCCTTCTAAGAAAGCATTTGGGAGGAGAGGAGGTAGAATAAAAATATATTATTTGTTTAACCTTTTAGTATCCTAGCATTCAAAAAAATAGTGATGAGACATTGGAGTAACATTAAATATGTTGAAATCTATCTTTCCAAAATGTCTTAATATAATCATGATAGTGTGATACTGGCTAAAGAATACACAAATAGATTAATGAAAAGAATAGAGAGCCCAGAAATAGATGTACCTAAATATAGTCAATTGACTTTTGACAAAGAAGTGAAGGCAATATACATAATGCAGCAAAGGTAATACCTTTGACAAATTGCGGTGGAAAACAGGACAGCCACAAGCAAAGAATGAATCTAACTACAGATCTTATGCCTTTCACATAAATTCATTCAAAATGGGTTATAGATCTAAATGTAAAATGTAAAACTGCAAAAATCCTAGAAGATGACATAGGAGAAAGCCTAGATGACCTCAGATATAACAATGACTTTTTAGATACAATACCTAAGTCAGGATCCATGAAATAAATAATTGATAAGTTGGGCTTCATTAAAATTTAAAACTTCTGCTCTCTGAAAGACACTGTCAATGCAAGGAGAACTCAAGCCACAGACTGGGAAAGAAAATATTTTTAAAAGATACATCTGATAAAGCACTGACAACTTAAATATACAAAGAGCATTCATAACTCAACAATAAGAAAACAAACAACCTGGCTAAAAAATGGGCCAAAGACCTTAATAGACACATCACCAAAGAAGAAAAATAGAGGCAAATAAACATATGAGAATATGCTTCATATCCTACATTATTAAGCAAATGCAAACAAAAATGAGATACAACTATATACCTATTGTCTCTGTTGTGTAGCGTTGAGTCACGTCTGACTCTTTGTGACCCAATGGACTGTAGCTGACCAGGCTCCTCTGTCCATGGAATTTCCCAGGCAAGAATACTGGAGTGGGTTGCCATTTCCTTCTCCAGAGAATCTTCCCAATCCAGGGATCAAACCTGCGTCTCCTGCATTAGCAGGCAATTCTTTACTACTGAGCAATCAGGGAAGTCCTATACCATCAAGACTAAACCATAATGCAAAGGATGAACTTCAGGGAATTATCATGTGTTAATGTAGGTTACCAATTATATTAATTAATAACAACTATAACAAGTATACTATTCTGATAGGGGGGTACTGATAATAGAGGAGGCTCTGTATGTGTTTGAACAGGGAATATCAGAAATCTCTGCATCTTCCTCTCAAATTTTCTGTAAATCTTAACCTGAACTAAAAAATGTCCTAATTTTAAAAAATGTTTCAGTGAAAGTAATTATGTAACATGTATGACTTGAGTAGAAAAATCTAAAATTTGGCTAGTCAACTCTTTCTCAAAAGTTTCAGTCTGACTAATTTTATTATACTCAACATCTCTATAGTGTTTATACCATGCAACAACGTCTTGAAATATTATGAAGGAGTAAAATTCCAACATTTTGTTGTTGTTCTGTCACTCAGTCATGTCCAAGATTTTGCAACCCCATGGACTGCAGCATGCCAGGCTTCCCAGTCCTTCACCATCTCCTGGAGTTTGCTCAAACTCATGTCCAGTGAGTTGGTGATGCCATCCAACCATCTCATCCTCTGTCATCCCCTTCTCCTCTTGCCTTCAATCTTTCCCAGCATCAGGGTCTTTTCAAATGAGTCAGCTCTTTGCATCAAGTGGCCAAAGTATTGGAGCTTTACCATAATTCCTTCCATTGAATATTCAAGATTGATTTCCTTTAGGACTGACTGGTTTGATCTCCTTGCTATCCAAGGGACTCTCAAGAGTCTTCTCCAGCACCACAGTTTGAAGGCATCTACATGATTTTACTCTGACCTAACTTTATTTAGGTCAGAGTAAAATCATATAGTCCAGATGGCAAATAATTGTAAGGGTGTTTCTAGGTTAATTCTGAAAACCTGGGAAACATAAGGAATTTGCAGAAGCCACAATCACCCATTTGCTTTCTAGGTTTAACTTAACAGTGGGGAATATGGCTGGCTGGTACAATGGTTATAGTGACCAATTATTTCAAGGAAGGAAGAGTCCAGAAGAGAAATATATGAAAGGCAGTAACTGATTGAAATCACTTTCACCTCATTTTCTACTCGGTTCCCTCTTGCTTTCTCTTCTGTCTCCACACTAGCCTCCTTTCTACCCTTTTAACCCATTAGGACCTTTCCTGCCTAAGGACCTTTGTATTTGCTTTGCTTTTTAAGAGAAATCTCAAAAAAAAAAAAAAAAAAACAACGTACAATTCACTCTCACACTTCCTTTAGGTGTTTCTCAGGACTGAGTGACTTCACTTTCACTTTTCACATTCATGCATTGGAGTAGGAAATGGCAACCCACTCCAGTGATCTTGCCTGGAGAATCCCAGGGATGGCAAAGCCTGGTGGGCTGCCGTCTATGTGGTCACACAGAGTTGGACAGGACTGAAGTGACTTAGCAGCAGCAGCAGCAGGTATCACCTTGACCAAGCTATTTCCAATATATCCCACATTATTCTTGCAGTTTCTTTTCTTTTTCTTCTGCCTTAACTTTTCCAACTAGCAACATGCAACATATTATATTTGCTCTATATTGGTGGCTGAGATGGTAAAGAATCTGCCTGCAATGCAGGAGACTCAGGTTCGATCCATGAATTGAGAAGATCTCCTGGAGAAGAGAATGGCAACCTACTCCGATATTCTTGCCTGGAGAATTCCATGGACAGAGGAGCTTGGCAGGCTATATAGTCCATGAGGTTGTAGAGATTCAGGCACGACTAAATAGTTAATACTTTCAATTTTTCACTTTCATATAATATATTATATAAGATGTTATAAAAAAAATGAGCTTTCTATCTAATACAGTATACTTTTTATTATCTGTCTTCCTCCACTGGAGTGTAAGCTCCATTAGGACAGGGATTTTTCTCTCTTTTATTCCCTAAGTTATCCTAATCACCATGAACACTACCTGAAACTTCTTAGGCTTTTGTAAATATTGAATGATTAGATGAATGTTATAACCTCTATAAACATGTGGAGGAGAAATTAAATAAATCATTCTTTTCAAAAAAAATATCATTCTTTTCTGAAAGTTTGATGCTGTGTTTAATGAATTGACTCTCTTTGGTGCAAAAGTGAAAAATGATATTCTGAGTTATACCTTCACTTTTGCTCTCCTTATTTATACTAAAAATGTAGATTAAAAATAGAAAATTGCAACTATAACTAAAATCCTAGAAATGTCAATAAAAATATCAAACAACCCAACTTTTTAAAGTGACTTTCAGTATCTTTGTTATATACAGTGTCTCAAATATTACTAAAAATTTATACATACATACTTTTTATATGTTCAAGTTGATGAATGTCTTTAAGAGCACTAAAAGAGTGCTATACTTATATTTTTGCATTAAAATAAAACTTTTAAGGTACATGCACCCCAATGTTAATACCAGCACTATTTACAATAGCCAAGATGTAGAAGCAACCTAAATTTTCAAGGACAGTTGAATGGATAAAGATGTGATATATACATGTAAGAGACTACTACTCAGCCACAAAAAGGAATGATATAAGGCCATTTGTAGCAACATGGATGGGCCTAGAGATGATCATACTATGAGAAACAGACAGAGAAAAGCATTCTATGATATTACTCATATGTGGAATCTAAATCATGACAACTAATGAACTTATTTACAAAACAGAAACACACAAACATAGGAAACAAACTTATGGTTACCAAAGAGGAAAGGGGATGGCAAGATAAATTAGGAGTTTGGGATTATCAGATACAAATTGCTTTATAAAAAATAAGTAACAAGACTACTATACAGCAAGGCCTTTAACAGGTCACTAGATAGCACAGGGAGCTAGATTTAATATCCCATGATAAGCTATAATGGAAAAGAATATGAAATTATATATGTATGTAACTGAATAACTTTGCTGTATACTGGAAAATAACAATATTGTAAACCAACTATACTTCAATTAAACTTTTTATATATTTAAGTTGATAAATATACTTTATCAGGACTAAACCTGGAGCCAGTACATTGTTTTCTAGTTATGAATCTAACACATGTGAATTAATTATCCTCTGACAAGTCAGTTAACATCTCTGGATATCAATTAGCTCATTTGAGAGAGAGAGAGAGAAAAGCTGAGGATAAGTTGTAGTATCTTTCAGTCTCAGATACTTTGAGTCTATTTAGATGAGCTGTGAATGACTGTATTTCATATGGGCAAAAAAAAAAAAATCCAATTTGAAGCATCACAAACTATTTACCGTATTTTAAACAAATACACACTAATAGGCAAAATAAAGTATGCTATTTTTGTTGCTGTTATTTGTTTTGATTTGATTTATATGCACCATTGTGAACAGAACCTTTAGGTACTTGGTTGGTTATATTTTGCAAAGACTTTCCAGAGTAGAAATTATCCAATCATTGTGGAGTAGGAATGTGTAATCGGATATTGCCCATTGTATTCAAAATAACTACTTTTTCAATTTGATCTTAATGTATTTACCTTCCCCAAAAATGCTTCTAAACCAATCAAGGGGACAAGAAGTCATAACATACCTGTGAGTGAAAAACAAACAAAGGCAGAGACTGAAAGCCAGAAATACTGCTAGCTAGCTATAGAAATATAAAATCATCATTATGGCTTATGTGCAATTAACAGATCCACATGTCAGAGGAATCCATGAGTCAATAGACTGTATTTTCTTCTACTTTCAGTGTCCCAAATTGTCATTTTGGATTCTTTATCTGGATTTATTTTTGGCTAATTAATAGTTCTCAAACTGTTCTATAACAAATGTCTTCATCTATTTGCATGAGGAGGTTGATAAATAACTGAGTTAAAGTGACAGATTCTGAATCCTTATCAGCTGTTGAATTCAGTCTGAAGTTTTATAAAGAATAAAAATAGAAGAGTGCAAATAAATTAACTCAATCTGCAATTTAAAAAAATATATAAAAATACTTTCCTATTAAACCCATAGCAAACATCCTAATTAGCACCAGCAGAAATATCATACCCCACACCTTGAAGCAGAATGAAGAAACAAATTAATGTCCTATCAAGGATGTGAAGCAGTGTTACAGTGATGGCCCATTAATGTCACAAAACAAACTCATTCCCCGCAAATGTGTCAATGGTATCGATAGTGGTTCTTAAACCTTCCAGGGCATCAGAGTCACTAGAGCTTCTTAAAACAGAGCATTGAGCACACTCAGAGTTTCTGATCCAGTAAGTCTGGAAGAGGACCCCAGAGTTACCTTCCTAGCAAGTTCTTAGGTAATATTGATATTGCTGGTCCAGGAACTACCCTTTGATTACAGACAGTTTGAGTTGTACAATCATGGTTTTGAAAATATCTTAAAAGCATTTAATCTGTTTCTCTAATTTAAATTTTAATAATTCCTGATGGTGAATTAATTATTAAATGAATAATGAAATATGAGCAACTACTACGTGGTAGTCATGGAGCTGGATGCTAGTGATACATTGGTTAATTATCTCTTGTTGTAGCCATGCATTCCGGGAAACAAACTCACTCAGAAGGACAATGTAGACAGTGGAGCGCAGTTTATTACACCGGCGGGCCCAAGGCAGTGTCTTCTCTTAGCCAAAGATCCTAACCAATTTTTGTGAAAACCTTATATACCCTAAGTGTACGTGCCCAAACCCACGCCTCCCCCACAAATTCCCTGGAACTAGTCTGAACAAAGAAAAAGAAAGATATAATCAAAGTTAACCCATGATTCATAGATAGTTAACAGTGGACAGTTATCAATAGGTCTGTGGTCATACCCCAATAAGCATAATAGAATTCATGATTCCATTCAGTTACACAGATAATTAGGGTATTCTTCCAGGCAACAGAGTCTATGTATGAGCCCTAGGGCTCTTCCTTTTGGGGGCGTGGTTTTCCAGTTGGTATGTCATTTCCGTAGATACTGGGCATATAACTCAAAGTCCACAGTCCGGCCCGAGTTGGAGTCCTGCTTTCAAGATAGAACGTGTTCTGTCCGTTTCCTCCTTCACCACCTTAAGGAGTTCATTGTCTTGAGTGGAAAAGACAAGTGCCATGATAATTATTATGCAATGCTTTCAAAGAAAATACACGGAGGATTTAGATTCTGAAGATCTACTAAAAATTAAATAATAGCAGAGCAACATGGTCAAGACTGAATTTTAAATTTTGTTACTCTGTCCTGACAGGAAGCGGTGAGTGAGTTAGAAAATGATTGCAAAAATCCAAGTCAGAGACAGCGATGGTAATTAAAACCCTTCAATGTTTTCGTATTGCTTTCAGCATAAAATATAAGTGTCTAAAAATGGTGAAACATAGTTCTGAATGACTGGGTATCTACTTACTTGTACAGTCTTGTCTTTTTGGTTTTTGCTAGCTCCGCCTCCACTTAATCATAGCACAGTATTTTTAAAAAGTTAATCCTGTGGAATTTCATTGTCTCTCTCAGACTTGAAATAGTTTCTCTCACCTCTCAACTTTTACATATTCTGTGTTTACACCAGAACAACTCCTCACCACCCTTCTCACTGTAGATAATCACTAATTTTTTATCTCAGTGTATATGTCTCTTTTTATGGACCTATTCCTTCCTCTTGCAGAAGGCAATGGCACCCCACTCCAGTACTCTTGCCTGGAAAATCCCATGGATGGAGGAGCCTGGTAGGCTGTAGTCCATGGGGTTTCTAAGAGTTGGACACGACTGAGCGACTTCACTTTCACTTTTCACTTTACTGCATTGGAGAAGGAAATGGCAACCCACTCCAGTGTTCTTGCCTGCAGAATCCCAGGGATGGGGGAGCCTGGTGGGCTGCTGTCTATGGGATCGCACAGAGTTGGACACGACTGAAGTGACTCAGCAGTAGCAGTAATTCCTTCCTCTAACCCTCCTTTCTCACCGCACCATTATCTTCTAGTCTTCGCAGAAGCTCATTCTCATCTTTGTCCATTTCTCCCTATATTTAACTAGAGAAGTGACCTCTTGAGGGCTGACACCAAGATCTTCATCAGTGTTATTTTTCAGAAAGATCATCTCACAATAAATACACAATTAACATGTATAGTTTTAGTGAAGAAGCTATGAAGAAAATGAGAAAGAAATAGAGATATAAGAGAAAAATCAAGTGACTGTATGCCAAGGTAGATAACATTTGGAAGGAATAAACAACAAATCCACAAAAACGTGGACTTAAAAATTATCCAATGGTTTTAACTAGGAACACTGTTGGTAACTTGCGGTGATATCAGCAGAGTAATAAAGACAAAGTCGATACTAGGAAATGGAGATTCCCATGCATTTTTATACAATATTTAATTGAATCTTTACAATAACTGTATGAAACAATTAGCACCATTTTACAGAGGAAGTAACTAAAGCTGAGAAATATTAAATGGCCAAAGGTCACAAAGCTAGAAAATGATAAGATTTGAACCTGAAATATCAGACTCTAAGAGGCAAGCTTCAATCTATTTTGTGCAATCTCTCCTCATATTACATAACTGACTAACTAAATAAGTGAAAGAAAGAACAAATACTCATAGTGAGCTGCTATGCAGCATGCCTTATGATATTTACTGGTTCCTACCTTCAGATTCCTACTCCTTTTCAAGTGTATTGGTTTGAACTTATCCTATAAAACATTATTTACATTTTTGAAACATATCTCCACTTTACTCAATTTAATTTTATTATAATTCTTTCAGTTGTTGCTGTCAAAACATCTATTGCATGCTACCTGTCCACAATATGACCTCACCTGCAAATTTAATGAGTATGCTTGCTTTTCTTTATCTGAATCACAATTAATTATCTTAAGCAAAGATGCAAATGGACTCATGTTTGATGCCTGAATCCATTCTTATTTGTGGACAAAGGAGGTTATTGCAGTTTGGATCAATTCAATATGCCTATTAAGAGGACTATGGTTTGTATTGGAGAAGGCAATGGCAACCAGCTCCAGTACTCTTGCCTGGAAAATCCCATAGATGGAGAAGCCTGGAAGGCTGCAAGTCCATGGAGTCGCTAAGAGTCGGGCACGACTGAGCGGCTTCACTTTGACTTTTCACTTTCATGCACTGGAGAAGGAAATGGCAATTGTTTGTATTACTAAGTTATTTGATCTCAGATTTGGAATAAAATATGATGTATGTTATACAACTTCTGCAATATTATCAAGTTCTAGAGTCACAAAAGTCAGTTTAATGGACCCTCACTTTTTAGAACAAATAGCTATTGTGGGTGTTAGAATTAGAAGGATGCTCTTTTTCTTTTATATGACAAACCAAATAAGCAAGTAAGAAGTCTACATTTACAAGCTTTTCCAAATCCATCTGTTGAAATGGTTTTAGAAAATCCTATTCACATATGGTCACGGGGTGCTTTCAGGAATAAGTTGGGGACAAATGTGAAAACAAGAATGAAGGCTTTTTTGCGCTGTGATCTTTCAGCTAGAAGTCCAAGGATAATAGAAAAGGGAGACTGAGTTTAAAAATAATCTTGGTAAGTGATTTTTTTTTTTTAATTTGTAGGCAGAAATAGTTGTGAATAAAATGAAAAATCACTTGAAAAATTACTTTTAGTGGAGACTGGGACAAATATAACCAGTGACCGGAACACAACAGATACCAATAATCTTAAGGCCCGGAAATCAGAGGATGTAGCCCATGGAGCCATGAAAAATGAAACATTCACTCTAATCCCCTTCATAAAAGCAGATTTTCCTACAAAGAGGAGGTTTCAGTCTTGGAAGCATGAAATTTATATATAAAAAAGGATGTTATTTCTCCTTATTTCTTCCTCCTTATCCTCCCCCACTGTATCCTGTAGATAGATAAGATCTCTGAGTCTAGTGAGAAGACAGATTGTATTTGGCATGATGTAGAAAAGAAAGTGATAAAATGTACTAACATCTCTACTTTATGTTAACAACAACAACAAAAAAACCTGCAAAGCAAGTTTCCATTATGCATACCATGTAATGAGTAGTTGAGACTTCCCCTAAAGTAATAAATAAGACTGATAAGAGAGAGTTGCTAAAACTAGTACACTCCAACATCTGTTTTCAACAATCCTTTGCAAACAATTTCCCTCCTTTGTAAACAATTTCCCTCTGCTCTCAATAAGCTACACTCACCAACAAGACTGTACCATGTAGTGCTCCTCAAAAAAAAAAAAAAAATTGGGGGTAACTTCATTTGCATAATCCTTTACTTCTTTTATGCTTAATAATACTCCTTTCAAATCAGTTTCTGCTCTTCAAAGACTTCTGTAGTCACAAAAACTTGGTATTTTTTCCTCAAAATTAATGTCACACATGGCCAGAACCATGGGGCAAATAGTATGCAAATAGAATGCAGTGTCACTAGTTACCTTGCAATGTATATACCCTGCATTCCACTGAGAAATCCTGAACTCCAACTTTATTAGTTATCCAATAATATAGAATAAAAGTCATTGTTGTTGTCCAGTTGCTAAGTCATGTCGGACTCTGTGATTCTATGGACTGCAGCACATCAGACTTCCCCTTCCTTCATTACTTCCCAGTTTGTTCAGATTCAAGTCCATTGAGTCCATGATATTAGCAAACCATCTCATCCTCTGCCTCCCTTTTCTCCTTTTGTCTTCAATCTTTCCCAGAAACAAGGTCTTTTCCAATGAGGCAGTTCTTCACATTAGATAGACAAAGTATTAGAGCCTCAGTTTCAGCATCAGTCCTTCCAATAAATATTCAGGGTTGATTTCCTTTAGGATTGACTGGTTTGATCTTGTTACAGTCTGAGAGACTCATAAGTGTCTTCTCTAGCACCACAATTCAAAGGCATCAATTCTTCAGTGCTCAGCCTTTTTTATGGTCCAACTCTCACATCCGTGCATGACTACTGGAAAAACCATAGCTTTGACTATACAGAATTTTGCTGGCAAAGTTATGTCTCTGCTTTTTAATACTGCATAGGTTTGTCACAGTTTTTCTTCCAAGGAGCAAGTGTCTTTCAATTTCATGGCTGTAGTCACTGTTTGCAGTGATTTTGGAGCCCAAGAAAACAACTCTGTCACCACTTCCACTTTATGGATCACAGCATTGTCATGGCAAAGGGTCTTGTGTAACTCAGTGAAGCAATGAGCCAAGCCATGCAGGGCCACTCAAGACAGATGGAGAGTTCTGACAAAACGTGGTCCACTAGAGGAGGGAATGGCAAACCACTCCAGTTTTCTTGCTGCAAGAACTCCATGAAAAGTATGAAAAGAATAAAAGACTAACAAATTATTATTGATTTACTTTTCATTTGATTTAAGAAATGCTTCTGTTGCTGAATTTCTTTCTCTTGGTCCTAAGGTGAGGATTCTACAAAAGATTGAATGTTTGTGTCTCTCTTCTCCCTCTGTATTCATATATATAAGCCTACTCTTCCATGTGATGGTAATTAGAGGTGGGGCCTTGGGAAGTGAGTGAGTCATGAGGGTGGAGTCCTCATTAATGGGATTGGTGCCCTTATATAGGAGATCTCCTAAAGCTCCCCTACCCTTCTGCCATGTGATGACACAGTGTGTGAATAAGGAAATAAACCCACACCAGACATTGAATCTGCAGTCACTTGGATCATAGATTTCCCAGCCCTCAAAAACTGGAACAAATACATTTCTGTTTTCATAAGTCATCCAATATATGGTATTCTGGTATAGCAGACTGAATGGACTAAGACAGATTCTAAGGAATAATTTATTATTTCTTATTAATTTCAGAATAATTTCTTATATATATTTATTTACTTATTTTACATTGCCTAACATAGAAAACAGCTTTCAGTTCTCATTTCTGTGCTAAGATCAACCAGCCTAAAGAATATTTCCTTTAGGATAATAGAATATCATCATATACTAACTGGTTCTTCTTTGTTGTAATGTCTTAGATTTCATTATTACTGTTGTGTTCATCGCATAAACTAAGTTGAAAAAAATGCCACATTTTTCATCCCCTTATATATTTTTTGTGTATATTATTCTTCATTATATAAGTGTTAGGATTTATCAGTGAAGACAACTAATCATGTAGTTTTACTTGTGAAAGGTTTTTATTTAGGAATTCAATTTATTTCACATATTGAAGTCTATTCAGATTTTAAACATCTTTCTACATCATTCTGGGTAAGCTAAGCTTTTATAAGAATTTTTTCCATTAATTTATAACACCAAATTGATTATTAAGTAAAACTTAATAATCAATTTGGCAACATCTGCTGGATCATTGAAAAAGCAAGAGAGTTTCAGAAAAACATCTATTTCTGCTTTATTGATTTTGACTGTGTGGATCTCAATAAACTGTGGAACATTCTGAAAGAGATGGAAATACCAGACCACCTGACCTGCCTCTTGAGAAACCTGTATGCAGGTCAGAAAGCAACAGTTACAAATGGACATGGAACAACAGACTGGTTCAAAAAAGGAAAAGGAGTATGTCAAGGCTGTATATTGTCACCATGCTTATTTAACTTATATGCAGAGTACATCATGAGAAACACTGGGCTGGATGAAGCACAAATTGGAATCAAGATTGTGGGAGAAATATCAATAACCTCATATGCAGATGACACCACCCTTATGGAAGAAAATGAAGAGGGACTTAAGAGCCTCTTGATGAAAGTGAAAGAAGAGAGCAAAACATCTGGCTTAAAACTAAGATCATGGCATTTGGTCCCATCACTTCATGGCAAATAGATGAGGAAAGAATGGAAACACTGACAGACTTTATTTTCTTGGGCTCCAAAATCACTGCAGATAGTGAACTTAAAAGATGCTTGCTCCTTTTAAGAAAAGAGATGACAAACCACGGCAGTGACTTAAAAAGCAGAGACATTACTTTGCCAACAAAGGTCTTCAAAGTCAAAGCTATGGTTTTTCACATCCAGTATGGATGTGAGATTTGGACTATAAAGAGAGCTTAGCATCAAAGAATTGATGCTTTTGAACTGTGGTGTTGGAAAAGACACTTGAGAGTCCGCAACCAAGATTGCAGGAGGAATATCAATAACCTCAGATATGTTGATGACTGTTCATGCTGTTCATACTGTTCATGGGGTTCTCCAGGCAAGAATACTGAAGTGGTTTGCCATTCCCTTCTCCAGTGGACCACATTCTGTCTGAAAAGGCAAAATGATAGGATACTGAAAGAGAAACACTCCAGGTCAGTAGGTGCCCAATATGCTACTGGAGATCATTGGAGAAATAACACCAGAAAGAATGAAGGGATGGAGCCAAAGCAAAAACAGTACCCAGCTGTGGATGTGACTGGTGATAGAAGCAAGGTCCGATGCTGTAAAGAGCGATATTGCATAGGAACCTGGAATGTCAGGTCCATGAATCAAGGCAAATTGGAAGTGGTCAAACAAGAGATGGCAAGAGTGAATGTCAACATTCTAGGAATCAGAGAACTCAAATGGACTGGAATGGGTGAATTTAACTCAGATGACCATTATATCTACTACTGCGGGCAGGAACCCCTCAGAAGAAATGGAGTGGCCATCATGGTCAACAAAAGAGCCCGAAATGCAGTACTTGGATGCAATCTCAAAAACGACAGAATGATCTCTGTTCGTTTCCAAGGCAAATCATTCAATATCACAGTAATCCAAGTCTATGCCCCAACCAGTAACGCTGAAGAAGCTGAAGTTGAACGGCTCTATGAAGACCTACAAGACCTTTTAGACCTAACACCCAAAAAAGATGTCCTTTTCATTATAGGGGACTGGAATGCAAAAGTAGGAAGTCAAGAAATACCTGAGGTAACAGGCAAATTTGGCCTTGGAATACGGAATGAAGCAAGGGCAAAGACTAATAGAGTTTTGCCAAGAAAATGCACTGGTCATAACAAACACCCTCTTCCAACAACACAAGAGAAGACTCTATACATGGACATCACTAGATGGTCAACACCGAAATCAGATTGATTATATTCTTTGCAGCCAAAGATGGAGAAGCTCTATACAGTCAGCAAAAACAAGACCAGGAGCTGACTGTGGCTCAGACCATGAACTCCTTATTGCCATATTCAGACTTAAATTTAAGAAAGTAGGGAAAACCATTAGACCATTCAGGTATGACCTAAATCAAATCCCTTATAATTACACAGTAGAAGTGAGAAATAGATTTAAGGGCCTAGATCTAATAGATAGAGTGCCTGATGAACTATGGAATGAGGTTCCTGACATTGTACAGAAGACAGGGATCAAGACCATTCCCATGGAAAAGAAATGCAAAAAAGCAAAATGGCTGTCTGGGGAGGCCTTACGAATAGCTGTGAAAAGAAGAGAAGCAAAAAGCAAAGGAGAAAAGGAAAGATATAAACATCTGAATGCAGAATTCTAAAGAATAGCACGAAGAGATAAGAAAGCCTTCTTCAGCAATCAATGCAAAGAAATAGAGGAAAACAACAGAATGGGAAAGACTAGGGATCTCTTCAAGA
>NW_011494923.1:1083523-1084158 GCF_000754665.1 Bison bison bison | reverse complement strand
ACAAAGATGGGCTCGATAAAGGACAGAAATGGTATGGACCTAACAGAAGCAGAAGATATTAAGAAGAGATGGCAAGAATACACAGAAGACTGTACAAAAAACATCTTCACGACCCAGACAATCACGATGGTGTGATCACTGACCTAGAGCCAGACATCCTGGAATGTGAGGTCAAGTGGGCCTTAGAAAGCATCACTATGAACAAAGCTAGTGGAGGTGATGGAATTCCAGTTGAGCTATTCCAAATCCTTAAAGATGATGCTGTGAAAGTGCTGCACTCAATATGTCAAATTCCAAGCAAATTTGGAAAACTCAGCAGTGGCCATAGGACTGGAAAAGGTCAGTTTTCATTCCAATCCCAAAGAAAGGCAATGCCAAAGAATTCTCAAACTACTGCACAATTGCACTCATCTCACATGCTAGTAAAGTAATGCTCAAAATTCTCCAAGCCAGGCTTCAGCAATATGTGAACCGTGAACTTCCTGATGTTCAAGCTGGTTTTAGAAAAGGCAGAGGAACCAGAGACCAAATTGCCAACATCTGCTGGATCATCAAAAAAGCAAGAGAGTTCCAGAAAAGCATCTATTTCTGCTTTTTTGACTATGCCAAAGCCTTTGACTGTGTGGATCACAATA
>NW_011494923.1:1078386-1083423 GCF_000754665.1 Bison bison bison | reverse complement strand
CAAATTACATCATGAGAAACGCTGGACTGGAAGAAACACAAGCTGGAACCAAGATTGCCGGGAGAAATATCAATAACCTCAGATATGCAGATGACACCACCCTTATGGAAGAAAGTGAAGAGGATCTAGAAAGCCTCTTGATGAAAGTGAAAGTGGAGAGTGAAAAAGTTGGCTTAAAGCTCAACATTCAGAAAACGAAGATCATGGCATACGGTCCCATCACTTCATGGGAAATAGATGGGGAAACAGTGGAAACAATGTCAGACTTTATTTTTCTGGGCTCCAAAATCACTACAGATGGTGACTGCAGCCATGAAATTAAAAGACGCTTACTCCTTGGAAGCAAAGTTATGACCAACCTAGATAGCATATTCAAAAGCAGAGACATTACTTTGCCAACAAAGGTTCGTCTACTCAAGGCTATGGTGTTTCCTGTGGTCATGTATGGATGCGAGAGTTGGACTGTGAAGAAGGCTGAGCACCTAAGAATTGATGCTTTTGAACTGTGGTGTTGGAGAAGACTCCTGAGAGTCCCTTGGACTTCAAGGAGATCCAACCAGTCCATTCTGAAGATCAGCCCTGGGATTTCTTTGGAAGGAATGATGTTAAAGCTGAAACTCCAGTACTTTGGCCAACTCATGGGAAGAGTTGACTCATTGGAAAAGACTCTGATGCTGGGAGTGGGGGGCAAGAGGAGAAGGGGACAACAGAGGATGAGATGGCTGGATGGCATCACTGACTCGATGGACTTGAGTCTCAATGAACTCTGCGAGTTGGTGATGGACAGGGAGGCCTGGCGTGCTGTGATTCATGGGGTCACAAAGAGTCGGACACGACTGAGTGACTGATCTGATCTCTGATTTGATGCTTATGACACCACCCTTAAGGCAGAAAGTGAAGAAGAACTAAAGAGCCTCTTGATGAAAGTGAAAGAGGAGAGTGAAAAGGTTGGCTTAAAACTCAACATTCAGAAAACAAAAATCATGGCATCTCGTCCCATCACTTCGTGGCAAATGGATGGAGAAATAGTGGAAACATTGGCTGAATTTATTTTTGGGGGCTCTGAAAATCACTGCAGATGGTGACTGCAGCCATGAAATTAAAAGAAGCTTGCTCCTTGGAAGAAATGCTGTGACCAACCTAAACAGCATATTAAAAATCAGAGACATTACTTTGTCAACAAATGTCCATCTAGCCAAGGCTATGGTTTTTCCAGTAGTCACATCTGGATGTGAGAGTTGTACTATAAAGAAAGCTGAGCGTTGAAGAATACATGGTTTTGAATGATGGTGTTGGAGAACACTTTTGAGAGTCCCTTGGACTGCAAGGAGATCCAACTGGTCCATCCTAAAGGAAATCAGTCCTGAATGTTCATTGGAAGGACTGATGCTGAAGCTGAAGCTCCAATACTTTGGCCACCTGATGCGAAGAATTGACTCATTTGAAAAGACCGTGATGCTTAGAAAGATTGAAGGCAGGAGGAGAAGGGGATGACAGAGGATGAGATAGTTCGATGGCGTCACCGACTCAATGGACATGAGTTTGAGTAAACTCCAGGAGTTGGTGATGGACAGGGAGGCCTGACATGCTGCAGTCCATTGGGTCGCAAAGAGTTCAACACAGCTGAGCAACTGAACTGAACTGATTTTTAATATCTAGATTGTAACGTTCTTATTTTTCATCTCTAATATTGATTTTGTATAATTCCTTTTTTATTTTTAGCCTTGACAGATTTTATAAACTCAGTTTTTCAAAGAATAAAATGTTAGGGGTTATCTCTAGTGTACTTTGGCTTTTGTTTTGTTAATTACTATTGTAAACTTTACTTTCACTTGTTATGCCTTCCCTGATTCAATTTCTTCTTCTTCTTCCTTCTTCCACTTTTTTTGGCATTTTGTTTCCCATATTTTTATTCTATGTGTGTTGACTTACATGAAGTTTTGAAATAGTAAAGGAAGGACCTTTCTATCCTTCACTCAGTTTCCCCTAGTCATAACAGGTTGTTTAACAATAATATAATATCAAATGCTGTTGGATTTCCTTTCTATAGTACACACCATCAGATGTGATGGCATCTTATCAGTACTCTGGTCAAGTTATTCTATCTTTTAGTAACTGTTAGCATCTCCTTGTCAAAAGCAATTGTTACTATATAGCTACAACATAATTTTTTTCTGATATGAAAATTTTCATAATGTCATATGTGTTTATAATTGTTTAATCCAAAATATATACTTCTGCATTTTATTAAGTTGTTTGCTGCACCTTTCCTCAAGGTGCAATCTACTTTTTCTCCCCTTGGTCTCACACTTGCCCTGGATTCTTTCCATAAGCTTTCTTATTCCCTTCTGTCTACTCACTATTTCAAATCTATTCAAGTTTTTCAAGTAAAAGCATGAGTGATAAGTCTCCCAGTTGTATCCAACTCTATGTGACACTATGTACTGTAGCCCACCAGTCTCTGCTATCCTTGGGATTCTCCAGGCAGGAATACTGGACTGGGTTGCCATGCCCTCCTCCAGGGGACCTTCCCAACCCAGGTATCAAACCCACATCTCTCATGTCTCCTGCATTGGCAGGTGGGTTCTTTACCACTATCATCCCCTGAGAAGCCCAAGTAGAAGCGGAGTCATCAAGAAATCTAAAATTTACATTATTATCGTACATTGCCTAGGGCAAGGAATCTTAAAGACATAATACTAAATGTTTAAAGATGCTAGAAAATAATCATTTAAAAAGCTTATTATAAATAAGTTTCTATTCTCTTTATGACTCCTGTTGCTCTTCTTTGAATCTGTCACACTTTGGTCAATATTAAAAAATTTAGTGCTGATTATGTAGTATCATATTTGTCATTTCACATGTGATTCTCTTATCAGACTAATCATTTAAATACATATAAGCTATTTTTCTTGGTTACCCCAAAGGAACTTGAGCTAAAACTAAATATGTAGTAGGAGTTACCGAATTCTTGCTAACTTCAAAAAGTAGTGGGAAAGCTTTACTTAGGGAAACTCACTTAAAAATGAAAATAAATACTCTAAAATTAAGATATTTAAATTATATTTTTATAGTACTTAATTATAACCATAGGAACAGCAAGAAAGCAAATATGGAAACTGAATAAAGAACATTTGAATAAAGAGAAAAAATGATTTATTAAGGAAAATAATTAGATATCACAAAATTGTTTTCTCTTGTAAGAATGCTTGGGATTAGTGGCAAATATGAAAAAAGAGAGACTTAAAGTGGTAAGAAAAATAGAAAGTAATTTAGAATACAAAAAGGAACATGAAATAGATGACACAAAAAAGGAAAATTGCGATGAGATAAATAAGGTTACAGAAGGCATACAAAAAACAGAATTGGGAGAACTCATACAAAGAGATACTAGGACAAATTGAGGTCAAGAACAGAAATAATTTACCAGTAGATACTCTATGCTTTGAAAGGAGATGGAAAAACAATAACAGTAATACAAGGTTACTGTACTCTCAAAGGCAAATGAGCTAGCTAGAAATAAAGTGATCATAGTGTCATATGTAACAGGCATCTTTTTACATATTATTAAAAATGATCATCAAAGAGCAATGAGAAAATATTTTGATATTTCCTTAAAATGTTAATATAGAAAGCACTGTATTTCTGTGCCTCAAATAATCACAGAAAAATAGAAAAATATACAGTGAGAATAAATTTTTCTGACAAAATAATCTAGCTTCTTACTTTAGCTAATAAGATGAACAAATAAAATGATCAACATTGAGTTTTTAAAGTTAAATGAAGAACACATATATTTTTATATTTACATAAAATAGGACGACAGTGTCTATTAGAAGATCTTTAAAGTGTTGAAAACACTTTTCCTATAATGGCATATAATTACATCATTATAAACTTTTAAATTAAGATTTTTTCCATTACATAATTTTCTAGGCCTTGTGTAATTTCCATTGTTTCTTAAAACAAGTAATTTTACTGCTTATGTAAAGTTATTTTTCAGTAGAGGCTTATAATCCTTACATAAATTTAACAAAGGATAACAAAGAGCTGAAGTTGTGCAGTTGCCTGATCTGTAGTAGCTTTTATTAAAGGTGGCATTCTGTAGTTGTCCACTAGATGTCGCTGAGGATAAGGTTTTTTTCCCCCTTTAACGTCCTGAGTGAGTGAAGTCGTTCAGTCGTGTCCGACTCTTCGCGACCCCGTGGACTGTAGCCCCCCAGGCTTCTCCGTCCATGGGATTCTTCAGGCAAGAATACTGGAGTGGGTTGCCATTTCCTTAATGTCCTGAACTCCTCTTCAACTCTTAAATACATAACCAGCAGACTCTTAACTCTTGGTTCATTATTCTTATGTAACAAATATTATATATGTTTGCATCCAGTTAAATTTCATTACTAACCAATATGAAGTTTCGAATGGATGTTTCTACCATATAAGTAAAAGAAGAAGAAAAAAAACCTAGGATTAATAATAGTCTTTGTTAGATACGAAGTACTTAAAACACTGAAGAAAAAATTAAGGCAGATCTTTGCTAGGGTAAAGGTTCTACGACTATGGAATTGTTCAGAGTATAGTTTTTAATTTTCAGTTGTGGGTGTGTTAGTTTCTTGGTCGTGTCCGACCGACTCTTTGCGACCCCATGGACTGTAGACCGACAGGCTCCTCCACCCATGGGATTCTCCAGGCAAGCATACTGGAGTGGGCTGCCATTTCCTTCTCCCAGGAAAAGACTTCCCTGGTAGCTTAGGAGGTAAAGCGTCTGCCTACAGCGCGGGACACCTGGGTTTGATCCCTGGGTGAGGAAGATCCTCTGGAAAAGAAAATGACAACCCACTCCAGTATTCTTGCTTGGGAAATTCCACGGATGGAGGAGCCTGGTAGGCTACACCCCATAGGGTCACAAAGAGTCAGACACGACTGAGAGACTTCACTTCTTCTTCTCCCAGGAAGGATCTAATTCTAAGTTGCGGCTGCTGCTAAGTCGCTTCAGTCGTGTCCGACTCTGTGTGACCCCAGAGACGGCAGCCCACCAGG
>NW_011494923.1:1071337-1078286 GCF_000754665.1 Bison bison bison | reverse complement strand
TCCCTGGGATTCTCCAGGCAAGAACACTGAAGTGGGTTGCCATTTCCTTCTCCAATGCATGAAAGTGAAAAGTGAAAGTGAAGACGCTCAGTTGTGTCCTACTCCTAGCAACCCCATGGACTGCAGCCTACCAGGCTCCTCCGTCCATGGGATTTTCCAGGCAAGAGTACTGGAGTGGGCTTACGCAATTAGCAGATACTGAGGAAGAACCTAATTTTCAGTTCAGTTCAGTTCAGTCGCTCAGTTGTGTCCGACTCTTTGCGACCCCATTAATCACAGCAAGCCAGGCCTCCCTGTCCATCACCAACTCCTGGAGTTCACCCAGACTCACGCCCATCGAGTCAGTGATGCCATCCAGCCATCTCATCCTCTGTCATCCCCTTTTCCTCCTGCCCCCAATCCCTCCCAGCATCAGAGTCTTTTCCAATGAGTCAACTCTTCGCATGAGGTGGCCAAAGTACTGGAGTTTCAGCTTTAGCATCATTCCTTCCAAAGGAATCCCAGGGCTGATCTCCTTCAGAATGGACTGGTTGGATCTCCTTGCAGTCCAAGGGACTCTCAAGAGTCTTTTCCAACACAAAAGCATCAATTCTTCGGCGCTCAGCCTTCTTCACAGTCCAACTCTCACATCCATACATGACCATAGGAAAAACCATAGCCTTGACTAGACGGACCTTTGTTGGCAAAGTAATGTCTCTGCTTTTGAATATGCTATCTAGGTTGGTCATAACTTTCCTTCCAAGGAGTAAGTGTCTTTTAATTTCATGGCTGCAGTCACCATCTGTAGTGATTTTGGAGCCCAGAAAAATAAAGTCTGACACTGTTTCCCCATCTGTTTCCCATGAAGTGATGGGACCGGATGCCATGATCTTCGTTTTCTGAATGTTCAGCTTTAAGCCAACTTTTTCACTCTCCACTTTCACTTTCATCAAGAGGCTTTTTAGTTCCTCTTCACTTTCTGCCATAAGGGTGGTGTCATCTGCATATCTGAGGTTATTGATATTTCTCCCAGCAATCTTGATTCCAGCTTGTGCTTCTTTCAGCCCAGTGTTTCTCACGATGCACTCTGCATATAAGTTAATAAGCAGGGTGACAATATAAGCCTTGACATACTCCTTTTCCTATTTGGAACCAGTCTGTTTTTCCATATCCAGTTCTAACTGTTGCTTCCTGACCTACATACAAATTTCTCAAGAGGCAGATCAGGTGGTCTGGTATTCCCATCTCTTTCAGAATTTTCCACAGTTTATTGTGATCCACACAGTCAAAGGCTTTGGCATAGTCAATAAAGCAGAAATAGATGTTTTTCTGGAACTCTCTTACTTTTTCCGTGATCCAGCAGATGTTAGCAATTTGATCTCTGGTTCCAGACTTATGCAATTAACAGATACTGGGTTTTTAAAAAATCAGTTTTACCAATTATTTTGTATTCATGGATAAATTTTATTGTTGCAGGCTTCAATATTTCATATTTTAGCTAGCTTGTATCTCTCAATAAAGATCATCCTAAGAGAAATATTTTATGTTATTAAGAGATGACCAAGTTGATGTAGACTTATACTCTTTTCTTCTAAAGAGTAAAAAAATCTTATTCTTCTGAGTTCCCAGCAGGGCACTGTGCTTGTCTCAAGAAGTTGAGGCATGCTTACAAGCTACCATGTTGCTGTTCAGGAGTGAGGGCTTGATTAATGGGCAGCTTTGCTTATTTTAACCATTCTCTGTAAACTAAAATTGCATATTACTTTTTTGCAACTGTAGCCTACAAAAAGTATTTTTAACATTAAATGTGGAACTAGCCCTAGAGCGTACCATGATTGATAAATTTGCCACTGTAATTCAATAAATATCCCTTGGAAAAAGAAATACTTTGCTTAGAGGGAACATTTTATTTCTGTTTTTCATTAATTTATTGTTATTTCCTATTATGTTCTAATGCTAACTACTTT
The DNA here is from genome assembly GCF_000754665.1 of Bison bison bison. Classification (NCBI taxonomy): domain Eukaryota; kingdom Metazoa; phylum Chordata; class Mammalia; order Artiodactyla; family Bovidae; genus Bison; species Bison bison. The sequence continues at coordinate 1,076,340 of NW_011494923.1, read as the reverse complement.
TCATTGATGTGCATTCTCCCAAAATATGACCTAATCTCTGGGATTAAATTTGGCACTTAAGAAATGTGTTAATTCTTCCAGTCACTAGGACAAAAAGCAAAGTGAGTGTTTTATTGTGTGAAATGGTACTCTAGGGACTAAATTAGTCTTCCACACTGCCTAACCCAAGGAAAAGCCTGGTGCATTATTAACTGTAAGCGCAGGGTCAAATTTTACTAGAGAAATGGAATTGGATCAGTCTTCTGATTTTATCTCTAAACTTTGAATATGTAACTCCAGCAATAAAGCATCTCAAAAAGAAAGAGCAGGCTACTCAACTGCCAGTCTGAAAAAAATTTAATACACATTAGACAATAACTGTTATTAATATGTAATGGGATATAAAATAAATTTTATTTAAATAAAATTCCCCAAGGCCAATAGTAAAAATATAAGTAGTGAACAAAAGCTGAAGAATAAGTAATTTGTAAACTTGAGAATAATAATCTAAAGCTTATGATACATTAAGCTGTCCAAGTTTTAGAATGTTTACCATACCCAGAATTTTGAAACTGAAATAAATATGTATATGGGGCTCTTAAAGAAAATGTTTAAAGAGCTGCCACAATAGGAAAAAAAAATTGTAGCACATTAATCTACTGGTCTGAAATATAGTTTCACATAATGCAACATGGAGGTTGAAGGTAAAGTCCACCTTCCTGAAGCTCAGTGATAATTGTGTAAAGCAGAGGTTTCAGTATGGTGTAACTCTGTGATCTTCCCTCTGTTTGTCCTGCAGAACATTAGGTTTTCTTGTATTGGTAAGTTAATGTTTCTGTACTTCCTGGAAGATACTGTATAGGAGTGGAATTAGGGGTCAATAGGGAAAAATGTGTTGTGTGCATCTTTCTGCTCCAGTATTGCTCCCTTTTCAGAGGTCACTATTTCACATTGTGTTGTTTGGTATGGTTTAGTTCAATACTTTATCGTACCCTGCAAAGACAATTACTTCTTTGGCTGCCTGATCCCATTAGTCACTTAGGGAGATTAATCTGATGAACTCATTTACATAGAATGGTTGTAGAAAGAATGTGTGATTCTTTTTCCCAATTACTTGTTTCAATGTGTGGAATATTGCATATCACCAGGGAAAATATCTGAGGGGCACAGGGCATTCAAAGCTCTTTGGTACTTTGTCATACAGTATCCAACATCTATTGTCTTCAATAATAATAATTTATTACAAGCATACTTTCAAAAATAAATTAAGATGATTTACATGAAATGGCTTAAAGAATAAAACTACCCAGCTTTGGACAAAAATATAAGAATCATATAACTGAAGAAAGGCAATGTCAAAGAATGTTCAAACTACCAAACAACTGGACACATCTCACACACTAGTAAAGTAATGCTCAAAATTCTCCAAGCAAGGCTTCAACAGTACATGAACCATGAACTTCCAGATGTACAAGCTGGATTTAGAAAAGGCAGAGGAACCGGAAATCAAATTCCAGCATCTGCTGGATCATCGAAAAAGCAAGAGAGTTCCAGAAAAACATTACTTTTGCTTTATTGACTATGCCAAAGACTTTGACTGTGTGGATCACAATAAACTGTGGAAAATTCTTAAAGGCATGGGAATACCAGGCCACCTGACCTGCCTCCTGGAAATCTGTATGCAAGCCAAGAAGCAACAGTTAGAACTGAACATGGAACAACAGACTGGTTCCAAATCAGGAAAGGAGTATGTCAAGGCTGTATTTTGTCACCCTGCTTATTTAACTTATATGCAGAGTACATCATGCAAAATGCCAGGCTGGATGAAGCAACAGCTGGAATCAAGATTGCCGGGAGAAATATCAATAACCTCAGATATGCAGATGACACTACTCTTATGGCAGAAAGTGAAGAGGAACTAAAAAGCCTCCTGATGAAAGTGAAAGAGGAGAGTGAAAAAATTGGCTTAAAACTCAACATTCAGAAAACTAAGATCATTGTATTCGGTCCCATCACTTCATGGCAAACAGATGGGGAAACAATGGAAACAGTGACAGAGGTTATTTTCTTGGGCTCCAAAATCACTGCAGATTGTGACTGCAGCCATGAAATTAAAAGATGCTTGCTCCTTGGAAGAAATGCCATGACCAACCCAGACAGCATACAAGAAAGCAGATACATTACTTTACCAACAAATGTCTGTCTCCTCAAGGCTATGGTTTTTCCAGTAGTCATGTATGGATGTGAGAGTTGGACTATAAAGAAAGCCAAGCACTGAAAAATTGATGCTTTTGAACTCTGGTGTTGAAGAAGACTCTTGAGAGTCCCTTGGACTGCAAGGAGATCCAGCCAGTCAAACCTAAGGAAATCAGTTCTGAATATTCATTGGAAGGACTGATGCTGAAGCTGAATCTACAATACTTTGACCACCTGATGAGAAGAACCAACTGATTGGAAAAGACACTGATGCTTGGAAAGATTGAAGGTGGGAGGAGAAGGGGATGACAGAGGATGAGATAGTTGGATGGCATCATCAACACGATGGACTTGAGTTTGAATAGACTCCAGGAGTTGGTGATGGACAGGGAAGCCTGGCATGCTGCAGTCCACGGGGTTGCAAAGAGTCAGACACGACTGAGTGCCTGAACTGAACTGAACTGAAAGGAAGATTGTTATCTTAAAAAAAATTCAGGGGTAGAAAACAATGAAGCATAAAATTTAGCTTTGGGACACCTTGTGTCTATGGCAGAATGAAAGCAAAACAATATACACTCCACCTTATGGTGAGTCACTGTCTAACTCTGAACTTGCAGAGGAATTTTCATCCAGGGATAAGATATATGCATAGGACCAGAAATAATAAAGAGACACCAGTATCTCAGTGCTGGCTGTTGCTGCTGCTACTAAGTCACTTCAGTCGTGTCTGACTCAGTGTGACTCCATAGATGGCAGCCTACCAGGCTCCCCCATCCCTGGGATTCTCCAGGCAAGAACACTGGAGTGGGTTGCCATTTCCTTATCCAATGCATGAAAGTGAAAAGTGAAAGGAAAGTCGCTCAGTCATGCCTGACTCTTCGTGACCCCATGGACTGCAGCCCACCAGGCTCCTCTGTCCATGGGATTTTCCAGGCAAGAGTACTGGAGTGGGGTGCCAAGTTCAGGTAAAATGGATAGACAGTAGAGGACACTGGAATCCTTAACTCATGGGTGACATCATTATAATCTTATGTATGCAAAGAAGGTGTAAGAATTCCTTTTATTTTCTCATCTTCAGTGAAAGAGCAAAGAAGGTACTAGTTTAAATACATTTGGTAAAGTACCAAAAACCCTATTATTGAAACAAGTCCATTCTGAAGGAGATCAGCCCTGGGATTTCTTTGGAAGGAATGATGCTAAAGCTGAAACTCCAATACTTTGGCCACCTCATGCGAAGAGTTGACTCATTGGAAAAGACTCTGATGCTGGGAGGGATTGGGGGCAGGAGGAGAAGGGGACGACAGAGGATGAGATGGCTGGATGGCATCACTGACTCGATGGGCGTGAGTCTGAGTGAATTCTGGGAGTTGGTGATGGACAGGGAGGCCTGGCGTGCTGCGATTCATGGGGTCGCAAAGAGTCGGACATGAATGAGCGACTGATCTGATCTGATCTGATCTGATTACATTTTTAAACCAAATGAAAATAGCCATTTGAGTTTTCTTTTTCTATTTTTCAATTTAAATATTTATTTCTTACTATTATAAAGTTTAACCTGCATTCATAGGCTTTTTTATGATTTGGCACACAAAGCAATACAGTATTTGTGGATTTTAGACTAGATGTGTTAATTAACTTGAAATGCTATTTGAAAGAGCATGGGAAGGTCCCAGGTTTCTTGAAAATGTGTTTAGCTATCTTCTAAAATTGTTTTGTTTGCTTAGATTTTACAAAATAACACACTGCTGAAGTCTAATAATTCAACTGTTTGGGTAACATTCATCAAGGCCAGTCAGTCCCAACCTCTGCTCTTGGCATTATCAGGATCTTCAAGAATTATATCACTTCCAACTTGTAGCTGTAAATGGCATTGGTAAAGGCAGTTTCAATGACATTAATCAAGATTTTGTCTTGACACACAATGAATAGGAAATTAGAAATAATGCGGTACCTCAACACACCATTCTGCCTGGCTTTATTACAACCCTCTGTAAGCAATTTCCCACTGTTACATAGACAATTAAAATTCATGTAAACTAGGATGGAAAAAAGTCTAATTGGTGTGAAATCATTTTGATTTACTATGTTAAAATTTGAAAATAGAGGAGAGAATTGGGGGGAGAGTTTTAAATATGTTTGTAAAAGAGGATTGATCTACTTACAAGAATGCTTAGAATTTAAAAAATGTAGTTCCTAGAACTAAGAGTTTATTAAAGTTCCAAAGTGCCTACCCATGAATGCAGGCATGCCGTCAATAGAAGTAGAATAATAATACAGTCTCTGGGCAGCCAAAAATGAGCCTCAGTCATCATAACCTCATACTTTAGATTAAGGGATTATGAAGAATTTAGTTAGTCTCCATGCATGTCTCCAGAAAAATAAACACACATACAGGATACACATAAGATAGTTCAGAGCATGCATTTAAATGGGCTTCCACATTTGATTATAAAAAAAATACAAATTTATTAAGAGTATCTTTGTATTCATTACACAGAGCCCTAAAGGAAATTCATTGTATTAACGTGTGAGCTCTTTCAGCTGTGACACTTTATTCTATCTTCTATACTTTGCTAGTGAAAGGTTGTTGTTGAACAAAAAAAGACGCCAGGATCCTCGGCCCCTGGAGGAGAAGAATGCAATCCAGGGCCAGAGACAAGGCTTGATCGCTCAGAGCTTTTGTGTAATAAAGTTTTATTAAAGTATAAAGGAGACAGAGAAAGCTTCTAACGTAGGCATCAGAAGGGGGCAGAAAGAGTACCCCCTGCTAGTCTTCAGCTGAACGTTATATAGTCACTGCTGCTGCTGCTGCTAAGTCGCGTCAGTCG
>NW_011494923.1:1070625-1071013 GCF_000754665.1 Bison bison bison | reverse complement strand
ACTGGAGTGGGTCGCCATTTCCTTCTCCAATGCATGAAAGTGAAAAGTGAAAGTGAAGTCGCTCAGTAGTGTCCGACTCTTAGCGACCCCATGGACTGCGGCCCATCAGGGTCCTTGGTCCATGGGATTTTCCAGGCAAGAGTACTGGAGTGGGGTGCCAAAGTCTGTTAATAAAAGAAAGGAATGTCTTAAAACTCAGAATGGCACCAGGCCCCTCATCCATAAGATGCATTTTGGGATAATCTTGGCACCAAATTGTTCATCCTGGGTCATAAAATGATTAACTTGAATCTTGAAGAAGGGCAGATCACCATACAAATAGTTTCATTTACATAGATTAGGGGAACAATATCTGAGTATAACATACTGGTTTGTCAAGTAGATTCTG
>NW_011494923.1:1065954-1070525 GCF_000754665.1 Bison bison bison | reverse complement strand
AGTTAACTTCAGGTTAAACCAGGTGTCATTATGGCAACACAGTATTTTAAGAGAAACCTCCTTTTAAATGTGTATAGAGAAGGAAAAAATATCACTAGTTCGTTTCCTCCTGCCACTTAAGAAAGATAAAAATGTCTGACACTTGCAGGCTATTTCCTCCTTTGGAGACCCCTGGCCTTCCTGCCTGTTACCCTCTCACTTGTAACAGAAAATAGTATAAATTATAGATATTTAGGAGGGTATATCTTAAACATGATTTAGTTCAGTTCAGTTCAGATCAGATCAGTCGTTCAGTCATGTCTGACTCTTTGCAACCTCATGGACTGCAACATGCCAGGCTTTACTGTCCATCACCAACTCCTGGAGCTTACTCAAACTGATGTCCATTGAGTCGGTGATGCCATCCAACCATTTCGTCTTCTGCCATCCCCTTCTCCTCCCTCCTTCAATCATTCCCAGCATCAGGGTCTTTTCAAATGAGTCAATTCTTCACATCAGGTGGCCAAAGTATTTGTTTCAGCTTCAGCATCAGTCCTTCCAATGAATATTCAGAGTTGATTTCCTTTAGGATTGACTGGTTGGATCTCCTAGCAGTCCAAGGGACTCTCAAGAGTTTTCTCCAACACCACAGTTCAAAAGCATCAATTCTTAGGTGCTCAAGCTTTCTTTATAGTCCAACTCTCATATCCATGCATGACAACTGGAAAAACCATAGCCTTGACTAGATGGACCTTTGTTGGCAAAGTAATGTCTCTGCTTTTTAATATGCTGTCTAGGTTGGTCACAGCATTTCTTCCAAGGAGCAAGTGTCTTTTAATTTCATGGCTGCAGTCACCATCCGCAGTGATTTTGGAGCCCAAGAAAATAAACTGTCACTGTTTCCATTGTTTCCCCATCTGTTTGCCATGAAGTGATGAGACCGAATACAATGATCTTCGTTTTCTGAATGTTGAGTTTTAAGCCAACTTTTTCACTCTCCTCTTTCACTTTCATCAAGAGGCTCTTTAGTCCTTTGCTTTCTGCCATAAGGGTGGTTTCATCTGCATATCAGAGGTTATTGATATTTCTCCTGGCAATCTTGATTCCAGCTGGTGCTTCATCCAGCCTGGCATTTTGCATGATGCACTCTGCATATAAGTTAAATAAGCAGGGTGACAAAATACAGCCTTGACATACTCCTTTCCTGATTTGGAACCAGTCTGTTGTTCCATGTTCAGTTCTAACTGTTGCTTCTTGGCTTGCATACAGATTTCTCAGGAGGCAGGTCAGGTGGTCTAGTATTCCCATCCCTTTAAGAATTTTCCACAGTTTGTTATGATACACACAGTTTGTTGTGATCAACACAGTTTGTTGTGATCCACACATGATTTAGGGGGAAAATTATAGCTGCCTGTTGTAAGATTATTTTTGGTTTTTAAATGCCTGCATAGTAATTATGTCAATATATCTTCTATCAATTCTAAATATTAGTCAAAGTCATATTCAGCTAATGGTAGATAATCACTTGTCCCTTTAAGGTGGATTTAAAAAAATATTTAAAGTTATTCGTTAGGAGAATATCTTGGTTTGCTAATAAAAATATAAAAATGAACTATAATTTCATCATTATGACTATATATTTAATTTTAAAGTTCAAATCTCAACTTTAGGATATATCCATGGAGAACTGAAATTTATCACTGAAGAAGGCAAACACTTCTGATCACACTTGACCCAAGTAAAATTTATGGGCCCCAATTAATAACTTGATTCTGAGGATACAAAGAGTTATAAAAGCAGCACCTGTCTCAAGATTGCTTATATTTCAGTCATGGATACTGACATGTAACAAATGGTGAGATTACAAGGCAGCTGGGGGATGGGTCAATGTACAGAATACAGTGTGAGATAGCAGAGGAGGGAAAATCAGTGCTCAGTGCTATTGTGGGTGTCAGAAAGGGGCTGTTCATAGCAGGCCTCAGAAAAATGACTCAGAACGAACTAGGCATATAAGACTGCTCAAGGTATTCCAGGCAGAGAAAACTCTGTGCTGAAGTATATTGTTATTCTAGGAAGAAAAATAAAGATATATGACAGGTGGCTGGGTGAGAGTCCAGGCAAGGCTGAAGAAATAGATTGGGAACAAGTTGCCTAAGACCTCCTGTGTTCTGCCAAGAAATTCTGAATTAATCCTATAAATGGTAAGGAACTTACTGATGATTTTAGAGCCAGTGAATCACCTCTATCTATAGGTCTAGACACAGAATCATAGCAAGAAATTGGATGTGGTGACACACTTTTGTTATGGAATATTTCAACAACAAGTATGTTTGGAGGGAGGCATAATTGAAGAAAATGACAAGGTTCATAGCTGGGGCTTCTGAGTTGGCAAGTTGGTTTACTAGTTGACTAGCAACATATCCTGGGTATGTCCTTAGTGCTCTGAGCCTTACTTCCCCATGTATGAAATGGTGATGAAATGGAACCCTCCTTAAAGGTTATAGTCAGGTTTATATGAGGAAAGTTAATGTGTGCATGCCAGGATACTTGATAAATATTAGTGCTATTTCCTGAAAAATTATCTGGACACTTTAAGTCATAATCTGTAACTAAAAGGATAAAATGTACTCAGTGTTGCTGAGTGATAAAATGTACGCAGGTTGCTAAAGAAGGATATCCCATAGCCACAGGTATTCAATATCTGATTTTAATACTTATAATCCTTTCCTGCCAGATGATTTTTCTTTCTAATGGCTCAAACCAATATCTGATAAATGGCTTAATTTTCTTTCTTCTTTAGTGATAGAGAAGGAAGAAAACAATGGTCCTTTTCTGTGAAGAATTGTTTATGGATGCAAAGATATAAAAAATTCTTCTTATAAGTACATATTTCTGGGCCTAATAACATACCTATTGAGTCAGAATATCTGTGTCTTGGACCCTGATATTGAATATTTATTCTTTCTATCATTTTAATAATCACCAGTACCTGAAATCCAATTTCTTCATGCTCTTTTCATCTTTTCTCCCCTTCCCCTCTTTTTTGCTTTTAACATTTCAGAACATAATATGTATATAATACATATACATATATACACACAATGGGATATTACTCAGCCATAGAAAGGAATGAAATAGTGTCATTTGCAGAAATGCTGATAATCTAGAGACTGTTACAGAGTGGAGCCAGAAAAAGAGAAGCAAATATTATGTAACATGGCTTACATGAGAAATCTAGAAAGTGATTCAAATAAGCTTACTGACAGAATCGAAATAGAGTCATAGATGTAGAGAACAAAGTTACAGTTATCAAGGGGGGAAGAGGAAGTGGGATGAATTGGGAGAATGAGATTAACGTATATACACTGCTGCTGCTGCTGCTAAGTCGCTTCAGTCATGTCCGACTCTGTGCGACCCCATAGACGGCAGCCCACCAGGCTCCCCCGTCCCTGGGATTCTGCAGGCAAGAACACTGCAATGGGTTGCCATTTCCTTCTGCAATGCATGAAAGTGAAAAGTGAAAGGGAAGTCGCTCAGTCGTGTCCGACTCTTCTCGACCCCATGGACTACAGCCCACCAGGCTCCTCCGTCCATGGGATTTTCCAGGAAAGAGTGTTGGAGTGGGGTGCCATTGCCTTCTCCGATATATACACACTACTATGTATAAAATAGATAACAAATGAGAAACTACTGTTTAGCACAGGGAACTTTACTGAATCATCTGCAGTAACCTAAATGGGAAGGAAATCTAAAAAAGAGTGGATATATGTATATGTATGACTTATTCACTTCACTGTGTAGCACAAACTGACACAAAACAAACATACTCCAATAAAAATTTTGTGAAAATTCTTCCCACTTTTCTGTGTTAATGATTTTTATCATGACATATATGTATAATGGCTTCCCTGGTGGCTCAGACAGTAAAGAATCTGCCTGCAATACAGGAGACCTGGGGTCAATCCCTGGGTCAGGAAGATTGCCTTCAGGAGGGCGTGGCAATCCACTCCAGTATTCTTGCCTGGAGAACCCCATGAACAGAGGATCCTGGCAAGCTACAGTCCATGGAATTGCAAACAACTGTACATGACTGAGCGACTAATCAGCACATCAGATCAGATCAGATCAGTCACTCAGTCGTGTCCGACTCTTTGTGACCCCATGAATCCCAGCACTCCAGGCCTCCCTGTCCATCACCAACTCCCGGAGTTCACTCAGACTCATGTCCATCGAGTCAGTGATGCCATCCATCCATCTCATCCTCTGTCGTCCCCTTCTCCTCCTGCCCCCAATCCCTCCCAGCATCAGAGTCTTTTCCAATGAGATGATTATACAGTGGAAGTGAGAAATAGATTTAAGGGCCTAGATCTGATAGAGTGCCTGATGAACTATGGAATGAGGTTCGTGACATTGTACAGGAGACAGGGATCAAGACCATTCCCATGGAAAAGAAATGCAAAAAAGCAAAATGGCTGTCTGGGGAGGCCTTACAAATAGCTGTGAAAAGAAGAGAAGTGAAAAGCAAAGGGGAAAAGGAAAGATATAAACATCTGAATGCAGAGTTCCAAAGAATAGCAAGAAGAGATAAGAAA
>NW_011494923.1:1034110-1065803 GCF_000754665.1 Bison bison bison | reverse complement strand
AGTCGTGTCCGACTCTGTGCAACCCCATAGACGGCAGCCCACCAGGCTCCCCCGTCCCTGGGATTCTCCAGGCAAGAACACTGGAGTGGGTTGCCATTTCCTTCTCCAATGCATGAAAGTGAAAAGGGAAAGTCAAGTCACTCAGTCGTGTCCGACTCTTAGCAACCCCATAAACTGCAGCCTACCAGGCTCCTCCGCCCATGGGATTTTCCAGGCAAGAGTACTGGAGTGGGTTGCCGTTGCCTTCTCCTGTATAATGTATAACATAGCAATATTTACTATGTTTAATAGATAAAAATATATAAGATAGCATACTCACAACAATCCTATGTGGTAAAGTTGTTAAATGAGGACACTGTCTAATGTATACTCACTGCCTTGTGACTGAAATGAAGCTAAAAGTGGCATTAGAGATTGGTGCTTTTGGCAATGACTGGATTATACCCATTCCTTCTCCAATTAGGAGATCTCTCTCTTATATGATACTAGAAAAGTTGTCTCACACTAGGATATCTGGAAAGTGTCTCTCATTCTCTATTTGTAAAATCAAGATAACCATAGTAATTATGTTTGAGGCTGCTGTCTCCAATGTTTATTACTGTTATTCCTTTTATTTTTTTTAATCACTATTACAACTTGCCATCAATAACTACAGCCTCCTGCTTCACAAAGGTGAAATAAGTGTTCACTTAATCTTCCACTTTATACACCACTCACTCTAATAAGGATAACTAAGTATTCAATGATCATTCCTTTGGAAGGAAAATAAAAAGGGTAGAATCTTCATTATCCTCATTTGAAACATGGATAACTTTATAACAAATTAATGCTTTATCCTTTACAATTTTTTTTCTGTCCACCAGAGTGTTTAAAAAGTTAACTATTAAAGATAAAGAAGAAGCTAAAGAGAAGCTAAAGGCAAAGGAGAAAAGGAAAGATATACCCATTTAAATGCAGAGTTCCAAAGAAAAAAAAAGGAGAGATAAGAAAGCTTTCCTCGGTGATCAGCACAAAGAAATGGAGGAAAACAATAAAATGGGAAATACTAGAGATCTCTTCAAGAAAATTAGAGGTAACAAGGGAACATTTCATGCAAAGAAGGGCACAATAAAGGGTAGGAATGGTATTGATCTAACAGCAGCATAAGATGTTAAGACGAGGTGGCAAGAATACACAGAACAACACTACAAAGATCTTCACAACCCAGATAATAACAGTGGTGTGATCACTCACCTAGAGCCAGACATCCTGGAATGCAAAGTCAAGTGGGCCTTAGAAAGCATCATTATGAACAAAGCTAGTGGGAGTGATTGAATTCCAGTTTAACTATTTCAAAATCTAAAAGATGATGCTATCCAGTGCTGCACTCAATATGCCAGCAAATTTGGAAAACTCAGCAGTGGCCACAGGACTGGAAAAGGGCAGTTTTCATTCTAATCCCAAACAAATGCAATGCCAAATCATGTTCAAACTATCGCACAATTGTAGTCATCTCACATGCTAGCAAAGTAATGCTCAAAATTTTCTTTTTTTTTTTATACTTTTTATTTTTTTAATTTAATTTTATTTTTAAACTTTACAATATTGTGTTAGTTTCACCAAATAAAATTTTCCAACCAAGGCTTCAACAGTAGATGAACTATGAACTTCCAGATGTTCAAGCTGGATTTAGAAAAGGCAGAAGAACCGGAGATCAAATTGCTAACATCTATTGGATCATTGAAAAAGCAAGAGAATTCCAGAAGAACATCTACTACTGCTTTAATGATTATGCCAAAGCCTTTGACTTTGTGGATCACAACAAACTGTGGAAAATTCTAAGAAAGATGGGAATAGCAAACCACCTTACCTGCCTCCTGAGATATCTATATGCAGGTCAAGAAACAACAGTTAGAACTGGACATGGAATAAGAAACTGGTTCCAAATCAGGAAAGGAGTATGTCAAGGCTGTATTTTGTCATCTGGCTTATTTAACTTATATGCAGAGTATATCATAAGAAATGCTGGGCTGAATGAAGCCCAAGGTAGAATCAAGATTGCCAGGAGAAATATCAATACCACCCTTAAGGCAGAAAGTGAGGAAGAACTAAAGAGCTTCTTGATGAAAGTGAAAGAGGAAAGTGAAAAAATTGGCTTAAAACTCAACATTAAGAAAACTAAGATCATGCCATCCTGTCCCATCACTTCATGGCAAATAGATGAGGAAACAATGGGAACGAACAGTCACAGACTTTGTTTTCTTGGACTCCGAAATCACTGCAGGTGGTGATCACAGCCATGAAATCAAAGATGCTTGCTCCTTGGAAGAAAAGCTATGACCAACCTAGATAGCATATTAAAAAGCAGAGACATTACTTTGCCAAGAAGGGTCCATCTAGTCAAAGCTATGGTTTTTCCAGTAGTTATGTATAGATGTGAGAGTTAGAGTACAGAGAAAGCTGAACACCAAAAAATTGATGCTTTTGAACTGCGGTGTTGGAGACAACTCTTGAGTCCCTTGGACTGCAAGGAGGTCAAACCAGTCAATGCTAAAGGAAATCAATCCTGAATATTCATTGGAAGGACTGATGTTGAAGCTGAAACTCCAATACTTTGGTCACCTGATGCAGAGAACTGACTCATTTGAAAAGACCCTGATGCTGGGAAAGACTTAAGGCAGGAGGAGAAGGTGACGGCAGAGGATGTCATCACCTAGACGATGGACATGAGTTTGAGAAGGCTCCAGGAATTGGTGATGGACAGGGAAGCCTGGCGTGCTGCAGTCCATGGGGTCACAAAGATTGGACACGACTGGGTGACTCAACTGACCTTTTTTTTTTTAGTCTATCATAGTGTTCAAGGGTTTCCCTTGTGGCTCAGCTGGTAAAGAATCCACCTGCAATGCCGGAGACTTGGGTTTGATTCCTGGGTTGGGAATATCCCCTGGAGAAGGAAAAGGCTACCCACTCCAGTATTCTGGCCTGGAGAATTCCATGGACTGTATAGTCTATGGGGTCGCAAATAGTTGGATACGACTGATGGAATTTCACTCCCTCCCTCACTCACAGTGTTCAAAATGTCAACCTTACAAAATGAGCCTCAAAACACAGGGGGTCCTGTTTAAATGACAGGGCCCTGCGCCCTCTTTCCAATCTACAATGATCTGCATCTTGTGGGGAGAGCCACATATCAAAAATTTTATAAGTATTCAAGATAATTCCTGTAGCATAAAACTTGATAGTCACTGGTGTAATCACCATGAAAATCTCTGTTCTTTATTATATGTTTTAATATGTATTGACCTACTGTGTATGCATAGAATAATTTTCCCCAAGTATTAGTATCCCTTTTTCTCAGAAAATCTCCCTTCTCATGTCTGATCTGTATTAAATAGTGTAAAATTTCTTCCCCAGTAAATGGCTATCATCAGACAATCTTAAAAATGATTTGATGGATGTCATCATCCAAGGGACTGTTTCAAAGATTGATTATCACTGAATCAAAACAGACAACCAAGAATTGTATAGTTGCCTTTAGGACCAATGATAAACTTGATAACTGTTTATTGATTGCCAAAAATCTGAATACAAGTCAAAGTTCAAGATGATATTTATAAATCTGAGTTTAGTGAGTGAACCTTGAAGCAGATAAACTATATTAGGCCTATAAACAGAATTAGTTTGACTTGCACATTATTATTTTTTCAACTGTACTGTATGTTGAGACTCAACAAATCAGAAGATTATGAATAAGTTTTCAGATTTCTAGTCTATTATTCAAAAATGTTAAATCTAAAACAGCTGCCCTATGTAATCATATTGGAGCTAAATAGAGGCTATCCTTTCTGGTGGATGTGTGCAGTTCAGGAAAACTTATTCCACATAAGCGCATTTCTGTCATTGACACTACTTGCCCAATTCCCCTGGGCATGAGAGTTTGCAGCTTTTTTTCTAGATCTTTGGCAAACATCAACTACATTATCAAAGGCAAGGATAAAAAATATTTATGCGATGGGTACATGAATTAATTAATCTGAAAAACTAACAAATTAAAAAATTTTAACTTCTAACTGTGAGATTATATAGTCACAATTTTTGTTAAGGAGCTCTAATCTCTAAGACACCTAATAATTAGGCAATCTAGATTGTCTATTTTCCATTTATTATGGAGTTAAATGTGAAAATTAAACTCAAATTCTTACTACAATTTATCTTTGTAATGCTATTCTAGAAAAGGAGAAGGGTTAGACATTTATAACTCAAAATAAGAATCATCTTGCAATTTTCAAACTGTCATATTAATTATTTTTAGTATCCTAAATTTACCTAACAAACTAAACTCATAGACTTGTATTTTCTAGGGTCATATTGTTTTGGGTTTGAGGAATAAAAATTCAGTTATGTAGTAACCATGCATCGTATCCTAACCACTATCATCATTTACCATTTATTCCAGTATAACTGAATATTTGTTAAACTAGTTTCATTCATAAGATATATGTTTACCATCCAAATCCAATATCGCTTTAAAGGGATACTTTGAATCACTATGCTTAAAATTATGTAAGAATATCTTGAAAATATATTGAAACAATTCCAGGGAAAAGGCCCTTTTTTTTTCTGTTCATTGGAGTTTTCCATGTAGATTATCTTTAAACAGGTGTTCTCATCAAAATGAAGCAAAAATGACAGATTTATTTTTTACCTTTCAGACTGTCAGCTTTTCATAGAATATATTTCCAGATTCTACTTATTAATCTAACATAAAATGTTACTGAGAATGTAACTGGCCTTGGTCTTTTTCAGGAATTAGAGAGTATATTTTCAAAGGGAAAAAAATGCAAGTGTAGGTCATATTGCCTTAATCCTACATTTGTTCTTTTATATGATGCACTCTGAATTAGAATAAATGGAGACCATATCAACACTTGTTCTATGAGTCACAGTCCAGAGTCAGAGCAGGCATGGATTTGAGGAATGTAATGATTCTTATCCAAACTAATGTCTAGTATTTGTCCACATTAAATTCTTTCTTTGTTTTTTAATGTGAGAAGAATTCAATAAATAATACATTTCCTTTTCACTCCCCAGTGTTCTTGTTAGAAGTTCGAGTTACATTCACTCATCCATTTTATTTATTGATTTGGTAAGCTTACTATTCCTGGCAGGCTTTGAAAGCATGGCTGAATGAATTTATGAATGAAAATTGCCAAATTATAATTCTTGCCTTTACCATCATTTGTCACAACTTTTAGGAAAAAAATCAATCCCAAGTCCTTTAACATCCCTTTCAAATCCCTAAGAAGTACTGGTGCTGTTGCAGCAAAGGTATTGGGATATCAAATGCTGCCAAAATTTCAAGCATGACTTTTGTTAGGAGCTTCAAATAATAGCAGAAGATATTTGTACAAATAATATTTTCCACTTTTTATATAAAGTGACCAGAATGTTATGAACCATATTTTTAGATTTGATAAATTATTTAGAGAAATAAACAAAACTGTTTATCTAAAAACATACTTCATGTTGATTTCATAGTACTTCATTCCCATGGGAAAAAAAATTTCTTGATTCTTAGCATAAAATCTTAGATCTAATAACAAATGGGGCTTTTTATACTGGCATATCTTCCTATGCAGTCTCAAGGACCGAACATAAAACAGCAAAAATGTATAAAACAATATAGAATTATTTTTCATTTTGTTTTTAGGAATTTTACAAAGCTTCATAATCACCCTAAAATATCTTAAATATATTTTACCTTAAAAATAAATACACACAAATATTTTTATAAGGACACTGAAAACAGACAGCAGACTATTAAAAATAATTGCAGTTTAATGTTAAAGATTATAAAAATAATTTATTTATTTATTTATTTTTTTACTTTACAATATTGTATTGGTTTTGCCATACATCAACATGCATCCGCCACGGTTGTACAGGTGTTCCCCATCCTGAGCCCCCCTCCCACCTCCCTCCCCATACCATCCCTCTGGGTCATCCCAGTGCAACAGCCCCAAGCTTCCTGTATCCTGCATTGAACCTGGACTGGTGATTCGCTTCTTATATGATATTATACATGTTTCAATGCCATTCTCCAAAATCATTCCCCCCTCCCTCTCCCACAGCGTCCAAAAGACTGTTCTATATATCTGTGTCTCTTTTGCTGCATCGCATACAGGGTTGTCGTTACCATCTTTCTAAATTCCATATATATGTGTTAGTATACTGTATTGGTGTTTTTCTTTCTGGCTTACTTCACTCTGTATAATAGGCTCCAGTTTCATCCACCTCATTAGAACTGATTCAAATGTATGCTTTTTAATGCCTGAGTAATACTCCATTGTGTATATGTACCACAGCTTTCTTATCCATTCATCTGCTGATGAACATCTAGGTTGCTTCCATGTCCTGGCTATTATAAACAGTGCTGCAATGAACATTGGGGTACACTTGTCTCTTTCCCTTCTGGCTTCCTCGGTGTGTATGCCCAGCAGTGGGATTGCTGGGTCATAAGGCAGTTCTATTTCCAGTTTTTTAAGGAATCTCCACACTGTTTTCTATAGTGGCTGTACTAGTTTGCATTCCCACCAACAGTGTAAGAGGGTTCCCTTTTCTCCATACCCTCTCCAGCATTTATTGCTTGTAGACTTTTGGATCACAGCCATTCTGACGGGCGTGAAATGGTACCTTATTGTGGTTTTGATTTGCATTTCTCTGATAATGAGTGATGTTGAGCATCTTTTCACGTGTTTATTAGCCATCTGTATGTCTTCTTTGGAGAAATATCTATTTAGTTTTCTGGCCCATTTTTTGATTGGGTCGTTTATTTTTCTGGAATTGAGCTGCAGGAGTTGCTTGTATATTTTTGAGATTAGTTGTTTGTCAGTTGCTTCATTTGCTATTATTTTCTCCCATTCTGAAGGCTGTCTTTTCACCTTGCTTATAGTTTCTTTTGTTGTGCAGAAAATAATTTAAAATGTGTATGCATTCATCATTATTTTGTTTAGTCGCTACATAGGGTCCAATTCTGTGCAACTCCATGGACTGCAGCACACCAGGCTTCCCTGTATTTCATTATCTCCTAAATTTTGCTCAAACTCAAGTCCACTGAGTCAGTGATTCCATTCAACCATATCACTTTCTGTTGTCCCCTTCTCCTCCCACCCTTAATCTTACCCAACATCAGGGTCTTTTCCAGTGAGTCAGCTTTTTGCCTCAGGTGTCCAAAGTATTGGAACTTCAGCATCAGTCCTTCCAAGGAGTATTCAGAGTTAATTTCCTTTAGGATTGTGACTGGTTTGATCTCTTTGCTGTCCAAGGGACTCTCAAGAGTCTTCTCCAATGCCATAGTTCGAAAGCATCAGTTCTTCAGCACTCAGCCTTCTTTATGATCCAACTCTCACATCTCTACGTGATTACTGGAAAAACCATAGCTTTGATTAGACAGACCTTTGTCAGTAAAGTGATATCTATGCTTTTTAATATGCTGTGTAGGATAGCTTTTCTTTCAAGGAGCAAACATCTTTTTATTTCAGTGCTGCAGTTACCATCTGCAGGGACTTTGGAGCCCCCCAAAATAAAATCTGTCTCTGTTTCCATTGTTTCCCCACCTGTTTGTCATGAAGTGATGGGAATGAATGCCATGATCTTAACTTTCTGAATGTTGAGTTTTAAGCCCGGTTTTTCATTCTCTTCTTTCACTTTCATCAAGAGGCTCTTTAATTCCTCTTCACTTTCTCGCATTAAAGTGTTAGCATCTGCATATCTGGAGTTGTTGATATTTCTCCCAGCAATCTTGATTCCAGCTTGTGCTTCATCCAGCCTGGCATTTTGCATGATGTACTCTGCATATAAGTTAAATAAACAGGGTGACAATATATACAGCCTTGATGTACTCCTTTCCCGATTTTGAACCAGTCATTGTTCCATGTTCAGTTCTAATTGTTGCTTCTTGACCTTCATACAAGTTTCTCAGGAGGCAGGTCAGGTGGTATGTTATTCCCATGTCTTTAAGAATTGTGTCTACATTGTGTAAGCTATTAGATTGGTGCAAAAGTAATTGCAGGTTGAGCATTGTTGAAATTTACCACTTGATATTGGAATATATATTAAATATATATGTTTATGTTATACATCATTTTAATATACATTTCTCACTTTATATTCTTTTGTTAATGATATTACTTGCTGTTTATTTTATATTTATTTTAGACTATAGAAATGATGTCAGACAAAAAGTAAATTTGAGCAATTTTTTTTTCAAGTTCAAAATTGGTCTTAAAACAGAGGAGACAGCTTGCAACATCAACAGCAATCTGACCCAGGAACTGCTAATGAATGTACAGTGCAGTGGTGATTCAAGAACCAGAGGCTTGAAAATGAGGAACACAGTGGCTGGCCATTGGAAATTGACAACAACCAATTGAGAGGCTTCATTGAAGTTGATACTCATAACTACATGAAAAGTTGCCAGAGAAGTCAACATCAACCATACTATAGCCATTTGGCATTTGAAGCAAACTGGAAAGGTGAAAAAGCTCGATAAGTGGGTGCCTCAGGAGCTGACCACAAATCAAAGAAACCATTGTTTTGAAGTGTCATTTTCTCTTATTCTACCCTACAACAAACCATTTCTTGATCAGATTGTGATGTGCAGTGAAAAGTGGATTTTATATGATAACCACTGATGGCCAGCTCAGTGTTTGGACCAAGAGGAAGCTCCAAAGTACTTTCAAATGCCAAACTTGCACCAAAAAAATCTCCTGGTCACTGTTTGGTAGTCTGATGCCCATCTGATACACACACTCCAGCTATCTGAATCCTGGTGAAACCATTACATTTAAGAAGTATGCTCAGCCAATCGATGAGATGCTCTGAACACCGCAACACCTACAGCCAGCATTGGTCAACAGAAAGGGCCCAATTCTTCTCCACAACAAAGCCCAATCACATTTTGCACAGCCAATGGTTCAAAAGTTAAATGAACCGGGCTACTAAGTTTTGTCTCTGCCGTATTCACCTGACCTCTTTCCATTTGACTACCACTTCAAGCATCTCAACAATCTTTGTAGGGAAAAAGCTTCCATATCAACAGGATGCAGAAAATGCTTTCTAAGAGTTTGTCAAACCTCAAGGCACAGATTTTTATGCTACAGTAATAAGCAAACATTTTTCATTGGCAAAAATGTGTGGTTTGTCATGATTCCTATTTATTAATAAAGATATATTTGACCCTATTTATAATGATTTAAAATTCATGGTCCAAAGCTGCAATTACTTTTTCTTAAAGAAGGCTGAGCACCAAAGAATTGATGCTTTTGAATTGTGGTGATGGAGAAGACTCTTGAGAGTTCCTTGGACTGCAAGGAGACCAGGCAATACTAAAGTAAATCAACCCCAAACATTCATTGGAAGGATTGATGACGAAGCTGAAGCTCCAGTACTTTGGCCACCTCATGTGAAGAAGTGACTCATTGGAAAAGACTCTGATGCTCAGAAAGATTGAAGGCAGAAGGAGAATGGGACAACAGAGGATGAGATGTTGGATGGCATCACCGACTCAGTGGACATGGACATGAGTTTGAGCAAGCTCTGGGAGATGGTGAAGGACAGGGAAGTCTGGCGGGCTGAAGTTCACGGGGTCACAAAGAATCAGACACGATGAGGGACTGAACAACAACAACAAAACTGAACAGCCAAGTTGCAAGCCTTAAAATACTCATAGCTGTCTATTTGCTGTCATGAACTGGATTGTATGTCAAGCCAAATTCAGATATTGAAGCCAGAACTCCTGATATGACTGTATTGGGTGAAAGAGCCTTTAGAAAGGTAGTTAAGGTTAAACAAGTCAGTAAGGGTCAGGCCCTAACCTGATAGGACTTGTCTCCTTATAAGAAGAGGAAGAGGCACCAAAGCTTTCTGTCTGTGGCTGCACACATCACCCACAGAGTGGAGTCTGTGTGAGGACGCAGCAAAAGGCTTCATCTTCAAGACAATAAGAGAGGCCTCAGCAGAAACCAAATCTGATGAGCTGTTAATCTTGGGCTCCAGCCTGCAGAACCGAGACAAAATGAATTTTTCCTGTTTAAGCCACTGAGTTTGTGGCATTTTGATGTGACAGCCAGAGCTGGCTGATCTAGCTGCCCACAAAGCTGACATGATCGCTCTTCCAATTGTTACTAGAGATAAGCTGATCTTGATGAGCTTTTTTGGGAGTAAAGTTTTGGGGAAAAATTTGAGAGATTGGCCAAATTCATACTAGAAAAATTCATAAAAGATGTCAAGGTTATTTGAAGACAGAAGAGTGTCAATAACTTGGCTAATTCCATCTAATGTTTCCCTTATTATAACATTTGCTAAATCAGAAAATTTATGTGTATGTGTGTGTATATACACACACACATATATTTGTGGCTTTCC
Organism: Bison bison bison; assembly: GCF_000754665.1. Taxonomy (NCBI): domain Eukaryota; kingdom Metazoa; phylum Chordata; class Mammalia; order Artiodactyla; family Bovidae; genus Bison; species Bison bison. Next base: position 1,055,399 of record NW_011494923.1, on the reverse strand, counting down.
TGGTAGTATAGCTGGTAAAGAAACCTCCTGCAATGTGGGAGACCTGGGTTCGATCCTGGGTTGGGAAGATTCCCCTGGAGAAGAGAACGGCTACCCACTCCAGTATTCTGGCCTGGAGAATTCCATGGACTGTATAGTCCATGTGGTCACAAAGAGTCAGACACAACCAAGCAACTTTCACCTCACATACATATATACAATTACCTCTATTTAATTATCTACAGCAATATTCATAATTATAACCACCATTCTGAAGGCATCCTACGTATCATTCACTGAATTTAGTGTTTTACCAAACATCAGAGCGTGTTCTTAAATGTAGGCATTATTAATCCATTTGGCAGATGAAACTGAATCTCACAATTTTGAGATTTTTTTTTATTTGAAGAACATGCAGTTGGAGAAAATTTTGAACCAAAGTGCAATCCCAAAGATTTCAAGTCTATCACATTAATTTATTATGATGTTTTTAAAAGACATATATATGGGAAACTCCTGATATGATACAGATATAATCTAATGTACATGTAAAAATATTTTCTCCTTTTTTAATCTTTATTTTTTGGAGAATTTGTATTTATTCTACATCTGATTCTATAAAAGTTTGGGTCTGTTTTGTCAAAACAAATTTTGTTCATGCATCGCCCTATTATAGTTACTTTGAATTCAAGAAAACTCATGCAATTTTGCATTCAGAATACAAGAAATTTCATCTTGGCACCCCACTCCAGTACTCTTGCCTGGAAAATCCATGGACGGAGGAGCCTGGTGGGCTGCAGTCCATGGGGTCGTTAAGAGTCGGACATGACTGAGCATCTTCACTTTCACTTTCATGCATTGGAGAAGGAAATGGCAACCCACTCCACTGTTCTTGCCAGGACAATCCCAGGGACGGGGAAGCCTCGTGGGCTGCCGTCTATGGGGTCGAACAGAGTCAGACACGACTGAAGTGACTTAGCAGCAGCAGCAGCAACACATTCTCACAGACCAGTCATAATGAGGTAGGAAAGCTAGCAGATGTAAGGGGGGAAAAAAGATCACTTTGGCTTCATTCAATGGAAAGATACCAAGTGGTATTACAGTATCAACATATTGAATTGGCCAAAAAGTTTATTCTGGTTTTTCAATAAGGTATTATGAAAAATCCCAAAGGGCTTTTTGGCCAATCCAATAGTATTAATGGTCTGATAATTAATGACAATTTTCACTGGAGTTTCTTGTATTAGCAAGAAAGAACATGATGAAATACATTACCTATGATGATACATTTTACTTTTTTTTTTAATTGGAAAAGCTTTGAAGGTAGCTTCATATTTCTTTACAGATTCATTTCCTTAGTTTTTCACAGGTATTAGTGAAATCCATTTTTAGAACACTAATCAAAATAAGTCTATAAGATTCTGCTGGATATGGTTGTGACAGCACATCCGAAATAGCACCTCTCTTTTTTTCTCACTGATTTTTATGTTTCTGACTTGAAACTCTGTTCTTATTCTTTTCCATCAGTTTCAAGGGAAAGAATCAGTTCTGACTTTGGCTGTCAACAATGGAAAAAAGGAATTTGAAGTCCCGGGATCAAAGAGGGTGTTTCAGGGCATTTTAATGGATTTTTATGCTAGTCTATAAGCAAAACAATAGAAAGGAAAATTGGATTTATACAAACACCAGATAAAATTATTTATATGATACTAATTATGCCATATCAGTTTGTAAATAAATTTTAAATAAAGACAACAAATAATTTATCTCCTTTAAAGGAAAGAATGCTTAACAGCCAGACATAATCAAATGCATTAAACAGCAAAATTACCAAGTTTTCATGAATACATCAGGAGACAACCTCTTCTGATAAACGTTAACGTGTATACATGTGCAGGTGTATATACTGGACTTTATGTGTGTGATTAAGTATGTTACTCTTTTTTAACAGCTGAAGGAAAAAGCATTCTTTGGGACAAAGGTAAATTGTAAAGAAAAACCAGGAAAATTTATCTTAACCCATATTAAAAGTATTAACAAAATTAACAATCTGAATTCTTATTGTCAGAATATATACCACATATATATAAACACACAAATAAATGATGATAATTATTACAGATAGACAGACAGATAAGCTATAAACCTGAACCCGATTTTTGAGCAATCCCTTACTTCTTTTACTATAAACAAATACTTAGTAGTTTAGGTTGGTTAAGATACCAGAGCTAAAGCAATTCAACCATCTACCAAACCCTTCACCTGACTGTGAATATTTTGAGTCTAAAAGCAGTCAGAAATGATGTGAGAAGATAGCAGTATAAACATAGAACAAAGTTCTAAAGTTAATGAAAGGTCAACTGTTGAAATGGGAAATTGAGAACACATCTACGGGAGGAAGAAATGCTTCAGACAGACATTTCACTTGTAATTGAAGTCGTCTTAATGTGACTTGAATCTATCTGATAGGTTGTCACATTTTGAAACTTCTTTTATGTACTTTTGTGTTTCTTTTCTTTTTATCTTTATCCTTACTGTACTTTGCAAAGATAAATGAATGTTTTTCATGTAGTTTTCTCAATGCAGTAATTTCATTTTCTATATCTAAGTTTAATTTGACAACAAAGAGAAGGGGCGAATTAAAATCAAAAGCCTTTCTTCTTAGTTAGCCTCATCTGGATCACCCAAATTTTAGGGAAAAGGAGCAGATGGACAGCAGGTTTTAAATCATTTGCCCAAAGGAGCACAGCATGAACACTGAAGCTCAGATATTTTGTTTCTTAAAACCATGTTCTTGACCACTTCACTTTACTGTCTTTTTAGAAAACTCTGAAGACTTTAGAGAAAAAACCATGCTTAAGATGATTATTGAGAGATGATTAATACTGTTTCAGATTGAACAAAAATAAGTCATTCTAGATTGAGGACTCAGTGTGTAGAGGGGAGAAAAGGATAGATTCCCGGGAATCCAAATTTTGGGGCATTACTAAACTAATAGAATAAGCAGAAGAGAGAAGTATGAGATAAGACTGCAGATAAGAATGGTTAGAAATAATGGTGTCATGGGCCAGAGAGAGCTGAGAATCCAGTGTGTAGGTGATGGGCAACACAATGCATAGTTGATAATGGAGAGAACAGGAGACCAAAATAGCAGTTTAAGAAAGCACTTTAATAATCTAGGGCAGTTATCTCCAAACTTTTTTTTTTTCCTACAGGGCCAGATAATAAATCTTTTAAGCTTTGTGGGAAAAGAAGTCAGATTAAGAATATGATGCTGACACTTGAGCTAGCAGATAGAGCTCAAAGTCTGAAATAAGGCAATAGTTGCTGAAGAGATAAATATAACTATGGCAAAGAATCAGATTGCATTAAGAATCTATTATTAGTTTGAATTTTAACATTCTGTGATTAATTGGATATGGAAATGAAGGAAGAATCTGTTGTGCCTCTGAGGTTTCCTGTTTAGGTGATAAATTACTCCTCACCTCGCATCCACCCACACACAAGCATATACATGCACACAAGTATATGTTTGAAATAGAAGATTCAATAAGATAATGAAATTAGTTTTCATTGATTTATCTTTAACACTTGTAGAAGTGTTTCAAATGATTCTTCTGGAATAGTTTTCTTCCCTGGCCTCAGCGATGCTGGGTTTTCCACCAGTGTCTGACTCTTAACACAGGTAATTTGAAATATGTAACCATTAAGTTCCCTTTCACACTTATTTAATATTGAATCAAATAAAGATGATAAGGAGGAAGCAGCAAACTTAGATACTACTTTCAAAACACTTGACTGTGATAAAGTGTTAGAAAATACAGACAGACACACACACACATGCACACACCTATCTTCTTTAACTGTATAATGAAGCTTCTGAGAAATAAGAGAAATCCTTAGAGGTCAGAACAAAATTCAGAATTTGCAATACTGACATGTTGATTCAGAGTGCTCTAGAGACTGACTTTGAATGGGTCTAGCCTTGCTCATTTGAGGCGGTTTATAAAACTTGAACCCTACGTTGGGTAGAATGCTAAATTGATGACTCCTACATTTGACAGATATTCCCAAGGGCCAGTAACTTCAGGGGTTGAACTGAAAAAAAAATCCTCATCCCCTTAGGAATTGGCAGAGATACTTGCTTACCTCTTTAAAGAAAAAGAAACCCCTGCCACAATAATGTTGATAAAACTCTATGGAATGAAGCACTCCTTAACTGACATGATACCTATAATCCTCTCAACTCAAATGCTATTATGATTGTATCTGGAAAGGCCAATGTCCTCCATTCATAAATACCTTTAAGTGGAATCTACAGAAAGAAGGAGGAATCTACAGGAAACAAAACAAGAAAACACAATAAGCAGTGGACAGTAAATTATTTATGAAGGCTGAAAGTTTCTAGAGCCTTTGAAAATCCCTCACGTAGATATACCCCTATTAATTCCATGAAAGGTGAAGGACAAAGCATTTTCTTCACATCAACTCAGCTATTTTTCCCAATTCCACCCTGGTGTGTAATTGTCATTCTGAGTCAGTGTTGGAAAAGAGGAACCTTCTTATTCAGAAGTCATGTTCTCTCTTCTCAATGGTGTTTCATTATAATATGGCTTCCCTGGTGGCTCAGACAATAAAGAATCTGCCTGCAATGCAGGTTTTATCCATGGGTGGAGAAGATCCCCTGGAGAAGAGAATGGCAACCCATTCCAGTATTCTTGCCTGGTGAATTCCATAGACAGAGGAACTTGGTGGAACTACAGTCCATGGGGTCACAGTCAGACATGACTGAGCAGCTAACACACACACACACACACACACACACACTATAATATATACAGATCATTTTCAGTTTTTGTTAGAAAAGGCTTGACTCAATGATTTAAGCCAACAATTCTCAAAATTCATATAGTCTTTTATGGGCTGAATTGGGTGTTCCCCAAACTTATAAACTGAAGCCCTAATCTTCAGTACCTCAGAATGTGATTGTATTTGGAGATTGAGTCTTTCAGGGTGATTAAGTTAAAATGAGGCCATTAGAGTGTGACACTTATCAAATCTAATTGGTTTCCTTAAAAGAAATGGAAACTTGAGAAACACCAAACAGCCGTGTGCGCAGAGGAGAGACCAGATGAGAAAGTGGTCATCTCCAAGCCAGGGAGAAAGATCTCAAGAAACCTACCCTACCACCAACTTGATCTTGGACTTTGAGCTTCAAAACTGGTGAGAGAACAAATTTCTGTAGTTGAAGCCACCCAGTCTATGGTATTTTTTCATTACAGTCCTAAGAAACCAATACACCCGGGAACTTGTTAGAAACGCAAATTCTTGGGCCCATGCAAAACCTTCTGAATCAAGAAACTCTAGAGGTGGGTTCCAGCTATTTTATTTTATCAAGATTTCCAGATAATTCTGATATATACTAAAAGTTTGAGAACCACTGATTTACTCTATCTTGGTGAGGAATGAATTGATATGATCCTTAAATCAATTTATTGCTGAAAATATCATAAAAGGTCTTACTTTTTCTCAGTATCAACACTTCTCTTTTTTCATACATTGATAAATGTTTATAGGGGATTAAATGTATATTGTATACTAAGATAGTTTATGGGGGATAATAAAACATATAAAACACTCCAATATCCATGGGCAAAAATTTACTGAAACAAAAAGAGGAAATTTTATTAAAAATTTATAAAATTAGTGCAACACCTGAGCTGTGCAGGATTAGTTCATATTAAGTTTCCTTTGTGTTGGAGACTGACAAAAGAGCAGTCAGGTTAGGGAACAAAGGTGGTTTAAACTGCTAGGTAGCTTATATTTTATACATTACACAAAATAAAGGAGGAGAAACAATATACTGGGGGAAGGAAAGAATGAAGCAGCTTCTGCTAGAAGCTGAAAGAATGAAAGAGAAATGAGAGTCAATTGAAAGAGCTCCCAAAGGCCAAAGCTGGAACAATTCATATAACAAGATATAGTATGAATTTTAATCCAAAGTATACACTAAATATCCATGAGTCCATAGCAGGTTCAATCCCTGGATCAGGAAGATCCCCTGGAGGAAGACAGGTCAACCCACTCCAGTATTCTTGCCTGAAGAATCCCATAGACAGAGGAGCCTGGCAGTCTACAGTCCATAGAGTTGCAGAGAGCTGGACACAACTGAAGCCACTTAGCATGCATACATGCATTGTGCTATACATATATGATTGAATGAATAAATAAGTAAATGGGGGATAAGAAACAAATCTTTCATGTGGAGGAATTTCAAATAATTTATGTAGATACTCTCTGAAAGCAGGAGAATATGACTCCCCACTCCTCCAGTGTGGGCTGTGCATAGTGACTTCCATCAAAAGAAAAGACAGCAGAGAGGAGAAAATAGTCATCTTTGCAGAAACTCAGCAACAATAACAAAAACTCAGCCAAGTGATCATGAACATCAACAGTGATAGCACTTTATGTCTGTGGTCTTCTTCCAAATAATTATAACCAAAGAATGATTATGAGAAAAACATCAGAAAAATCACAACGAAGAACCATCTATGACGTATCAGATCAACAGTCCTCAAAACAAGCAAGATCTTCAAAAAGGGAAATATGGGAACCTCTCATACCAAAAGGAGCCTAAAGACAAATGGGGACTAAATACTATATGGTATTCTGGATCAGCTAATGGAATCCATAAAGGCCATGAGGGTAAAATTTAAGGATATATAAAGAAATCTGAGTAAGCATCACTTTAGTTTAAAATTCAGAAGGTTATATTTTGAAAAAGTATTTGGGAATTGTAAATTAGCATATAAAATTTAACTTGATGCTGTTATGGTGTGTTTTCAAATATTGTTACTATTATTGAAAGCCCCAGTGGTAAAAGAGAGTATTTGCCAAGTAACCTGGTAGAAAAAAGGCATTACTGGTAAAGAAAGTTGTACAAGTGTGAAGGAAGGAAGGCTTATGGGCAATGAAAAGTTTATATTGATTCTGGTTATTTGAGGAAATTCTGTACAGCTTTGCTTAACTTTATTCAAGCTTAATTTATTTATAACTTAACATTCCATGGGGCTTCCCTCATAGCTCAGTTGGTGAAGAATCCGCCTGCAATGTAGGAAATCCCGGTTTGATTCCTGGGTTGGGAAGATCCCCTGGAGAAGGGATAGGCTACCCACTCCAGTATTCTTGGGCTTCCTTTGTGGCTCAGCTGGTAAAGAATCTGCCTGCAATGCAGGAGACCTGGGTTGGGAAGATCCCCTGGAGAAGGGAAAGACTACCCACTCCAGTATTCAGGCCTGCAAAATTCCACGGACTGCGTAGTCCATGGGGTCGCAAAGAGTCGGACATGACTGAGCAACTTGTGCTTCACTTTACTTCACTTACATTCCATATTTGATACTTCTGAAATTAATTTATGTATGCATTCTTGGAGATCATCCTAGCTGTTTTGTGAAGAAGAATCAGGAAGGGATAAGACTTAAGGCAGAGGGACCTATTCAGAGGCTGAGAGTCTTACAGTCAACAGTACAAGAGATGAATAGAGCCCAGTCTAAATTTGTGGCAGAGGGATTGGAGAAAAGCTAATACATTTGAAACATAAACCAAAGCAAAATTCAAGGGCAAATACTAGATGGTGTCATTTACTGGAACAGGAAACCAAGGAGAAGAAACAAGTATACAGGGAAATACAATATGTGTACTTTAGATTTACTGGGTTTGAAATATTCATAGGACATTTAAGTGGAACTAATATACATTTTTACAAATAGGCCCAAGTATTAAGAGAATATTACCAGCCAGACATGCACGTGTATATAGAATATAGAATAAACAATACTTGAAGTTTGGACAATGGAGGGGGTCAGCAAGGGTGGGGAGTAGGGAGAGAAAGGAGGCCAGGCTCCGAGCAACATGATCATTCCACAGATAAGCCTTAACTCCTGGTGAAAGTCTCATCTATTTAGCATCGATAGCATTGCCCCAATCAGGTTTTCAACTTAATCTCACTAGTGGTCATACAGCAATGGAATATAAAGCAGATTAATCTGTCTCAAACAAAAATGTCATATTCTTAACCCTTGCCTCATCATTCTACTCTATCCTCTCGGAAATTCACCATTCTCCCAGGCAGCAATTCATTCATTATTGACATTTTCATCTAGGTATCCATTTACTAAGTGAAATCATATTGAGGGCATTCCATAGAGATGTAATTAGGCTCTTCAGCAATGTTTTATATAGTCCCTGCAAGCACTTTGAAGTCAGTAATGCTTCTATCAACCTCACAGTAACTCATGTTTAGGGTTACTATTGACTCCCAACTTCATCTATACTTGCTGCAAAACACAATAAGCACTTAACTCCATTCTTTTTTTTTTTTCTTTAACATTTCATAGTTTTATGTGTACTTGTATGTCTTGCCTTTAGATAGATTTATTTTAAATACCTAGATGACAGGAACCACTTCCATTTTTCTCATCACCTAGAAAGTTACCTTGCTATTAACTACTTGCTGATTCACTGATTAATTTCCTGACTCAGAAAACCAATTTTTACTTGATGAGGTAAAGAGAGGAGGATGTGCAACCTTGGAAGGGATGTATGTAAGTAACAAGTTTATTGTATTTTATTTTTCTTATAGAGATTCAAATGGCAGTTTTTTTTCTTATATTAATGATGAATAGAAGCAGTTTGGTTTTATATGACAAAATACATATTTTCAGTTTATAGCAATAAAAGTAGCTAGGGACTTAGATTTTAAAATCATAATTTTCCTTTGACAAACTTTTTAGTTTTATGTATACTTTGAAAGGATTCTCTTTCTGAGTTAATTGCAGGGCAACTTTTCCTTGTCATCACCAAGTTTGGAGAGATAGAGTTATCAATTTCCAACTTCAAATTATTCACTGTATGTTCAAGAAATGCAAACCCATCAAAAAAGGAGTTTAACAAATTTAACAAGTAAGAAACTGTCTGGCATTAGAGTCACACCCTTATAGGAACCATAAGAGTTTGACCTCCAGAAAAGCACACTACTGATTCCAATTTGACCCATGAAATGGCTGACCACAACCTTCCCTGCCTCCCCAACCCCTGCCACCACCTCTATGAGATGTCTCCTAAACACCTCAACGGATGAAACCAAGGGCTGCAAATATATCTGAAGACTAGTTTGAAATTCTTCCAACGTCCACTTCCAAAAATCCCCCCTTAATAGAGCAATTGCTACAACTAAAAGCTTTATGAATATTTCCCCTTTTTACATTATACAATGTGCTCTCCTGTCTCAATACCTCTGAAGCCTTGCAATGGATGTATGTCATAATCTATGAATAAGAAATAATTTTAACTGTAACTCAAACTTACTTTTGTCTTTGACACAAATGCATAATAGTAAATATGTCTGCTGTATTACACTTTTAATATATTAAATATCCAAGTTTACATTAATACAAATTGTTGAGAAATTGTAAACGTTTCTAGAGAAGATTTTGATGACCCTTTTTGGGTAAGGAGCCTCTTGTTATATATATTCATTGATGTGCATTCAATGTATCTATTATATATTACATTAGGACTATATTCATAGTCCTCTAATTGTTTGCAAGATATAAAATATCATGGTGACATTTTCCTCATGCTATATCCTGATGCACCCGAGAGTATCTCTGGACCATTTCCAGCCTTTTGATGAGACTTGTCACAGCCTCAGAGAATCGTTTTTCTCTTTGTCTAGAGAACGGTTTCCAGGCTAAACCCTTAATTTTGTAGCAATTCAAAGGCTAACACCTCCTGTTAAACAAAAGAAGAACTATATCATGGTAATAAGAATCCACTGCACCACTTCTGGATAAAGTCTAAATATAAGGAGCTTGACATGTCAGTTACCTGGTGTACAAGTTAATATGAAAGAATTTAACTCACATTTATTCTTTTTGTTTTCTCTAGCTTTTCAATTGCATCCCAAACAGCAAACTGTTAACCTTTCAGGGCCTAATCTATAATTCGTATTCTGGCCAACAGCTGAATTACTTGACTGAAAGTTCTGCTGATACAAGGAGCAAAGGATCAGCACTTAATGGATACACAACAAAAAGCTCAACTCCATGAATTTAAATCCATCCTACATTAGAAGAATTTATAATAAGCCTGTGGCAATAAAATGTCAAGATGTTAATAGGAATTGGCAGGTTTCCATATGATTAGATGACAGAATTACAGCCCAAAATGCCACCTTTTTGTTCAAATGTAAGAAACACACTGAACAGATGTATCCAGAAAGATAACCATTGTAAAGACACATGTCTACACTCTATAAATTATTTCTTATATCAGTGACATCTTCTACAGTGAATATTAGGCCATTTTGAAAACATGGCATCAGAAGAGATTAGAGGTTTTAAACAGACTTCCCTATTTGCTTTTAATGATGTTCTCACTTGGGAAAACAGACAACCTTGTATTCAAACACTAATACACTAAAGCATTTTGCTTTCTGAAAATTAAAACCATTAAGAAATGAAGTACAGAAATCCCTTTATGTACCTTTCATAGGGACAAACTGATCTTAAAGGTATCAGATCAGTCGCTCTAGGCTCTATTAATTTAAATCTTGATTATTCAGGGATTCCAAATCAACCCATTGCTTTCATTTTTTCACTTCATATATTCAGCATTTGTTCCCTTTAGTGCTTTATTACTTCATTAGATTATATTAGATTACAAGATACATGAAGTCAGAAATCTTGATTTACCCTCCATTTTATCTTACAGAATCTATCGATATCAGAGAATTTATCAGTTTTTTTTTCATTCTTCAAATTGGAGCATAATCATTTTACAACATTGCGTTAGTTTCTGCTACATAACAAAGTGAATGAACTGTATGTACACATATACCCCTCCCTCTTGAACTCCCCTCCCATTCACCCCTATCTCGCCTATCTAAGTCATCACAGAGCACCAAGCTGAGCTCCCTATGCTATATAGCGGTTTCCCACCAGCTCCGAGATCAGTCCTGGGTGTTCTTTGGAAGGACTGATGCTAAAGCTGAAACTCCAGTACTTTGGCCACCTCATGCAAAGAGTTGACTCATTGGAAAAGACTCTGATGCTGAGAGGGATTGGGGGCAGGAGGAGAAGGGGACGACAGAGGATGAAATGGCTGAATGGCATCACTGACTCGATGGACGTGAGTCTGAGTGAACTCTGGGAGTTGGTGATGGACAGAGAGGCCTGGCGTGCTGCGATTCATGGGGTCACAAAGAGTCGGACACGACTGAGCGACTGAACTGAACTGAACTGAATGTATATATGTCCATCCTACTCTCTCATTCCGTCCCTCTCTTTCCTTCCCCACCCTGTGTCCACATGTCTCTTCTCTACGTTTGTGTCTCAATTCCTGCCCTATGCATCAACTAAGCTTCAACTGAAAAAAAATTAAAAAGACAAAAACTCAAGTTGAAGGGCAGGAATAGAGATGTGTGTGTGTGTGTGTGCTTCGTTTCATTTTTTTCTTTTCTTATTGAAGCATAGTTGATGAACAGTATTATTACAGTGTTTTTAAGTAGACTGAATAAGTAATTAGGCAAAGAAAATAAATGAATATAAATAAGTTTCTTGAGATTTTAATGGTATATATGTGTTATTACTTACATGTTTACATTATGAGGCTCCTTATTATTCATTTATTTGGTTTTGCATTCTAGGATGTTCATTTTTTAGGACAATACTTCCATTCTGAACATGTCTATGTTTACTTAATTTTTCAGCCACTGGTTAATTGACAAAGGGCCAAAGTGCTTATTGTGCTGTAGATACAAGATAGAAAATGTTCAATTTTTTCCCCAGTACATTTTAATTGACAACTGTAGATTTGTGTGGACACAATCTCATCATGCCCATTGGGTTAACAGAGCCATCAAAAGAGGGACAGGTAAGACTCAGCATCTTCCAAGGCCATGGCTAAAGATTAGTGCAAAGCTGTATGTTGATATTGTCAGGAGTCCTCTCCACTCCCTCAACTCAATTTCTCACATCATTGCTTTGCACCCCTAGGGAGGAGTCGCAGAAGTCCAAGGTATGTCAGCAAGAATATTCTTGTTCTCTCAGGAATTCAGTACAATAGGATAAACAACCACACAGCTGGCCAAACTAATAGTATAGAAGTGTGTGACCTAAGTGTTTAATAAATGCATGAGCATTTTACAAGGCCCAGGGGACCTTCCTCAGAATTATTGAATTTGATTGATTATATGTAGAGTTTACTTGGAGTATTTTTTGTTTAAAAATGAAGTTACAGATTTTATTAGAAGTTACAAACATCTTGAGTTGATTAAAAACCCACATATAAGGTCACATTTTGTCAAATATTTCTGTAAATATAAAAAAAAATCTCAAAAAGAAAATGAAATATCTCTACTTCATTCTTTCCATTTTGTGTTATTTGTAACACACAAAATTTAGTAGTAGTTTAGGGCTCATGAATAAATATAATCAGAAAGCTCTACATGTATATTCTGTACCACTCTTAAATTTGTATAGATACTAAGTACTGTGTTAGTGGGTTTCCTAGGTGGCACAGTGGTAAAGAATCCACCTGTCAAAGCAGGTGATGCAGGAAATGTGGGTTTGATCCCTGGGTGGAGAAGATCCCCTGGAGTAGGAAATGGTAATCTACTCAAGTATTCTTGCCTGGAAAATTCCATGGATAGAGGAGCCTGGTGGGCTACAGTTTAGGAGGTCACAAAGAGCTGAACGTGACCGAGTACCCACTGTGGGCTTCCCTGGTGGCTCAGAAGGTAAAGCGTCTGCCTGCAATGCGGGAGACCTGGGTTCGATTCCTGGGTCGGGAAGATCCCCTGGAGAAGGAAATGGCAACCCACTCCAGTACTCTTGCCTGGAAAATGCCATGAATGGAGGAGCCTGGTAGGCTACAGTCTATGGGGTCACAAAGAGTCGGACACAACTGAGCGACTTCACTTTCATGCTTTAAATAAGCATTTCGGAAGCAAACATCCTATGATGGGCAGTGGAAATTTAAGGACACAAATTTGTTGTTTTGCGTCTAGAGTGTAATGAACTGTAATTTATCTGGCCACAGCCTGCAGCTATAAAATCCAGTCATAGAAAGGATATTCTTTTCATGTCACAGGAGCTTTTACTTGAACTCATAAAAGGCTCCAGTGATTTAAATACAAATCAAAGTGGTTGAATTACTACTCCTGTAACGTACCTGCAAAGGGCTGGTCACGGTTGTGGGGTTAGGGTTGAGCTCTGAGCTATGGATCATGACTTGTAAACCCATACTAAAGTCTTTCACAGAGTGTTAATTACTAAATTTTAACCACTATTCATTTCTTTATCTTTTTACTAATAACAGTAATAAAGCATATCCTGAAAGCTAAAGAATGTATGGCTATTTGGAAAACAAATATAAGGTATTAAAATATAATAAAATAGAAACATTGAGCTGAAATTTGAAAATAACAATTTTATCAAATCAAAGAAATAAATTATTTCCTGATCTACAGCTGGTATTATGTGGATACTATTTTATGCTAATTAAACCCACTAGCAGAAACAGATTCCTTTTCTCTGGAAACATTGCTAAAGCCTATTTAAAGTATTAGAACATTTTCTGAGGTCAGGAAGAATTAGATTGTGTATTTTTAGTTTCCTCCCTCCACACATACTATTACCATTACCGATAAAATCACTTCAACTATGTCTAAAATACTTAAGGTAACCTACTTACTTTTGTTTGTTAGTATATAGGGGAAAAAAAAAATCCTTTAAGCTTCTTATACCATAGTTCATTCTTCATTTTAAAAGCAGTTTTGAATTGGGTTGAGTTCTACAATCAGAAAATCCCCTAGGAGCAGGCTTCAGCAAAATTGTTGATAAATGTTTAAAACTTTTCTCTCCCTCTCCTTTCTCTACTTCTGGCATCCCTTTTAGTAATTAGTTAAACATGCCCTTAAAGAGCCCAGTGGTTTCTCCTAATCCAGGTCTAATTTCCATTAGCTGAAAAGACTGCTCCTTTCTTCCCTTTTCTACTCATGATCCCCATTAAAATGTTCATGTTCTCAAAATATTTTTCAGTGAGTCAGGAGAAAAGTAACTGGATTGAAAAAGGTGAATAAATAAACTCTTGAAGTGTATGACTTAAAAAAAAAACTACAGGCCAGGTTTTTCTTTGTACAAATGATCTCTCTCATCAGGATGGGTAATAATTCTTTTGACAGATAGTTGAACTAAATTACTTCTTAATGTCCTGTCCTCCTCAGGATACTAGAAAACAAAATAAAGAGAGCCATGGAAGAATTAGTGAAGATGGATTTAGATAGGAGTTCAGATAAATCTTTACAGGTATTAGTTATAACACTTAGAAAACTACACAGTTGTCTTTCCACAAAACCACCCCTGCTTGGTCTTCTTGGAATAAGTAATAGAATATGAAAGGAAAGTGGCCAAATCTTGATTAGAAAAAAAAAGTAACAAAACTCAAAATTTTAAATGAACACATATTGCCCTTATATAAACACAAGACATTCTAGTCTTGAATTAATAAGGCGGATTCATTTTGATATTTGGCAAAACTAATACAATTATGTAAAGTTTAAAAATAAAATAAAATTTAAAAAAAATTAAAAAAAAGACATTTATCTAGGCTTTAAATTTAGATTTCAGAGATATGATTTCTACTTGAAAATGTTTAGATGCTCCTCAAAAATGTAATACAGTGTATTTATATATATTTATTTAGTTTTTTCTATACTATGTTCAAGGTATAGAGAATGGTTCAACTTAACTTTTCTTTTAAAAATAGACTTAGTGACTGAACAACAGCAGCTCCATAAAACAAATAACTAATGAGAACCTACTATATAGCTCAAGGAACCCCGCTGCTGCTGCTGCTGCTGCTAAGTTGCTTGAGTCGTGTCTAACTCTGTGCGACCCCATAGACGGCAGCCCACCAGGCTCCCCTGTCCCTGGGATTCTCCAGGCAAGAACACTGGAGTGGGTTGCCACTTCCTTCTCCAGTGCATGAAAGTGAAAATCAAAGTGAAGTCGCTCAGTCATGTCCGACTCTGTGCGACCCCATGGACTGCAGCCTACCAGGCTCCTCCGTCCATGGGATTTTCCAGGCAAGAGTACTGGAGTGGGGTGCCATTGCCTTCTCTGAACTCATGCTCAAATTTATGTCCACTGAGTTGGTGATGCTATCTAACCATCTCATCCTTTTGCTTTCAAGTTTTCCCTGCATCCGGGTCTTTTCTGATGAGTTGGTGCTTTATATCAGGTGGTCAAAGTACTAGAGCTTCAGCATCAGTTCTTCCAGTGAATTTTCAGGGTTGATTTAGGCTTGACTGGTTTAATCTCCTTGCAGTCCAAGGGATTCTCAAGACTCTTCAGTCTGTAAGCTATTTAGGGTTTTTTGTTGTTGTTGTTGTTGTTCATTTGATTTATTTTATTTCACAGATAAGTGAAAACATACAGTATTTGTCTTTCTTTTTCTTATTTAGAATCAGGTTCATTCATGCTGTCACAAAAGGCAAGGTTTCATTCTTTATTATTACTGAGTGATAGTTCATTGTGTGTGTGTCTGTGTGGATACATGTATATATATAATATATACAAAACATTTTCTTTATCTATTCATCTTTGGTGGATACTTAGGCTGCCTCTACATCTTAGGTATTGTAAATAATTCTACAATAAATATTGGGGTGCTTGTATCTTTTTTGCATAGTGCTTTGTTTTATTCAGGCAAATGCCCAGCAGTGGAATTTCTGGAACTCTTGATATTTCTATTTTTAAATTTTGGGGAACCTCCATAATGTTTTCCTTAGTGGCTGGACTAATTGACACTTTCACCAACAGTACATGAAGGTTTGTTTTGAATCTCTATTTAACATTGGAATTAAAAATAGTTCATAGGTTTGATTATATATTTAGTTTATTATTAACTTCCTGTTATTTGTTTTTGAAAAAAAAAAAAAAAGTTTTTAAGTCAGACCAAAATCTTTGAGTTCTAAGCAATAGCTTTGTCATGTATAAAAAATACTTAGTTACAGATGACAATTTTATTTGACTATATCTTCTTGTTAATTCAAGATTACATTTTCAAATACTGTTAATAACTTACTAGAAGAATTTAACATTTTGGTTTTTTCCTTTTTTTTTTTTTATGATACCACCACATATTGCATTAGTTATCAAACCAATGTCTTATTTATTAGATTGTATTTTCACATCTGATTTGTTGTCATAAATCATTTGTCCAATATAATGCATTGAGTTTTTGTCCATTATAAAACAGAAACTAAAACCTTAAAATATTGAGCCTCCTAAAACCATATTATATGTGAAAAAAAAAAAACATAGCTGATAGAGGTTTTAAAAATATAAAGTGTGAAAAGCTTTTGCGAAGGGTTACACAAACTAAAATCAGCAGCAATGGTGTCCCATAGAGATAGGATATAATTGCAAGTCCCTATCAGTCAGCCTCCAACATTATGGAATGCTTACAAAGGGCCAGGTACTACTTCAACAGTTGGGAATACAGTGAGGACTAAGGCAGGCAGAATCTTTGATCAAGAAGCATAAACTAACAGGACAAGGTATACAAAAAAGGATACAGATAATAAACATGAAAGAAACTTTATGATATTTAATTGATGACTGTTATGATCTAGATTAAACAGAGCAATGTGACTGTTTATTAAGCCATATCTGATAAAAGTACTGCTGGTTTGGGTAATGCCACCCAAGATACAACATTTATATGTATGTAACCTGTTTTTTCTTGCCTGGAGAATTTCATGGACAGAGGAGCCTGGTGGGCTACAGTCCATGAGGTCACCAAGACATGACTGAGTGACTGACACTTTCACCCTTCAGCCTGCTTTTAGTATATCTCCTGGATGTTGAATGATAAATCTTCCTATATCCATTTATACAAAGAAATTAATGATTTCACATGCAACTGTATACCTATGAATCTCATCTTGCCTCTTCCCTGTGTTTTATAATGGGGACTTATAAGACTTTTGACTCATTGCATCTAATCCCCTAAGGTCAACACCAGCCCTATTTTACTATCTAGCGTAATTAAAATATTTAAAATGAAGACATTGCTTGGATATAAATTATAAGATTCATGGGAGTAACAGCTGTGGAGTTAAGATTAGCCCTGCTTACATCTTTTATCAGGGACTGTTGGAAGATTTTTTCCCCAAAATTCATCCTTTACATTGTTTGCTACATAGTTGGAAGTCTTCCTAACTACAAACACCAGGGCCAGAAAGAAAAATGAGGGCTAGATATACACATTTGGTATGATTTGTTAGCACCTAAGGAAACAGAGCCTATGAAAGATTCAGAAAGAAAAATATGATTTAAGCAGTCCAGAAATGAAACCACGTGCCTTCTGGAAAAATTCACAGCCTATGTGTAAAGTGTAAGTGGTGGGAACCTAATCAATTATCCTTAATAATTCATGTAAAATAAGTGAATTCTTAAAAAGGAAAATAAAGCTCTATAATCTGTCAGTTGACAAACTGTTCAAAAGTCCACCTGGGAAATAGACATACATGTAGGTCAATTGGAATTATTTGCACTCTGTCTTGATTTGTGACTTTTTAATACATACCCAGTAAGTTACAATTGATGTTAAACATGACAGTAAATATGGCCCATTTGTAATATTTATCATAACCTAAAAATAAATCTAAAGTTAAATGGTTTTTACATTTTTTATTAGAAATAATTTGGGGGATAGGGCAAAATATCCAGCACTTTCCTCAAATTTTTCATTTTGTTATATCAAGTCATCCTTTCCTATATAGCTTTTATTGGCCATTGAATTATTAATTATAAGAGAAACTTCCAAGTTAGGGTTCTTAGAAACTAATATCAAAAAATGTGTCTATCTAAAATTTTGCCATTCCTCAAGTGTGCTTTCAAATATCATTTTACAGGCACAGTCCCGCACTTACCAAAACGTTGTACTATAATAAATCTTATTTTGTGATTATAATGTGACAGAAGTTCAATACAAAGAAAATTTGAGGCTCATAAAAATCAAATCTGTTATGAGTAGATGAAGATAATATTGTAAATGGCTGTAAATACAAACAAATTGAAGGTTGGAGCATTTGAACAGCCTTTTAACTCACTTTAAAAAAAATTATATCCTTATCTGACAGCTCCATCAGCAAATAGGAAATGCTTATTGTGTTTTTTCGAACACTAATGTAAAATCAACCACTTAAATAAATCACTTTGCTCCACTTGTTGCCCTCTTTAACCATGTGAGGACAAGGAATTTTATTTTTACTTGCATAATAATGCTATGAGGCATAGATTTTTAAAGAAAAAAAAATCACCAGTTCTCCTGAAAAAACAAATAATTCCGATTAGAGCTCAAAGCTTAATAGTGTGTAACATAAGTGGCTGTTAATTTAAAAATCCCATTCTTATTTTTCAGTGTTTGTGACCTGTCTTAGCATTAAGAATGAAAACACCCAAAGTTCAACATCTGCAAAATAGTCTAGGGTTCTACTTATATCATACATATTATACATTTGTTGTTCAATCTCTCAGTCATGTCTGACTTTTTGAGACCCCATGGACGGCAGCATGCTGGACCTCCTTGTCCTTCACCATCTCCTGGAGTTTGCTCAAACTCACGTCCATTGAGTCAATGATGCCATTCAACCATCTCATCCTCTGTCTTCCCCTTCTCCTCCTGCCCTCAATCTTTCCCAGCATCAGAGTCTTTTCCAATGTATGATAATATATAACACATATATCCCCCAAAATACAAAGTCCACAAAAGCACAAAAAGGCAAATCCTAAATAAATTTCATATTTGCATTTATTTGTAAAACCCACAATTATGCCCCAATCTATAGTAAGAAGTTGAATTTTCACATAAACAGTGTAATTAGTGCAATGTTGAACCGAGGTCCTTAAATTGGGACCTGCCAAAGAGATGCTATAATGCCCCTTCCTCTTCATGCAGGAGTTCCTGACCAAATATTCTGTACACTGACTAGACTGAGATACTTCATTCAAAATGAAAATTGTTCTACCACCAAATAACATACTTGTGTTAATTACCTCCACAGAGAATGTGCTTGACTTTAAACACCAATGAAGGAAGGGGATAGTGGCAAGGAAGTAAATGCAAAGCACTTAATTCTACTCTTTCTGAGAGCTATTGCAAAACACCAAGAACAATATAAATAACTTGAATTTACTTATTTGTCTTTTACAAAATAATAGAAGAACCCAGGACTCCCATATTGCATCAGATTCTTTACCATCTGAACAACCATGGAAGCCCAATATTATACAATTTGGTGCTGTAAATTTTACAGATACAATAATATGGTGAGTGAGTGAAGTCGCTCAGTCATGTCCAACTCTTTGCGACCCCATGGACTGTAGCCTACCAGGCTCCTCTGTCCATGGGATTCTCCAGGCAATAGTCCTGGAGTGGATTACCATTTCCTTCTCCAGGGGATCTTCCCAACCCAGGGCTTGAACCAGGGTCTCCCACATTGTAGACAGATGCTTTACCATCTGAGCCACAAATGCCAATAAAAATAATAGCTTCTCTGGATTGGAATAGCTCAAGTACACCTAGAAGCAAAGCATGAGTCATGAAGTCCAAACCACTGATTCATAGGAAAGACTAAGAGAAAATTGTTAGCTTCCTGGAAGAATCCATAAGCAAACCCAGTCTTGTGAATAGCTATTCGAGAGCTGGTCAATAGAAGATGACCACAGTTTACCAAACCTCACAGGATGACTGAGAGAAGATGAAAAATACTCGTTAAAGTATTGGACTGCTGCCAAGTCACTATCAGAACACAGACATGATGACAGAGGTGGTACAACTACTTACATTCACAAGGATGAAAGCCGCAGACAAAGTACGAAAGAGCAGAAAACTAGCAAGAATCTGGGTGCATGAGGGCATCATGGACCTGAATTACCAGCTGAGAACTGCCAGCCTCAAAAGGGGGTGTTGTTCAATGCTCCCAGGCCCCCAAATGTACGTTATATTGCCTAGTGTTACCAAGTTACATCAATAAACAGTTCCTTAAATAACATGGGAGTGTCTTTGCTTGTTAAGTCACCTCAGTCCTGTAGGACTCTTAGCAAAACTATGGACTATAGCTGACCAGGCTCCTCTGTCCTTGGGATTCTCCCGACAAGAATACTGGAGTGGGCTGTCATGCCCTGCTCTAGGACATCTTTTCTACCCACGGATTGAACTACATCTCCTGCATTTCCTGCATTGGCAGGCAGATTCTTTACCACTAGCACCACCGGGGAAGCCCTAGGGGGTCTTTAGTGATTATTTGGTCTAACCTGCTCACTTGAAAGATGAAGAACCTGAATTTTAAAAAGGAAAACTGGATCTCATGAATCCCAATTCATTAGTTACCATTTATATACTAGCCACGATGGTAAACACTAAACATAGTCCTGTAAAACAGAAATTTTGTAAGAGAAAACAGACTCTTTAAAGTTAATGTAAACTATCTAGGGTCACATAGTTAATGTACAGGACAGCTAGGATTCATATTAAGCCCTACATGACTCCAGATTCCATGTTCCTTTCCTAAATTGAATATAACGTGAACTTCTGTTGCATTATAATTACACAGTTCCTTTGCCATCATGTTCAATGATACACATGAGTTAATATGTGACTGAATCTCCTGAGTTATACACTGGCTTGTGCACAGATATGAGTAACTTCCCTCAAAAGTCAGAATTGGGTGTGGGATATTAAACAGAAAGAAAAAAGGAAAAATTAAATATAGACATTTAAGCATAAGCAGATATCATGTCACCTATTACAAACATATTTTAACAGATATTTCCACTTTGTATTAATTTTAAAATTATATTCAAGTAGAAATCAAATACAACAATATTTCCATCTCTGCTTCCTATGATATAAACATCCACATTTTACTTAATTGATGGATTCTTATGGAAAACTGCTTTCTATTGAAACTAGAAGCTTTATACTTTTTGTCTTTTCATTTTCCTGTTGAAATCTTGACAGTCATAACATATTTAGAATGAATAGTCTATTTGTTTCCTATACGTAGAAATGGTTCAGTTATTTCTCGTAGTTGCTGCTGCTGCTGCTAAGTCACTTCAGTCATGTCCGACTCTGTGCGATCCCATAGATGGCAGCCCACCAGGCTCCCCCATCCCTGGGCTTCTCCAGGCAAGAACACTGGAGTGGGTTGCCATTTCCTTCTCCAGTGCATGAAGTG
>NW_011494923.1:974318-1034010 GCF_000754665.1 Bison bison bison | reverse complement strand
TGAAAAGTGAAAGTGAAGTCACTCAGTCATGTCTGACTCTTAGCGACCCCATGGACTGCAGCCCACCATGCTCCTCTGTCCATGGGATTTTCCAGACAAGAGTACTGGAATGGGGTGCCATTGCCTTCTCCGATTTCTCGTAGTTGAATGATATGCAAATTGACAACCATTTACTGACAGGGAAACTGAGGCATTAAAATTCAAAGAATCTTACTACCTAAGAGATTCCAGAGACTTTAAAGTTGATTTAGTCAAAAATCCTATCCTTTGAATGATGAAATAGGTCCAGGGTGATTAACCAATTATTTTCCAGGTCAAAGTTCTTATAGTGACAGAGTGCCTTCTAAAAACTAAGCCTGGTTTTATTTTCTCAAAGCCATATTATCTCTCCGTCACATTATAATCTCTATAAAGCGCTGTCTGCGGTTGGTTTAAATAATGGAGTGACATTTTATGATCAGAATACAGAAAATCCAGTATTTAGCTGCCAAGTAACACCATTTTGCAAGCTTTAGAATTTGGCCATTTAGAGGCTTGCATGTAAAACTTCAAGGAGAAATGAAGAACCATAGGTAGAAATAAACTGGACTGTTGCAATACACATGATATGATTCTAGAACTGACTATCCAAAGTTGGTGCAGATTCCAGCAAATAAGGTCGTGGTCTCCAACAAGGCTGCCCTCATTCAGATATCACCTGCAAGATTGGAATCTCCAGTTCACTTGCAGTTCTGGTCAACTGAATTCAAGGTTTCCTGTGACCCCTTTAGGTTTAATAATTCAGTAGAACGACATACAAAATTCAATACAGCAGTATATTAATGACTACAATTTTATTATTAAACATACAATTCAGGGCCAGTCACAAAAAGAAACACATCAGGTTAGACTTGAGAGGGTCCTGAGTACAGAACTTTCATGTGTCCAACCTGAGGGATTTAGATGTGTCATCCTCCTGGTACCTAAATGTGTTCACCAACCAGGAAGTTCACCTCATCCTCAGTGTCCAGAGTTTTTACTGAGGTTTCATTGTGTAAGCATGATTGATTTCCTTTTTGGCCACATGACTGGACTCCATCTCTAGCTCCTCTCTCCTCCCCAGATGTCAGGTGGTCTAGCTGACATTACGTGGCTCAAAGCCACAAACCTCTAAACATGTGGTTAGTTTTCTGGCATGACCAGTTCCCAGCCTGAGGCATTTCTTTAGCAAAAATTCAACTATGGTCCAAGATTCTGTTATGAATAAAAGATACTCTGATCTCTCGATATTATAAAGTTTTAGAAGTTCCCTCTTAGAAACTATGTACAGAGAACAGATACATTCTTTTTTTCTGCAACAAAGGTGTACATGTCCAATTAGGGGAATATTGTCTCTTTCATTTACGTTTCATTGTCTCTTACTCTAAAACCTACTACATCAAAGAGACAATTTGGCCCAGAGTAGCTCTAAATAAAGGAGAAGGCGATGGCACCCAACTCCAGTACTTTTGCCTGGAAAATCCCATGGATGGAGGAGCCTGGTGGGCTGCAGTCCATGAGGTCGCGAAGAGTCGGACACGACTAAGCGACTTCACTTTCACTTCCCACTTTCATGCACTGGAGAAGGAAATGGCAACCCACTCCAGTGTTCTTGCCTGGTGAATCCCAGGGACGGGAGAGCCTGGTGGGCTGCCGTCTCTGGGGTCGCACAGAGTCGGACATGACTGAAGCGGCTTAGCAGCAGCAGCTCTAAATAAAGGTTAAGTACTGCTTTATGGATCATTTGCAATTATGCACACTGCATGTTCTTTGTCCAAAATTTATTAACACAATAAGATATAAAGGAATGTATAAGTAGCAATTAATAATAGCCACTCCCATCACTGAAATAACCAAACACTTATTTCAAACATACAAATAGTCCTTCAACCGCAAACAAACCTAGAGCTTGAAACTGACAGAATCTATTAACTGAGAATATTTTAATAATCTTACTAACTAATTGACTGTAAAAAGGCTTCCAGATGGCATGGACAAATATACTCCATCATTCTTGCTGGAGTGTCCTACAGTGTTATAGGACAGCACTGTAGGACAATTCTGAAATTTATATAGTTATGAATTATTTGTTATAGCCATATAGAAATGCAATTTTGACAGAATTTAATGTCTAAAAATACACTTATTCAAACACATAACTTCCAAAATTTCTGTGCTTAAAAATCATTAAGATTATTAATTTCTAAACCACAATATGAATATACTTTTAATATCCTTGCACAAATTACTTATTCAAGAATCATGTCACATTTTGTAAATAAAGGCTAAGTAGCAGATTCATTTAAAGATCTAACAGTGTGCATAATAACATAGAAAAAAAGGCAAAACAAGACTGAAAGTCAAAGCAATCTATTTGAATTTGCTTTGAGTGATCAAGTAAGTGTGTTTTTTCCTGGATAACACCTGTTTCTCATGTTACACCAATTGCCATTGTTATTAATACACCAAGAAGATTCTTCCCCCAAAAGAACTGTGGATTTCTTTGAGAGCCAACCATCTGTTAAATACATTTATTTAAGATGATTTAGGAGCATCGGGGAAAAGAAGATAGTGATATAAAAAAAGTTATTGACTTTTTTGTAATTTCTAGTTAATCTCTTATAAAACCAATCTGTAATTCTCATTAGAATGATACATGAGAGAGGATAGAGGCCATTATAACTATTTAGAAATACCATTTGTGCTATTGTTATGGGTCACCTAATTGGAAAAAAAAAAACAAAAACATGACATATAGTGCATCCCCAGGTACCTCTGATTCTACCTCCATTGGTAGACACTGCCATAGGCAGAAGGCCCGTAGAGAAATCATAAAGTAGGAATAACCATTGAAAGGATCCTGCATATGCAGCTGCTTTTCTATCTGTATTTTGATAATGTCCATTATTGCTCAAGCTTAGCATTTTAAATTATGTTTGAGGTAAACTCAGCATCTATCTAAAACATGGCACTTTGTAAGTTCTCCCAGGTATGTAGCATAATTTGAGATACTCAAAACATTGGATAGCAATCAGGGAAATGCAAATAAAAACCACTTTACACCTACTAAGATGAATGTAATAAAAAAGAAAGATTATAAAAAGCATTGGAGAGGATATAGAGACATTGACACCCTCATGCAATGCGATTTAAGATATAGAATGATGCAGAGCTTTGGAAAACAGTGTAGCGGTCTCACAGTAGTTTAAACAATAGGGCATCATTAACCCTGTAATGACAGTCTTATATATATACCCAAGAGAAATGAAAACAATGAGCACATAAAAATTCATACAGAAATGTTCATTATTAGTTATAATAGCCAAAATGGGAGAAAAATCCAAATATCCATCAACTGTAAATGCATAAATAAAATGTAACATGTTTATGCAATGGAATACTATTTGGTTATAAAAAAAACTAAAGTATTGATACATACTATAATATGGATGAATCTTAAAAACCTATATTAATGTAAAAGAATCAAGACACAAAAGAACACATTTCATATGATACTGATATATGAAATATTCAAAATAGGCAAACTTATACAGGCAGAAAGTGGTTGCTTAGGGAAGGGGAAGGTTGGAGGAGTTAGATGAGTATTTATGGGTATCAGGTTTCTTTTCGGTGGTGGCAAAAATGTTCTGATATTCATTGTGATGATGACAGTTGCA
The DNA here is from genome assembly GCF_000754665.1 of Bison bison bison. Lineage (NCBI taxonomy): Eukaryota > Metazoa > Chordata > Mammalia > Artiodactyla > Bovidae > Bison > Bison bison. The sequence goes on along the minus strand of NW_011494923.1, from coordinate 1,030,315 downwards.
AATCTCTACGAACATATTAAAAAAATTGAGTTGAACATTTTAACTGAGTTGTATGGTATATGAATTACATCTCAATAAGGTTGCTATTTTTTAAATAATAGAAATCTTATAATTTTATCTTTAGGGTTAATGTGCTTAGATTAATTGGTTGTAAATTTGGTCTCATCGTCTCTCAGAATACATCTGACTGGAGGAGGCAGAGTGTAAAATGAATCAGAAGGAAAAGGCAAGTGATAATTATGGTGGTATTAAATAAGGAAATCCTATATAGTAGGAAAATTATAGATAAAAGAAACTTTCCAAATGAAAAATTGCCATTGGACAGAAATTCCTGGGGATAAAGAATAAAGATGCAGTATGAAGCAAAAGTAGTTCCAGTTGCTTTAATCTAATATTCCATGGTGCTATTGACCAAAAATGGAAAATCTATTAAGAAGAAACTATTTCAGGACTGGTATAAAAAGGAGCTGGAATACACAAGGGAGATATTCCATTTATATAGATAATTAATTTTTAAATTGTTCTTAATGTTTTGCTTTCTATAGCTTAAGACTACACATTCTTTTACTCACTAACATCTACTGAGGTGGGTACCAACATGTGCATGTGCATGCTAAGTCGCTTGAGTCATGTCTGACTCTGTGATCCCATGGACTGTAGCCCACCAGGCTCCTCTGTCCATGGAATTTTCCAGGCAAGAATAACGAAGTGGGTTGCAATTCCCTTCTCTAGGGGATCTTCCCCACCCAGGGATCAAACCTTCATCTCTTATGTCTGCTGCATTGGCAGGTGGGTTCTTTACCATTAGCACCACCTGGGAAGCCCAGGTATCAACATACTTATGTGTAAAATGAGTATTTTGTATGTAAGTATTGACACATCATTATGCCAGACTTGGATTTCGTGAAGACACTCTTCCAAGATCCAGAAAAAGGGAAAGAGGACTAAAAAAATCCAGTCAGGCACATAGTCTTGGCAGGCTGAAAGCAGGGGCTAAGGATGTAGGAAAATCAATAGGAAATAAAAATGAGAAAGTAGAAAGAAACACAAGTAGGTAGGCTAGGTCAATACCAGAGAAGAAGAGAGAAGTAGATTTTAGGCTTGTTGATCCCTTCATTACATAGCATTTGTTCCTGAATTAGTCATTTCCAGATATGATTGGCAGCTGATTTTTTGGGGGGTGGGGGGACCATGGGGTTCTAGTTGTTATTTCAGGAAGAATAAAAGATTCCAAGTCTTACCAAAGGTACACAGAAAGAGACAATGATATGCCTCCTGGAGCAGCCTTAAAATTGTGTTCAGTCCATTTGCAGCTTCAAAGATTTGGAAAAGAGAAAAGCAGAGTGAAAAATAGGAAGAGAATATCTAAGACCAATTGGTATTTATTTTGTACAAGTTATTTTTATTTAATATGAGATCATGTATTTTTATCATAAAATATCATATGTTTTATATTTTATAAATGTTTAGCAACAGTTGCTAATGGTTAATGTCAGGGAGACATAGGTTAACATAGGTTAATGTCAGGGAGACATCTGATTTTTTTCTAGATCTTTAGCCTCCATTTCATTGACAAGACAGATCCTTAATCTTCTATACTTTTTGATACTCCTACATTTTAGGACCAGGGAAAGACTTTGAGGATAATATTCCAATTATTTAACCCAAGATTAAAGAAAGTTCTTTATTTTTAGTTATTTATAGACCAAAGTGTAAAACATATTATATTAAAAAATTTTGGGAATTAGACAAAATAAATAGCTTTGGATAACTTTCTAAAAGTGTATAAATTTAAGAGGAATTCTGATACTTCTAACAGATTTGACTCAAGAATTTTAGAATAAAAGTGTCTTAATTTCACCATGTTTACTTTGAAGATAGCTAGAAGACTTAAAGAGATATAAATATATGAAACATACATGTGAAACAGATAGCTGTAAATGTCACCTCACAGAAAATATCATCCAATTTTATATTTTCTTACACATATTTTCTTACATACCCTATTCCATTCAATTAGCTTGCTCTAATCTTTATCCTTAATAATATAAATAACATTAATTTCATTTTATAATCACTATTAGCATATAAGCACATATATTTACATAAGGGTCTATGAACAGATTTTTATTTCTGTTAGGTTTTTATTTTGTTTTTAGAAGAATTGAAAGTAAAAATTGAAAAATTTTCTTCAAGATCTTTGATGTTCTAATTTTTTTCCTTAAATATTTTAGCACAGTAAGCAGGATACTCATATTTTCAAGTCACTTTTGCAATATTTTACTGCATGTAATAAACATGTATTTTGCTTTGTCCATAAGCAAAGCACTTTTCTGGGTATTAGAATATACCTAGACTGTATATATATTACATATATATATGAATATACCCGGACTGCATATATATTATACATATTTATACATATATATTGGAGAAGACAATGGCACCCCACTCCAGCACTCTTGCCTGGAAAATCCCATGGACGGAGGAGCCTGGTGGGCTGCCGTCTATGGGGTCGCACAGAGTCGGACACGACTGAATTGACTTAGCAGCAGCAGCAGCATACATATATATATACCCAGACTGCATATATATTATATATATTAGAATATACCCAGACTCCAAATATACTCATCATTAAATTTAATACAATGCATATTATCCAAAGTGTTTTTCTTCTCAAACACTAACATAATTCCTTTAACTTCCATATTCAATCTATTAGTATTTCTTGTAGGTTTCACTTTTCAAAATACAGCCAGAAGCTGGACATTTCATACTACTTAGTACAAGTTGTCTAGTACAAGTACCACTTAGTATACCCCCTGCAAATTACTAAAATAACTTTCTATATTTTATGTAGTCTTTATTCTCATAAAAAATGACTTTTTAAATATTTATATATAAATCACAAATCATTTTTCTCAAAATATTCCAACTACTTCCTATTAATTCAAATATCCATGTTTATATCTAACTAGTTATCCATCTTTCAATATTCTAAGTATTACTGAAGTAAACATGGTAAAGTTAAGGCATTGATTTTTATTCTAAGAACACTAAGGGTCAAATCTGTTAGAAATACCAGAAAAATTTCTCTCAATTTTATACACTTTTGGAAATTCCCCCAGTGCTATTTAACTCATTGTTTCATGTGATGCTAAAAAGTACCACTGATCAATGCCAACTCTGCCATGGATACAATGTCCCATGTGACCAGATCTTGTTTGCCTCTAGGGCCACTTTTCCTTTAACTCCAGAGGCACTGGACATGCTGGTGTTCCTTCAACATCTCAAGCTTGCGGCCTTATCAGTTTTCATGCCATCTTTCTCCGTGACCTGGAGAGTATTCCCTTTAGATCTTCACATGGCTTGCCCTTTCCCATTAAGGAGATCCCCCTGCCGAATCATCTCCTTGGAGAGATCTTCGAGAACAACTCTGTCTAAAACCAACTCCCCACTCCATCAAGCTCTCTTTTTCCAGCTTGATTGTCTCCATACTTATATTATCTGACTTACACATACTTCCATTATCTGGTTACATACAGTGACTGATTTATATGATGAGTGCCTTCTTAATTCCTTAGTGCCTGTCTTCCTCTCCTGTCTTGGGCTTATTACATCATATACTTACAGTTTTTAATTCTACCGCATTGCCTTTTCCTCTGTAATACCTGCTTCATTTTCTTGGCTATTCCTCCATCAATTTAAATTTTTAACATTCAGAACTCAGTCTCAGCCTCTTTTCTCAATAGCTTAGCTCAGGTGATTCCATGAGGCTTAGCTGATTGGGCTTTAAACTTTGTCAAGGCTTTCAACAACACTGACTAGCTGATATTTCAAAATGTAACTCAAGACTCATGTTACCAAATTCCTTCTTAATGGCTATACATTGACATTTCAATTTTAACATTTCTAAATGGAGCTGTTTATTCCATCTCAAATCAGTGTATTCCTTCACCATCCCTCCAATTTTCCCCATTGCCATAAATAGCACTCCATATATTCCATGGTTCAAGCCAAAAATATCTGGAAATCCTGCCATTTTCTCTTTTCCACAAACTGGTCCATTGCTGAATACGTTAAGATTTATCTCCAAAATACACATTATATTTTAATACTTCCCCCCAATCCATGACTATCACTTCCTCCATCTTCACTGTGACCACTCACACCGCTTTTCTCCACTCATGTAGTATCTTCCCATCCCCACCTCACCCTCTGCATTCCATTTTGCACATCACAAGAACAGAATATTCTTTTCTAGTACATCATGTCCCCCCTTGCTTAAACTCTTTAAAATGACTTTTCTTTAAATATATATATATATATATATATATATATAGTAATCTGCTCATCATGCCTGATAGCCCTGCATGGTCTGGTTCCTGTTTACTTCTCCATTTTTATTTCATTAAACTCTGTCCCTAAGTCACTAGGTTCCAACCATAATGGTTTATTTTTTGTTCCTCCAAAGTTCCAAGTTCTTTCTGTCTAAAGGCCTTTCTATTTCTTTCTCCTCTGTATAAAAATGACCTTGCTCTTCAAATAACTGTAGGCATCAGTTCAAATATCATTTCCTGGGAGATGTGTCCCCAAACGACCATTCATTCATTCAAAAATGTGAATTGACCTTTTTTTCTATGTCAAGCACTATGATCAGTGGGAAAATATCGATTTCTTTCCCTCTTGAAGCTTAGATTCTTTTTGCAGTGATATAAAATCATTGCAGAATTTCTGTAGTACTTCACAGTTACAGTTTTTCTCTTGGTAATTCTTGACTATTTAATAGAATGCAATTTTTTCCAATATAATTAAAAAAAATTAAGACTAGAGAGTGTAATTAAGAGGCTGGCTGACTTCATTTCTGTTGTTTGACCTCTGACATCTTCCATACACGCTCTTCCTTTCTTTCCCCTCATCCCCACAGGTGTGCAAGGGAATAAGAAAGCTTCCTTTAGTTGTACAGGGGAAATTCAAATCATGCAAACTCTGTCCCTCTGGACCCCACCTGTTAACATAAATAAAACAAACAAACAAAAAAACCCAGAACCAACTGCCTGCATCTTCATCTTCTCACCTGCTTTGTTCACTACAGACCAAATTTGAGCCTTTCTCAGAGAATTCTTTGATTATTTATGTTTCTTTCTATTTTCTGTCCATTGGTACCTATCTTCCATAAATTTTGCAGAAACACACAGCCGGCACTCAGCAGAGGATGCTGAGTGCCCTAGTAAAACAATTGGCACTGTGAGCAGGATGCCATGGCAATGATCCTCAATGTGATGTATCTTCAGTCTCTCCCTCCTGACTTATAAACTGAATCGACTACATACAAGTCAGTGGGCCTGAATGGGATCAACCAATTGCTGAGCTTGTGTGATTGTGTTTGGGCTGTGTCCCTTTATATTGGCTTGGCTAGGTTTTAGCAGTCTTACATTTATCTAACCTAAGTTGGCCCATATAAGTGAAGAAAAGTAGCAAAGAGCCTGACCTTTAAAGTAGAACTGGAGAAAAGAAAAAAATGAAAAGAGACTGAGTTGCTTAGAGAACACAAGATTATGGTGTGTCTGACCAGGCATTGAATCCTGTATTTCCAGAATACTATACATTAAAGAAGAGTGGATCTCCTATGTAGCCATATAGTTATTAATACTGTGTGGCATTCAGATTCTAATAGTGTGGATAGAAAACTGTTGGGCTTTCCATCCTCCTCATTTCATGAAAGATTGACCCACACTGGGATTTCACAAAGGAAGAATTACAAGAAAAATTCCCCTAAAATATACTGAATTACAAAGCTATGAATAAAATTTCTGTAAGAAAAAAAATTGTAATAATGATCCAAGTTTGGTTTTACCATTAAAAATCCTAGGGTAAAATTCAAACTTTGGGATAAAGTTACATAACAAAGGAAAGGAGGGATAACTGGCTTTCTATTTAAGACTCAAACCAGATATAATAAACCATTTATAATTAAATTTTTAGTTTTAAGGATATATCTTACTAAATGGGCCTTTTAAATGTGTGATCTGACCTAAAATCTCAACAACATCAACTAATAAAAGCTAACAAATTATAACCCAGGCTATAAAATGTCCTAAAGGAAAGGATAATTAGTCCAGTGATTTCCCTTTTAGTAATTCAAGTAAGACAAAGTAAAAATGAATGTTACCAGACTATGAATTATCATAGTTCTAAAGAGGAGAGTGAAAAAATTGGCTTAAAGCTCAACATTCAGAAAACTAAGATCATAGCATCTGGTCCCATCACTTCATGGCAAATAGACAGGGAAACAGTGGAAACAGTGGCTGACTTTATTTTGGGGGGCTCCAAAATCACTGCAGATGGTGATTGCAGCCATGAAATTAAAAGACGCTTACTCTTTGGAAGGAAAGTTATGACCAACCTAGATAGCATATTCAAAAGCAGAGACATTACTTTGCCAACAAAGGTCTGTCTAGTCAAGGCTATGGTTTTTCCTGTGGTCATGTATGGCTTGAGAGTTGGACTGTGAAGAAGGCTGAGTGCCGAAGAATTGATGCTTTTGAACTGTGGTGTTGGAGAAGACTCTTGAGAGTCCCTTGGACTGCAAGGAGATCCAACTAGTCCATTCTGAAGGAGATCAGCCCTGGGATTCCTTTGGAAGGAATGATGCTAAAGCTGAAACTCCAGTACTTTGGCCACCTCATGCGAAGAGTTGACTCATTGGAAAAGACTCTGATGCTGGGAGGGATTGGGGGCAGGAGGAGAAGGGGACGACAGAGGATGAGATGGCTGGATGGCATCACTGACTCGATGGACGTGAGTCTGAGTGAACTCCGGGACTTGGTGATGGACAGGGAGGCTGGGCGTGCTGCGATCCATGGGGTTGCAAAGAGTTGGACAAAACTGAGTAACTGAACTGATAGCACCTCCTATAAATTTCTAAGTCTATAAATTTTCTATTAAAAAACAAACTCTAATCAATTGGCCATTAGAAAATACTTTGCTGTGATATTTGGCCAACGTATTCTGCTCAGTGCCTTATTCAACAGCCTCTCAGTAACAGTTTGCTTTTGCCTTTGCAGGGTAACTGTGCACTTTCACTTGGCAACTCATGATACCTGACTAGCACAGATACTATACATAAACTATGTAGACTATGCCTCCACCACGCCCAGTCATATCTTAGAATCCAGGTATGATTTGTGTCATATGACATGATTCTACCTCAGAATCCAGGTAATGATGTTCTTTTTATATAAAAACACAGATATTTAGAAGTATATATATACACATATCTTAAGACTGTTGTGAAAGTAAAAACATATAAGTTATTTTTCTTTCATGCTACCCTGGTCAAATCAATGAAGTAAAACTAAAATTTCTGACTTGGTATTTCTTAATTTTAGATTGAAGCAGGTTTTAAATTTATTTTCACTGCTATGAGCTCCGTTTTCCTTCAAAATAATAACTACCCTGCAGTGAGTTTTACTGAGCTGACAGATGTTTACAATACGCATAACCAGATACATACATAAACATTTAAGACTTCTATAGAAGTGCAATTGGAGTAGGGAGAGGAAAGGAAATGAGAAATAGCAGATTATTTCTTATTAAACTCATCCAGAAAGGGCATGAATTATACAACTTTAGGGTGCATTTGCCACTAGATTAATGGAAATTTATTCACAGAACTCCCTAGGAACAGAGATGAGCATATACTATTTACATTTCTCATTTTATATATTATAAATTTATACACATCAATAAGTTATATACTTAAAAGACCAGCAGGCAAATATTTAATGAGAAGTGATCTTTTGATCTTATTTTGATGTTTAGTTACATGTGGAAAAACACAGGATTTTAAAATGTTTACATCAAACCCCAAAAGTTACCTTGCATGAAGACAAGAGAAACTATATACTTATTGTAAGACTTGATGCTACAGCTCTAGTTCAGACTAAAAACGGTTACTTTTGTTTCCATTGCAAACACTGCCTTTATTATTCCTCCATGCTGATGAACTCTTCTATACCAAGATCTGCATGTGAAACAATTCTGAGGTTCATTTTAAAATTAATTCCTATCATTTTCTTATAAAAATTTTAAAAAGCAACTCCAGCTTTTCTTCTGCCTGTAGTATTGTCTATTCAACCATTGCTTTCTTATGGAGAAGTTGCTACAGGAATGAAAATATATTCTAGAACTTTTTAGATCCCAAAGGTGTTGCAATCAAAGGAGCACTTGCTGTATAAAGAGCTTACCTGAGGCTAATTAACAATAAAAGATGTTTATAAATACATGGCTATTTTGTCAAAAGATGGGTAATCCTTTACCTTCAAACTTAAGCCACAAGTTAGCAAAAGAATATCAAGTGGTTGATCTCATAACTGTTAAGAGATTTTATTGATATTTAGTAGAATATTTCAATTTGCTAGAATGTGGTCCTCATGACACCAAACCCGGAAGCTTGACTTTGAAAATTATGATGTGAATCACAAATTCTCACCAGCCACCATTGGAACACCAATAGGGGTGGCAGTTGATATTTGAGGTAAAGATAGGAGATCATTATCAACACTTGGAAAATCTATGAAGGAATCATCTCAGCAACATCTCAACATATATGGTGACAGTGGATTCTCTTTGAATAAGAAGGACAGAAATAATTTCTGAGCATCTGTAGATCGTTTCTTAGCTAAGATTATTGTGTAAGAACCCACCATTTTCTCAGTTGCCTTTCCCAGAATTCTATAACTCCTGGTCAGTTTGCTCATATATCTTTGAAAAAACTTATTCCTAGGAGAGAATATTGTAAATGTAGTTGTCACCCGAGGAATGTTACATGCAACCTGTTCTACAAGAATTAGATCAATAGCCACTTGCAGTCACTGACCTTCAATACACCCTGCAAGGAATCCAGGGTGTAATGAGGCACTCTGTGCTCTGGGAAGACTGGCAGAAGAGGCCTTCAGATAATTAGATATTTTCAGGAGAAGTCTTTTGCATCTTCCCACTCCTAAAAATACACTAAAACCATTAACTCCTCATGACTAGCAGCAGTTTTCTACTGAGATGTGCACTGGGTTGCATGCACCCCCTTCATCCAAATCGCATATGTGCTAACCTCCACACCACCTCTTCAGAGCCTTTGCCAGAGCTATCTGAGAGACTGTCCGCAATAAGATACTGAATACACTTGAATCGCAGCTTTTACATTGTGTTTGTTGCTTTTTTCCCCTAGTTGTCACAGTGTTGTGAATTGTGATATTTTATCTGAGCAAATGATTTAACAGGCTTTTACCTTAACTTTCATGTTTCAGCAAGAACTAAGAAAATCTTACATGTTAAGATTTGTATGGAAAAGAAAGAAACGGTTTGTGAGCCTCTGCTTGAATCAGAAGATATTTTGACGTTATTCATGTGGAAAATATTTATGTGCAAATAACAAACAAATAAAATTAAACCATGTTGTTTTGGTAACCACTTCAGTGTATTATATGACAGTTGTGTGGTAACTGATATATTATGTGGCAATTGCTTTTCCCAAACAGCTAAATATTTTCCATATATTGCTTCTTTTTCCAAATGAAAAGTGCAAACAGCACTAGAAAGTTTGGGAAATAAAAAAAAATGTTTTTGACCTCCAGATCAAACAATTTTATTAATATTTAGTAACATGAACATCCAAAAAAAGCCATCAGCATATTTTTTGCATTCCCTTATTTTATGTGAATAAGAAATCAACCACATATTCAAAACAAATATATCCTTGTACAGTATTATAACCTTTCCTTAATCCACCGATAACTGAGAAAAATATATTAACCAATAATTTACAACTCTCTGTAAAACAATATTATAATATTTTTCATTCAAATCTTTAACTTAATCATTGTGATGCTTAGTCAGAAAACATTTTAAGAAAATTTTCACAAATATGTTCACAAGTGTAAGACATAATAAAGTCTCCTAGACCTAAATATGAGTCAACTATTTTAATCTCTCTCATAAGTATAGAAATTATCAACAGATCAGAGAATAATTCCAAAGTCTTGACCCAATATACTTTTCAAAGTCAAACTTCTTGTTTAACTACACATAGAATGGAAAATGTTTTTTATTTAAGAAAATCATGTATATTATCCCTACCTAGAACCCTACCAGCAGATCCATATATATTAGATCAGTTGTTAAAGATTTTGAATTTTCTTTCCTGGGACATTTTCAGGGAAAATAAATCAATACACTTGACATGTCTTTTTGGGTATATGACCTCTACTTCTGGGCATGTGTGGAGGAACGAGTCTCTTCCAACTCATTCAACACGTATTTGTTGAGCAATAACTATGGGCGAGGTACTCTGTGCTGTTATCTGGTGAAAAAACAGACATGATGCCTAAAGCGATCTTACCTGGGGATTGGGAAATTTGAAAGCTGCAGAGAGGATAAAATAGACACTGAGTAGGGAAGAGATGAGATGGAAAAATCGCTTTGAATAATATGTTTCAAGCCAGAAAGAAACCTTTATGAACAGAATTTTTTTTTAATATTGTAAATAACAAAAAAAAAATATTTTCAGCCCTTTGGGGAAAATATACTTTGCTCCTGAATAAAGGAGAGTTTTGTTTTTAGATACAGACACTTCATATTTCTGCTTATAGTTTTGAATCCTTTTATCCTTCAAATTTATAGAGAGGTCATAAGGCATGATCACTTCTAGTTACTGATACTCCCTTCTAGCCTATATGACCATTTCAATGCCTGTTCTTAAAATATATGAACATGGTTTGAATGCAACAACAGATATTGTATTTTTCCATGGATATAACAAATTAAGTAATGTAGATCAAATAAAAAATGATGTTACTTTGTGATTAATTCACTTCAACAGGCTTGAACTTTCATAGCAATTCAAATTAAATATCAAAGTAATTCTTTGCTGAAAGCTATTTATTAAGATCTACTTTAACTTAAGAATAATGCAATTTTTCTCTCAAATTTTCATATGTGAAATTTGTCTCATGTAATCATGAAGTAAGTCATAGTTTCTAGAAAACAAAGATTCATGGCATATTCAAAGGATGGACTAAGTTTCACAACACATACTGCAACTAGCTTTTAAAGCTCACTTCCATCAGAACTGCGATCTCTCATTTTGTTCACTAAGAATTTAGTTTCATGCTAAAGTGTATTCTTGTGTAATTGGCATTGCAAGAACTCTAAAAACATGGTGGGCAAAATTCTGCAGAATCCTCTTAGGCTGGAATGTACAGATGGTTTAATCCAGAGAATCAGGTCCTTATCAAAAGTAAAACTATATTATCTGTGTAGTATAATAAGGAGAAATCACATGTTTTCTTAAAGCATTAATAAAAGGACCTGAATCTTATCTGGTGCCTTCCAATACATCAGGAATCAAGCCATCTTTGTTCACTGTCTTTCTAAATTTAAATCATTCAAATTTAATATGATGTATTGGATAGTAGTCCCTCATCAGAATAACATACTTAGCTGAAAAGGGTTACAGTGCTGCATACAGGACCCCTAAGCTGCAATACTTAATGGTCAACCAGGGCTTTCAGAAGAGGGGAAATTGGGGGGTGGGGTATGGAGGGTGGGTAGAGAATAGTTCCTGAATTGAACTCTAATAAATGAATATCTAAGGGTCTATCATATAGACAAAATTAAGCTCACAAATATGTTTTCCCTGTAGTCACACTGTTGTTATATGTGTGTTAATTATTTGTACAGCAAAATGATTTTAGGAGAACCATGTACTTGTCAATTTGTCACTGGCCCCATCATTTCTTGTTGTCCTACATACAGCTTAAATCATATAATTATGTTCTTTAGTGGCCTCTTAGGGGGCTTCCCTGGTGGCTCAGATGGTAAAGCATCTGGCTGCAATTCAGGAGACCCAGATTTGATCCCTGGGTTGGGAAGATCCCCTGGAGAAGGACATGGCAGCCCACTCTAATACTCTTGCCTGAAAATCCCATGGATGGAGGAACACTGTAGGCTACAGTCTATGGGGTTGCAAAGAGTCAGACATGAAAGAGCAGCCTCTTGAGTTTCTGGTTCATGCTCTACATAAACTATTCTACTTCTTATTTGCTCTCTGAAATCTGAGAAGTTCTTTTACCCAAGAATTTAGATTAAGGCTGCTTCTGAGTTTCATTTAGACATGAGCTGGCTTATCCTTGCTTTGCCTACTTGATTGCTGCTTGCAATGCCACAAATTCAAAATTTGTACCATATCTTGCCCCCTCTTTTATGATGTGCTATCCTTTAGTTTCTCTGAGAATGGTTAGTTTATATTCTTGTAAATCACTGCTCTGATTACAGATAATAATGAAAGTGATCATATAAACAAAATTTGAATATATTTGAGTTGAAAGATTATAAGTATCACTCTGTCTCAATGGAGCATATAAAGTATGTATTTGTCACACTGGGTCAAGAAGCCTTTGTCTGGGTTTACAGAAGTCAGTTGCCCATGGATATCCCTTGGACACCCAAAACTGAAGAGTTTAAGCAGTTTGCCATTTAGAACTGAAATACTTTACCAATGGACCTGCTGTGAGTGAAATTGACTTAGATTACAAAATCCACAGTCACAGCAAGGGTCAGGGGCAAAATCGCATCACTGCTTCAGAGTGTCTCCTGCTAGCTACAGGCCAGTAGGAGAAGAAAACAGAGAAGACGAGGGCAGAAAATAAACAACAGAAATCTCAAGGATAACAACTATGAAGAAGGTGTTATGTGTTTGAAGCATCTAAATTCTGCTTCGCTGGAGAGGTTGCTGGCATTTAATTACTACCTGATCCTTTGTCTAAGATTTGGTTTGAGCAGTTTTGTAAAAATTGCTATACTATAAAATTTCAAGAATTTTCTAAAACACTAATCATGCAGTTTTCAATACTTGTTTAGTTTGCATAGTAAATTAAAAGTAGGGGCATTCAAAGGAAATATACAATGTGGTCAGTGCCTTCCTGTTAACAATACAACAAGCAAAACAGAGCCAATTATGATAATTTATTTTTAAGAACCCCATAGGGTAATTTATTTTGCTTGCATTGCATTCTTATACATGTGTGTATACATATACACAGAGCTTGTTTTCATACATATTAGCCCTGTGGACACTGGTTCTTATTGCTCAGTTAGACTAGACTTTTGCAAGTCTTTAGTGACAATTTCCTGCTTTGAATATCATCTTGCTAATAGGCTCGAAATGTTTATTACTGGGCCACAGTGGTGCTGTCCCTTCTTTAAGCAAGAACATCATTATATCTCCTAAGTGTCTAGTTGTTCCTAGCATCTAAGTGCTGTTTTTAAAATAAAGGTCCAAAGACCACACTCATCAGAATCGTCTAGAATGCATAATACAAATGCATTTCCCCCCAAACTTCTCTATGACAATCTCTGGGATTAGGCAATGAAATCTTTATTACAAACACCCCACATGATCCCTATAGACACTATATTTTAAGAATTGATAATTGAAGATATTTAATCACAGTTTTTAATCTAAGATTGTATTGTAATATTAAATATAAATATTAGATGATAATAGCTGCAATTTGAAAAAATATAATGAATATATACTTTCAATTAAATGTTAATTGTTTACTTGCCACAAAGACTTTATTTATCCACTTATTCATAAAACTATAATGCTGATACAGGTTCTTTTACATTTACAATTAAATAAATATGAAATATACATTTTTATCCATATATATTTGGTCCAAATAGCTGAGGAAAAAAGAGAAGCAAAAGGCAAAGGAGAAAAGGAAAGATATATACAACTAAATGCAGAGTTCCAGAGAACAGCAAGGAGAGATAAGAAAGCTTTCTAAGTGAACAATGCAAAGAAACAGAGGAAAATGATAGAATGGGAAAGACCAGAGATCTCTTTAAGGACATTAGAGATACCAAGGGAACATTTCATGCAAAGATGGGTACAATAAAGGACAAAAATGGCAAAGACCTAACAGAAGCAGAAGAAAGAGGTGGCAAGAATACACAGATGAACTGTACACAAAAGCTCTTAATGATCCAGATAACCACAATGGTGTGGTCATTCATCCAGAGCCAAACATCCTGGAGAGTGAAGTCAAGTGGGCCTTACTATGAAAAAAAAATAGTGGAGGTGATGGAATTCCAGCTGAGCCATTTCAAATCCTAAAAGATGATGCTGTGAAAGTACTACACTCAACATGTCAGCAAATTTGGAAAACTCAGCAATGGCCACAGGACCGGAAAAGGTCAGTTTTCATTCCAATCCCAAAGAAAGGCAATGCCAAAGAATGTTCAAAATACCACAGAATTGTATTCACTTCAAATGCCAAGAAGGTTATGCTCAAAACCTTTTAAGTTAGGCTTCAGCAGTATATGAACCAAGAAATTTCAGAAGTACGAGCTGGATTGAGGGAAGGCAGAGGAACCAGAGATCTAATTGCCAACATCTACTAGATCATAGTAAAAGCAAGATAATTTTTTTAAAAATCTATTTCTACTTCACTGACTACACTAAAGCCTGTGTGGATCACAACAAGCTGTGGAATATTCTCAATGAGTTGTGAATACCAGACCATATTACCTGCCTCCTGAGAAACCTGTACGCAGGTCAAGAAGCAGCAGTTAGATAAGGACATGAAACAAAATTGGTCTGGTTCAAAATCAGGAAAGGAATATGTCAAGGCTGTACATTATCACCCTGCTTACTTAACTTATATGCAGAGTACATCATACAAAATTCTGGGCCAGATGACTTGCAAGCTGGAATCAAGATTGCCAAAAGAAGTATTAACAACCTCAGATATGCATATGAAACAACTTTAACAGCAAAAGTGTAAGAGGAACTAGCAGCCTTGTGAGGAAGGTGAAGGAGGATAGTGAAAAAGCTGGCTTAAAAAAATAATAATAAAAGAAAACCCAACATTCAAAAAATGAAGATCATGGCATCTGCTTCCATCACTTCATGGCAAATGGGGAAAAAGTGGAAACTGTCAGATTTCACTTTCTTGGGCTCCAAAAGCAATGCAGATTGTGACTGCAGTTCAGTTCAGTTCAGTTGCTCAGTTGTGTCCGACTCTTTGCAACCCCAAATTTTGTGACTGCAGCCACAAAATTTAAAGATCACTGGTCCTGGGAAGAATAGGTATGACAAACCTAGACAGTGTATTAAACAGTGGAGACATCACTTTGCTGACAAAGCTCCATATAGTCAAAGCAATGGTTTTTCCAATAGTCATGTATGGATGTGAGAATTGGACCATAAAGAAGACTAAGAGCCAAAGAATTGATGCTTTCAAACTGTGGTACTGGAAAAGACTCTTGAGAGTCCCTTGGACAGAAAGAAGATCAAATTAGTCAATCCTAAAGGAAACCAACTGTGAATATCCATTGGAAGAACTAGTGCTGAAGCTCCAATATTCTGGCCACCTGACGCAAAGATCCAACTCATTGGAAAAGACCCTCATGCTGGGAAAAATAGAGGGAAAGAGGAGAAGGGGGCAACAGGATGAGATATTTGGATGGCATCACTGACTCAATGGGCATGAGTTTAAGCAAACTCGGGGAGATAGTGAAATACAGGGAAGTCTGGAGTGCTGCAGTTCATGATGTCGCAAAGAGTCAGACATGACTTAACAACTGAACAACTAACAACAATGGATCCATTAACTTTTTCAAATCTCTGGAGTTCTTTGGCTTGTAGTTTAGGAACTACTATTGCAAACTGTAAATTATTTCATGCCTATGCTGCACCAAATAATAATATTTACCCATTCTTCATATCTGTAACTAGTCATAGCTATGCGATATTCATATATCAGGGAAAAGAAATGTGTTCTGGTATATGTTCATCTGTGAGTTTTCTTAAAGTTGGAGAAATAATTTTGAGAACAGAGTCAGTGACTATAAATTGTTAACATTAATTTCTAGAATTCTATTTTGACATCTTAAGTAAATAGTCAAAAATTCAAATGATTCCATTTTGGTAAAGATAAATTTGCATGAGTAATGTTATAAAATAAATTAGGTATTTTCCATGATATATTAATACTTGCTTATTTATAAAATGTATGAGTAAAAAAATGAAAATATAATTAAAGCACCACTATTCCCACCATTTTATGGTGACCAGTGTTATTTGGGGAGATTTTCTAGTATTCTTGAATTTTTTTTTCTTTAAAAAGTATTAACATACCATAAGTATCTTCTTTATATTATATTGTCTATATTTCCTATAGTATTATAGATTATTTGGTATTACAATGACTGTATCTCTTAAAGAATATTCTCCATCATAGTTTGCTTAAGCATTATTGCATTTTTAAGTATGTACATGGTTTCCAATATTTCAAAGTAATAAATGATACTGAAATGAATTTCAGGCTTAAAGTACTGTATAAATTTTGTATTGTTTCCTTTGGGCAGATTTATAGGAGTAGAAATATTAGTCAAGGGACATAAAATATTAAGGCTTTTGATACTTACTTGGAAATTGTTTCTCTGAGCTTTTATTGGCTATCTGGATGGTGATATGAAAATATATATCAGAATCTTTAAAATGCCTTTGTCATTTAACTTGACTATAAGGCATTTGTAACAAAATTAGTAATGAATAGGCTAAAATACTTGGAGCTATTTATTGATTTTAATCAGAAAAATATAACAATAAGAAATCATTACCTTAAATTCAGAAATAAAGCTATATAACATTTTATAGCCAATAAAATATTCTTGAAGCAAAAAAAATATAAAATTGTTTTTGATAGTGTTAAGATAAAAACTTATTGACTACACACATGGTTATATATATTCATGGTTTTATATATATATATGACTATATATATATATATACATACAGCATTGTTTAAATACATACAAATATTTATTATATATTCATATTATTTATTATATATGTTATTATATATTCATTATTACTTATATAGACCTGATAGAAGCACATGCATTTTATATGTTACTTTT
This sequence comes from Bison bison bison, assembly GCF_000754665.1. Taxonomy (NCBI): domain Eukaryota; kingdom Metazoa; phylum Chordata; class Mammalia; order Artiodactyla; family Bovidae; genus Bison; species Bison bison. The sequence goes on along the minus strand of NW_011494923.1, from coordinate 1,013,323 downwards.
AAGTTTTTACATGTGTGTATTTACATTTCATAATAGATGTTATAATCAGAAAATACAACTATATAAAGTTTGCCAGCTTCGTTTACACTAGCCTTGAGTGAAAATGTCATTTTCCTTGGCTTTACAAGCCATGAGTCTATTTTTCAAACTAAATGTACTTTTAAATAATTGTACACTTTGTGTAATGAGGCAAATTACATGCTTTAAATTTAAGACAGTAGTACTGATAGGTGCATACACATAATTTTTTTTCAATTTAGAAATCTTGCTGAAAGGGCGTCTCATAAGATAATTCAACTCTTTACCCAAAAGGTCAAAATTGGTGACTTTGTCTTGGCAAAACATATTTACAAAACAGACCACTATTATAAAAAGCCTATGTGCTTCTTTCATGAGTAGTAGATGACAATGGATGGGACATTCATTAACTAGATTAATGGCTGGAAGTGAAATTCACTCAATTGTGTCTGAATCTTTGTGACGCCATACAGTCCTCAGGATTTTCTAGGCCAGAATACTGGAGTAAGTAGCATTTCCCTTCTCCAGGGGATCTTCCCAATCCAGGGATCAAATCCAGGTCTCCTGCATTGCAGGCAGATTCTTTACCAGCTGAGCCACAAGGGAAGCCCAGATTAATGTCTGATAAGATGATATTTCACTTCATTTGGGTTGAAAATAGATATATATGTCTTTTCTCAGGGGGAAAAAACCACTCGTTTTCTCTTTGCACTATGCTTAATAACCCCATGTGCGCTATGTGCTCAGTTGTTCAGTCATGTCTGACTCTTTGGGACCCCACGGCCTGTAGTCTGCCAGGCTCCTCTGTCCAAGGGGATTCTCCAGGCAAGAATATTAGAGTGGGTTGCCATACATTCCTGCAGAGGATCTTCCCAACCCAGGGATTGAACTGAGGTCTTCCTATTGCAGGGGAATTCTTTACCATCTGAGCCACCTGGGAAGCCCATGAATACTGGAGTTGGTACCTATCCCTTCTCCAGGGGATCTTCCTGAGGTCTCCTGCATTGCCCATGGATTCTTTACCAGCTGAGCTACCAGGGAAGCCCAATAACCCCATATCTTTTAGCAAATAGACTTTGCCATATGTAGAAAAATTTTACAATATATATAGCATAATTTTTATTAATTTTTAAGTTATTTCATAGTTGCTAACAAATTGAGTCAATCTGAATTTCATTGGAAGGACCAATGCAGAAGCTCCAACACTTTTGCCACTCATGCAAAGAGCCAACTCGTCAGAAAAGACCTTGAAGCTGGGAAAGATTGAAGGTAGGAGGAGAAGGGGCTGACAAAGGATGACATGGTTGGATGGCATCATCGACCCAATGGACATGAATTTAAGCAAACTCTGAGAGATGGTGAAAGACAGGGAAATATAGTGTGCTGCAATCCATGGAGTCGCAGAGTTAGATATGACCACCTGACCTGCCTCTTGAGAAATCTGTATGTAGGTCAGGAGGCAACAGTTAGAACTGGACATGGAACAACAGACTGGTTCCAAATAGGAAAAGGAGTACGTCAAGGCTGTATATTGTCACCCTGCTTATTTAACTTATATGCAGAGTACATCATGAGAAACGCTGGACTGGAAGAAGCACAAGCTGGAATCAAGATTGCCGGGAGAAGTATCAATAACCTCAGATATGCAGATGACACCACCCTTATGGCAGAAAGTGAAGAGGAACTAAAAAGCCTCTTGATGAAAGTGAAAGTGGAGAGTGAAAAAGTTGGTTTAAAGCTCAACATTCAGAAAACGAAGATCATGGCCTCTGGTCCCATCACTTCATGGGAAATAGATGGGGAAACAGTGGAAACAGTGTCAGACTTTATTTTTCTGGGCTCCAAAATCACTGCAGATGGTGACTGCAGCCAAGAAATTAAAAGACGCTTACTCCTTGGAAGGAAAGTTATGACCAACCTAGATAGCATATTGAAAAGCAGAGACATTACTTTGGCAACAAAGGTCCATCTAGTCAAGGCTATGGTTTTTTCCTGTGGTCATGTATGGATGTGAGAGTTGGACTATAAAGAAAGCTGAGCACCGAAGAATTGATGCTTTTGAACTGTGGTGTTGGAGAAGACTCTTGAGAGTCTTCTCAAGGAGATCCAACCAGTCCATTCTGAAGGAGATCAGCCCTGGAATTTCTTTGGAAGGGCTGATGCTAAAGCTGAAACTCCAGTACTTTGGCCACCTCATGCGAAGAGTTGACTCATTGGAAAAGACTCTGATGCTGGGAGGGGTTGGGGGCAGGAGGAGAAGGGGATGACAGAGGATGAGATGGCTGGATGTCATCACTGACTCGATGGGCGTGAGTCTGGGTGAACTCCGGGAGTTGGTGATGGACAGGGAGGCCTGGCGTGCTGCGATTTATGGGGTCGCAAAGAGTCCAACATGACTGAGCAACTGAACTGAACTGAACTGAGTACTGAACAACAACAAACTGAAATAAATATAAAAATCAGTAAGATACTAAGTACATATTATAAATTAGAAACACAATTTTGAAGTCATCTTTGCAAAATACTTTGGAAATACTTGTTATATTCAAAGTACTTCACAGTTATCATTTCAGAGATATAGCATATTAAATGGCATTAATTTCTATGCATGCTTACTAAACTATGTTAGACCTTTCAATATAAATTAAAATGTACTGATAAAACAGCCAAAGATGGAGAAGCTCTATACAGTCAAAAAAAAAAAAAGATTGCGAGCAGACTGTGGCTTGGATCATGAACTCTTTATTGCCAAATTCAGACTTAAATTGAAGATAGTGGAGAAAACCACTAGACCAGATATGACCTAAATCAAATGCCTTATGACTATATAGTGAAAGTGAGAAATAGTTTTAAAGGACTACATCTGATAGACAGAGTGCCTGACTAAACATGGATGGAAGTTCATGACATTGTACAGGAAACAGGAATCAAGACTATACCCAACAAAAAGAAATGGAAAAAAGCAAAATGGCTGTCTGAGGAGGCCTTACAAATAGCTGTGAAAAGAAAGGAAGAGAAAAGCGAAGGAGAAAAGGAAAGATATAAGATTCTGAATGCAGAGTTCCAAAGAATAGCAAGGAGAGATAAGAAAGCCTTCCTCAGCGATCAATGCAAAGAAATAGAGGAAAACAACAGAATGGGAAAGACTAGAGATCTCTTCAAGAAAATTAGAGATACCAAGGGAACATTTCATGCAAACATGGGCTCAATAAAGGACAGAAATGGTAGGGACCTAACAGAAGCAAAAGATAACGAGAAGAGGTGGCAAGAATACACAGAAGAACTGTACAAAAAAGATCTTCACGACCCAGATAATCACGATGGTGTGATCACTGACCTAGAGCCAGACATCCTGGAATGTGAAGTCAAGTGGGCCTTAGAAAGCATCACTACAAAAAAAGCTAGTGGAGGTGATGAAATTCCAGTTGAGCTATTTCAAATGCTAAAAGATGATGCTGTGAAAGTGCTGCACTCAATATGCCAGCAAATTTGGAAAACTCAGCAGTGGCCACGGGACTGAAAAAGGGCAGTTTTCATTCTAATCCCAAAGAAAGACAATGCCAAAGAATGTTCAAACTACCACACAATTACACTCATCTCACATGCTGGTAAAGTGATGGTTAAAATTCACCAAGACAGGCTTCAGCCATACGTGAACTGGGAACTTCCAGATGTTCAGTTTGGTTTTAGAAAAGGCAGAGGAACCAGAGATCAAATTGCCAACATCCGCTGGATCATCAAAAAAGCTAGAGAGTTCCAGAAAAACATATATTTCTGCTTTATTAACTATGCCAAAGACTTTGACTGTGTGGATCACAATAAACTGTGGAAAATTCTTAAAGAAATGGGAATATCAGACCACCTGACCTACCTCTTGAGAAACCTATATGCAGATCAGGAAGCAACAGTTAGAATTGGATATGGAACAACAGACTGGTTCCAAATAGGGAAAGGAGTACTCCAAGGCTCCTATATTGTCACCCTGCTTTTTAACTTATATGCAGAGTACATCAGGAGAAATGCTGGGCTGGAGGAAGCACAAGCTGAAATAAAGATTGCCAGGAGAAATATCAATAACCTCAGATATGCAGATGACACCACCCTTATGGCAGAAAGTGAAGAACTAAAGAGCCTCTTGATGAAAGTGAAAGAGGAGAGTGCAGACGTTGGCTTAAAGCTCAACATTCAGAAAACAAAGATCATAGCATCTGGTCCCATCACTTCATGGCAAATAGATGGGGAAACAGTGGAAACAGTGTCAGGCTTTATTTTCTTGGGCTCCAAAATCACTGCAGATGGAGACTGCAGCAATGAAATTAAAAGACGCTTACTCCTTGGAAGGAAAGTTATGACCAACCTAGACAGCATATTGAAAAGCAGACATTACTTTGTCAACAAAGGTCCGTCTAGTCAAGGCTATGGTTTTTCCAGTAGTAATGTATGGATGTGAGAGTTGGACTATAAAGAATGCCGAGCACCGAAGAATTGATGCTTTTGAACTGTGGTGTTGGAGAAGACTCTTGAGAGTCCCTTGGACTGCAAGGAGATCCAACCAGTCCATCCTAAAGATCAGTCCTGGGTGTTCATTGGAAGGACTAATGTTGAAGCTGAAACTCCAATACTTTGGCCACCTGATGTGAAGAGGTGACTCATTTGAAAAGACTCTGATGGTGGGAAAGACTGATGGCAGGAGGAGAAGGGGATGACAGAGGATAAGATGGTTACATGGCATCACCGACTCAATGCACATGGGTTTGGGTGGACTCTGGGAGTTGGTGATGGACAGGGAGGCCTGGCGTGCTGTTGTTCATGGGGTCACAAAGTGCTGGACACAACTGAGCAACTGAACTGAACTGAACTGATAAAATATCTACTTCAAAGAGGTGCACTGTAACTTGCTACCTATGAACAAGGTTCTATGCTTTAAGCAGGCAAATAAATGCCTTCACTTCTCATTCTGAATCTATTAGTGATTATAATAAATTTTACTATGTTCTTAGGAACTAATTGCAGAATTTTTAATAAGCCCTTTTTAGTTTCACTTTTGGTATTCTCATAAGCACCAGAATAGCTTTCCACAGAAAATGTTGATGAGATTTTCCTCATATGAAAATTAGAATTTCATAAATTTTATATAGTTTTCTAAAAATTCTGTTTTTCTTTTAGGATGTTATTTAATTGTATAAAAGTTAGATTATTAATACTAATTATATATAAGTAGAATAATCATTTTTAAAATTAAAAGTAGAGAACCAAATGGACTCAAATGAGCAAATTGACATTTCTCAAAAAAAATGCATAACCTATAGGTTTACTTCTCTTTTCTACTGACATTAAGACAAACAAACCATGTGTTTAAATTATTTTTATTATTAATTTTTGTATAATATGTGATATTAATTTCTTCCACACTCTAGGAAATTTTAATATTTGCATGTATCAAATCTCATTATATTAAAAGTTCTTTCTCTTTTCTACAGATTACAGTGAAGACCCATAAGTTTTTCATATAAAACAGACTTTGATCACAAAACAGTGTTTTGGGGTGGTTGATAACAAGCTATTTTTATTGGTCAAATATTTCAAAGGCAGTATATATGAACTTGTCAATATCATCTTTTAATATGATAACCCTTTTAAGTAGTACATGCTACTAAATGTTTCATTTTGGTGGGTTTTATTTTAGAAATTCATTGTGTTTCCTATTCATGCCAATTACCCTTGCCTTCTCTTGTGACTCTCCCTTCACTAAAGAAGACAGACTCTAACCCAGACAGAAGAGCTTGAATGTGTAGCCGATTGTCATTCTATTCTACTAAATTGTTTTTTGTGTGTGCTTGTATATGCTCAGTTGCTCAGTCGTGTCCGACTTTGCAAACCTGGGGACTGAAGCCTGCTGGGCTCCACTGTTCATGGGATTTTCTAGGCAAAAATATTGGGATGGGTTGCCAAATTCCTCCTCCAGAGGATCTTCTCAACTCAGGGATTGAACCTAGGTCTCCTGTGTCTCCTACATTGCAGATGGCTTCTTTACTGCTGGGCTGTCAAAGAAGCCCCTTCTAACTTATAGTCTTGTAAATCACTTCCATTTTTTCCCCTACTTTTTTTTTCTATTAAAAAATATATATATATACATAAATAAATAAATTTTAACAATACTGTGTTGGTTTTTGCCATACAACAATGCAAATCAGCCATAATTGTACATATATCCCTCCCCTTTCCTCCCTCCCTCCTATCCCTCCAAGTACAGGAAGCACCAGACTCTGCTCCCTGTGCTACACAGCCTCTTCTCACCAGCTAATATATAGGGTTTCCCAGATGGCGCTAGCAGTAAAGAACCTGCCTGCCAATGCAGGAGACTTAAGAGACTCAGGTTCGATCCCTGGGTAGGGAAGATCCCTGGGGAAGGAAATAGCAACCCACTCCACTCTCCTTGCCTGGGGAAGCCCATGGACAAAGGAGCCTAGTGATCTATGGTCCATAGGGTCACAAAGAGTCAGACATAACTGAAGTGACTTCACACAGTGTATATATGTTGATGCTACATTCTCCATTCATCCCACTCTCTGCCTCCCCAACTGTGTGGTTGAGTCCATGCTCTACATCTGCATCTCCATTCCTTCCCTGCAAATAGGTCTATCAATATCATTTTTTCTAGATTCCATATATATGCATTAATATACTGCATTTGTTTTTCTCTTTCTGACGTACTTTGCTCTGTATAATAGGCTCTAGGTTCATCCACCTCACTAGAACTGACTCAAATTTGTTCTTTTTTATGGCTGGAAAATGCTGGTGTTGCTGTTAAGTCACCAAGTCATTTCTGATGCTTTGTGACCCTATGGACTGCAACACTCCAAGCTTCCCTGTCTCTCACCATCGAACAGAGTTTGCCCAAATTCATGTCTATTCAATCGGTGATATCATCCGACCACCTCATCCTCTGTCGCTCCCTTCTCCTTCTGCTTTCAATCCTTCCCAGCACCAAGGTCTTCTCCAGTGACTTGGCTCTTTGCATCAGGTAGCCAAATTATTGGAGCTTCACCTTCAGCATCAGTCCTTCCAATGAATATTCAGGACTCATTTCCTTTAGGATTGACAGGTTTGATCTAGCAGTCTGAGGGGCTCTCAGGAGTCTTTTCCAGCACCATAGTTTGAAAGCATCAATTCTTTGGCTCTCAGCTTTCTTTATGGTATAACTCTCACATCTGTACATGACTACTGCAAAGACCATTGCCTTGACTATATGGACTTTTGTTGGCAATGTGATGTCTTTGCTTTTAATAAACTGTTTGGGTTTTGTCATAGCTTTTTAAATTAGCAATCATCTTCTAATTTCATGGCTGTTGTCACCATCTGCCTTGATTTTAGAACCCAAAAGAAGGAAATCTGTCAACTGCTTCCATCTTGTCCCCTTCTATTGCCATGAAGTGATGGGACTGGATGCCACAAAATCAGTTTTTTTTTAATACTGAGTGTAAGCCAGCTTTTTCACTCTCCTCTTTCACCCTCATCAAGAGGTTCTTTAGTTCCTCTTCACTTTCTGCCATTAGAATGATATCATCTGCCTATCTGAAGTTGTTGATATTTCTTCTGGAAATCTTGATTTTAGCTTGTGATTTATCCAGCCAGGCATTTCTCATGATGGACTCTGAATAGAAGTTAAATAAACAGGGTGACTATATACAGCCTTGATGTACTCCTTTCCCAGTTTGGAACCAGTCCATTGTTCCATGTCTGGTTCTAACCGTTGCTTCTTGACCTGCATACAGGTTTCTCAGGAGGCAGGTAAGATGATCTGGTATTCCCATTCCTTTAAGAATTTTCCAAAGTTTGTAGTGATCCACAATCAAAGACTTTAGCATAGTCAAGGAAGCAAAAGTGATGTTTTTCTGGATTCCTTTGCTTTTTCTATGATCCAACGGATGTTGGCAATTTGATCTCTGGTTCCTTTGCCTTTTCTAAACCCAGCTTGCATATTCAGAAGTTCTTGATTCAAGTACTGCTGAAGCCTAGCTTGAAGTATTTTGAGTTATAATCTTATTAGCATATGAAATGAGTGCAATTGTCCATTAGTTTAAATATTCTTTACTATTGCCATTCTTGGAAATCGGAATGAAGTTTGACCTTTTCCAGTTCTGTGGCCACTGCTGGGTTTTCCAAATTTGCTGACATATTGAGTCCAACACTTTCATAGCATGATTGTTTATGATTTGAAATAGCCCTGCTAGAATTCCATCACCGTCACTAGCTTTATTGGCAGCAGTATTTCCTAAGGCCCACTTGACTTCACACTTCAGGATATCTGGCTCAAGATGAGTGACCACACCATTGTGGTTATCTAGGTCATTAAGATCCTTTTTATACAGTTTTTCTTTGTACTCTTGCCATCTCTTCTGCTACTATTAGTTCTTTACTGTTTTCGTCATGTACTGTGTCCATCTTTGGATGAAATGTTCCTTCGATATCTCCAATTTTCTTGACAAGATCTCTAGCTTTTCCCTTCTGTTGTTTTCCTTATTTCTTTGCATTGTTCATTGAAGAAGGTCTTCTTGTCTTTCCTTGCTCTTCTCTGGAACTCTGCATTCAGGTGGGTAGACCTTTCCCCTTCTGCCACCACTGCACATATGCACCACATCTTCTTTATCCATTCATCTGCTGATGGCCATTCTAGGTGGGTTACATGTCCTGGCTATTGTAAATAGTGCTCCTATGAACATTAAGGTACATGTGTTTTTTGATTATGGTTTCCTCAGGGTATATGCCCAGTACTAGGGTTGCTGGGTCATGTGGTACATTTATTCTTAGTTTTTTGTTTTTTTTTTTTAAGCAATCTCCATACTGTTCTCCATAATGGCTATAACACTTTACATTCCCACCAACAGTGTAGGAAGGTTCCCTTTTCTCCACATCCTCTCTAGCATTTATCACCTGTAGGTTTTTTGATGATGGCCATTGTGACTGGCATTAGATGCTGCTGCTGCTGCTGCGTCGCTTCAGTCGTATCCGATTCTGTGCAACCCCATAGATGGCAGCCCACCAGGCTCCCCCGTCCCTGGGATTCTCCAGGCAAGAACACTGGAGTGGGTTGCCATTTCCATCCCCAATGCATGAAAGTAAAAAGTGAAGGTGAAGGCGTTCAGTTGTTTCCCACTCTTCGCTACCCCATGGACTGCAGCCCACCAGGCTCCTCCATCCATGGGGTTCTCCAGGCAACAGTACTGGAGTGGGGTGCCATTGCCTTCTCCAGGCATTAGATAATACCGCATTGTAATTTGGATGTGCATTTTTGTAATAATTAGTGATGTTGAACATCTTTACATTTATTCAACATTTGTATGTCCTCTTTTGAGAAATATCTGATTAGGTCTTATGCCCACTTTTGACTGGGCTGTTTGTTTTCCCAATACTGAGCTGTATGAGCTGCTTATATACTCTTGAGATTAATCCTTTGTCAGTTGTTTTATTTGCAATTGTTTTCTCCCATTCTAAGGCTTGTCTTTTAACCTTGTTTATTTTTTTCCTTTGCTATGCAAAAGCTTTTAAGTTTAATTAGGTCTCATTCGTTTATTTTTGTTTTTATTTCCATTACTCTAGGAGGTGGGTCAAATTGGATCTTGCTGTGCTATATGCTCAAAGAGTGTACTGCCTATGTTTACCTTAGTGTTAAGCAACATATTCAGTGATGACATAAACATTTTCATTCAAGATATGTACCATAAATAAAAAAACTAGTATGTGTACATGTGCTTAAAATAATACCTGCCACATGGTAAGTGTTACCTAATTATAAATACGGAAGCAATATGTGACAGTTAGTTAGAATTTTAAAACCTATTTTTTACATTTAATTTATTTGGTACTTCATTTGAGAGATTGTGACTTTTGGGCAAAGCCACATTCAGCTCACTCTAACACTGAAGTTTTTCATTTTGTAAGAAATGAGAAAGAAACCTTGAGAAACATTGCAACTGACCAGGTAGTGTACACCTATCCTACAAATGCATACACTAACTTTCTATTCCTGTTCATTCACAACTTTATTAAATGATCTAAAGCTGTAATTCCAATACAGAAAGTCTTACACTTGCCTTATAAGAACAACTTACTGTTGAGTATACCACTAGATGGCAGAAAAAGATCAGAAACATTCCATTAGATATTCAATACATTAAAATGTATAGTGCAATTACAATGCCTCTAGCAGCAACATGAATTTACCTAGAGATTATCATACTAAGTGAAGTAACTCAGATAGAGAAAGACAAATATTAAGTGATACCACTTATGTGTGGAATCTAAAAAACATACAAATGAACTTAGAAAACAGAAAAACTCACAGGCATAGTAAACAAACTTATGGTTACCAAAGGGAAGAAAAGGGGAATAGGGATAAATTAGAAGTTGGGATTAACAGATACACACTGCTATATATAACATAGATAAAACAAGGACTTTTGGTATAACACAGGCAACTATATTCACTACCTTGTAATAATCTCTAATGTAAAAGAATCTCAAACAGCACATATGTATGTATGATCAATTTAAAACACTCAATATAACAGCAAAAACATACAGTGCACTTAAAAGTCTTACTGGAATCAACATAGATATATATCATTTAATAAGGCTTTAATATCAACAAGTCTTAAAACTTTTATCAAATATATCATTTAATGTGGAAAACTGTATACTTTATTTGGTGTGTGTGATACACACACATACACATAGGTGATACATAATATATACGCTAGACTAGAGATCTCTTCAAGATAATTAGAGACACCAAGGGAACAGTTCATACAAAGATGGGATCAATCAAGGAGAGAAATGCTATGGACCTAACAAAAGCAGAAGATATTAAGAAGAGATGGCAAGAATACACAGAAGAACTGTACAAAAAAGATCTTCATGACCCAGATGATGGTGTGATCACTCACCTAGAGCCAGACATCCTGGAATGTGAAGTCAAGTGGGCCTTAGGGAGCATCACTACGGAAAAAGCTAGTGGAGGTGACGGGATTCCAGTTGAACTATTTCAAATCCTAAAAGAGATGCCATGAAAGTGCTAAACTCAATATGCCAGCAAATTTGAAACACTCAGCAGTGGCCACAAGACTGGAAAAGGTCATTTTTCATTTCAATCCCAAAAAAGGCAATGTCAAAGAATGCACAAACTACCACATGATTGCACTCATCTCACACGCTAGTAAAGTAATGCTCAAAATTCTCCAAGCCAGGCTTCAGCAATACGTGAACCGTGAACTTCCAGATATTCAAGCTGGTTTTAGAAAAGGCAGAGAAACCAGAGATCAAATTGCCAACATCCACTGGATCATCGAAAAAGCAAGAGAGTTCCAGAAAACATGTATTGCTGCTTTATTGACTATGCCAAAGCCTTTGACTGTGTGGATCACAATAAACTGTGGGAAATTCTGAAAGAGATGAGAATACCAGACCACCTGACCTGCCTCTTCAGAAATCTGTTTGCAGGACAGGAAGCAACAGTTAGAATTGGACATGGAACAACAGACTGGTTCCAAATAGGGAAAGGAGTATGTCAAGACTGTATATTGTCACCCTGCTTATTTAATGTATATACAGAGTACATCATGAGAAACGCTAGGCTGGAGGAAGCACAAGCTGGAATCAAGATGCCGAGAGAAATATCAACAGCCTCAGATATGCAGATGACACCACCCTTAACGGCAGAAAGTGAAGAAGAACTAAACAGCCTCTTGATGAAAGTGAAAGAGGAGAGTGAAAAAGTTGGCTTAAAGCCCAACATTGAGAAAACTAAGATCATGGCATCTGGTCACATCACTTCATGGCAAATAGATGGGGAAACAGTGGAAACAGTGGCTGACTTTATTTTTGGGGGGCTCCAAAATCACTTCTGATGATTTCATGATGACTGTAGCCATGAAATTAAAGATGCTTGCTCCTTGGAAGGAAGGTTATGACCAACCTAGACAACATATTAAAAAGCAGAGACATTACTTTGCCAACATAAGTCCATTTAGTCAAGGCTATGGTTTTTCTAGTAGTCATGTATGGATGTGAGAGTTGGACTATAAAGAAAGCTGAGCACCCAAGAATTTATGTTTTTGGATTGTGGTGTTGTAGAATATTATTGAGAATCCCTTGGACTGTAAGATCCAACCAGTACATCCTAAAGGAAATCAGTCCTGAGTGTTCATTAAAAGGACTGATGTTCAACCTGAAACTCCAATATTTTGGCCACCTGATGCAAAGAACTGACTCATCTGAAAAGACCTTGATGCTGGGAAAGATTGAAGGTGGAAAGAGAAAGGGCTGACAGAGGATAAGATGGTTGGATGGCATCTCTGACTCAATGGACTTGAGTTTGAGTAAACTCTGGGAATTGCTGATGGGCAGGGAGGCCTGGCGTGCTGCAGTCTATGGGGTCACAAAGAGTAGGGCATGACTGAGCCACTGAACTGAACTGAACTGAATATATATAACTATGTGTGTGTCTCTGTATGTGTACTAGTAAGCTGTATATCTTATATATGAAAAAGTACTAAGTATTGACTTCATAAAAGTTATGACCAAGAAATCAAATGCAAACCTACCTATAACATCTGACGTATACTCACATTTGCTCTTTTGCTTAAGTACTATAATAATGTGTTAAAAAACAGTATTTTAGGAGAAGTTTTCTCATCTAATGAGCGTGTTAGCAATGTGTGGACTGGGACAATATCTGAGCCATATTTAACTTCTGGACATTCTTATAATCATATGTTCATTTAATAAATATTTATGGATTGATTACCTTCTTATTATGTAACCAATGAAAAATGAAATTTTTATCATGACCCTTTCTAAAGTATGATGGTCCATATCCATTCATAATTTCCAAACACACATTTCCACTGATCTCAAAAGCTCTATTTTCTTAGTGTTTTGTATTTTAATACTACTTATCTTTTGACCCTTTAAGTATAATTTTGCATAAATGTCATTTAGTAAAGATAAACAATTCACCGTGTGACTTGAAACTGTGTAAGGATAATCATGAATGAAAACCCAAATGCATACTGAGGCCTTTTGAGTAAGCTGACTTCAACCCTCAATTCTTTCTATCATTTTCAGAGCTTTTTTGGTTACCATTTTGACTTTCAGCCACTTCTACTGTTTGTTCTGAGGCTGAGAGATATTTTAGATTAAAAAAAAGATCATCTACAGATGATTTCAATAGACTCTGATTCCAGGCTTATTTGTAATTCTCAAAAGCAAGATTGCTGGGAAAAATATTAATAACCTCAGACATATAGATGACACCACACTTATGGCAGAGAGTGAAGAGGAACTAAAGAGCCTCTTGATGAAGGTGAAAGAGAAAAGTAAAAGAGCTGGCTTAAAACTCAAAATTCAGAAAAATTAGATCATGGCATCAGTCCCATCACTTCCTGGAAAATATGGAGAAATAATGAAACAGTTCAGTACAGTACAGTCGCTCAGTCATCGCCGACTCTTTGTGATCCCATGAACCGCAGCACGCCAGGCCTCCCTGTCCAACATCAACTCCCAGAGTTTACCCAAACTCATGTCCATTGAGTTGGTGATGCCATCTAACCATCTCATGCTCTGTCGTCCCCTTCTACTCCTGCCTTCAATCTTTCCCAGCATCAGGGTCTTTTCAAATGAGTCAGCTCTTCGCATCAGGTGGCCAAAGTATTGGAGTTTCAGCTTCAACATCAGTCCTTCCAATGAACACCCAGGACTGATCTTTAGGATGGACTGGTTGGATCTCCTTGCTGTCCAAGGGACTCTCATGAGTCTTCTCCAACACCACAGTGCAAAAGTATCAGTTCTTCGGTGCTCAGCTTTTTTTATAGTCCTACTCTCACATCCATACATTACTTCTGGAAAAACCATAACCTTGCCTAGATGGACCTTTGTAGACAAAGTGATGTCTCTGCTTTTTAATATGCTGTCCAGGTTAGTCATAATTTTCTTTCCAAGGAGCAAGCATCTTTTAATTTCATGGCTGCAATCACCATCTGCAGTCATTTTGGAGCCCAAAAATATAAAGTCAGCCAGCCACGGTTTCCAGTGTTTCCCCATCTATATGGCATGAAATGATGGGAGCAGATGCCATGATCTTAGTTTTTTTAATGTTGAGCTTTAAGCCAACTTCTGCACTCTCCTCTTTCACTTTCATCAAGAGTCTTTTTAGTCCCTCTTTATTTTCTGCCATAAGGGTGGTGTCATCTGCATATCTGAGGTTATTGATATTTCTCCCTGCAATCTTGATTCCAGCTCAGCGTTTCTCATGATGTAGTCTGCATATAAGTTACATAAACAGGGTGACAATATACAGCCTTGATGAACTCCTTTCCCTATTTGGAACCAGTCTGTTGTTCCATGTCCTATTCTAACTGTTGCTTCCTGACCTCCATACAGATTTCTGAAGAGGCAGGTCAGGGGGTCTGGTGTTCCCATCTCTTTCAGAATGTTCCATGGCTTATTGTGATCCACACAGTCAAAGGCTTTGGTATAGTCAATAATGCAGAAGTACATGTTTTTATGGAACTCTCTTGCTTTTTCGATGATCCAGTGGATGTTGGCAATTTGATCTCTGGTTCCTCTGACTTTTCTAAAACCAACTTGAACATCTGGAAGTTCATGGTCCACGATATTGTTGAAGCCTGGCCTGGAGAATTTTGAGCATTACTTTACTAGCATGTGAGACGAGTGCAATTGTGTGGTAGTCTGAGCATTCTTTGGGATTGGAATGAAAACTGACCTTTTCCAGTCCTGTGGCCGCTGCTAAGTTTTGCAAATTTGCTGGCATATTGAGTGCAGCACTGTCACAGCATCATCTTTCAGGATTTGGAATAGCTCAACTGGAATTCCATCACCTCCACTAGCTTTGTTCGTAGTGATACTTCCTAAGGCCCACTTGACTTCACATTCCAGAATGTCTGGCTCAAGGTGAGTGATCACACCATCTTGATTATCTGGGCCATGAAGATCTTTTCTGTATAGTTCTGTGTATTTTTGCCACCTCTTCTTAATATCTTCTGCTTCTGTTATGTCCATACCATTTCTGTCCTTTATTGAGTCCATCTTTACATGAAATGTTCCTTTGGTATCTCTAATTTTCTTGAAGAGATCTCTAGTCTTTCCTATTCTATTGTTTTCCTTTTTTTTTTTTTTTTCATTGATCACTGAGGAAGGCTTTTTTATCTCTCCTTGCTATTGAAACAGTAACAGACTTTATTTTCTTGGGAGCCAAAATCACTGCAGATGATGACAGCAGTCATGAAATTAAAGGATGTTTGCCCCTTAGAAGAAAAGCTATGACCAAACTGGACAGCTTATTAAAAAGCAGAGACATTACTTTGCCAACAAAGCTGTGTCTAGTCAAGGTTATGGTTTTTCCAATAGTAATGTATGGATGTGTGAGTTGGACTATAAAAAAAGCTGAGCACTGAAAAATCGATGCTTTTGAACTGTGGTATTTGAGAAGACTCTTAAAAGTCTCTTAGACTGCTAGGACATCAAACCAGTTAATCCTAAAGGAAATCAGTCCTGAATATACATTGGAAGGACTGATGAAGCTGAAGCTCCAATACTTTGGCCATCTGATGCAAAGAACTGACTCATTGGAAAAGACCCTGATCCTGGGAAGGATTGAAGGCAGAAGGAGAAGCGGGTGACAGAGGATGAGATGGTTGGGTGGCATCACCTACTTAATGGAAATGAGTTTGAGCAATCTCTGGGTAATGATGATGGACAGGGAAGCCTGACATGCTGCGGTTCATGGGGTCACAAAGAGCTGGACCCGACTGAGAGACTGAACCACAATAGCACTCAGGCCTCCAAATGAAAAGCAAGATCCAAATTATTTATTTATGCCTGCCAAACTGCATATGATTACTTTTTTAGACAGTTAATTTGTTCAGCTCCCCTTAGGGACTGCATCCAGCCTGGTGGTATTCAATATTAAGTATACTTTCCCCAAATCTCCGTGACTTCTATCTTAGTAATCATAAGTGGAGTTCCAGCATCCAACAATTTCATTTCTCAGAATGCAAGTGTACATAACAATCCAGCAACTATGAATAACAACAGAAGTGGTGATGACAACAACTTTGCTAACATGAATTGATTTCCTAATATGCCAAACACTGACCTAGGACCTTGAAGGAATATAATAGCTTTAGCTAGATTTTGCTAAAATAACAGCCTCCAAAAAGCTTAAGAAAAGTTTGTCTCACTATGTCACCTGTAGGCTGAAATTGTCTGCAGTTCTCCTGCACAAATCATTTTCATTTGAGTTCAAGGCTAAAGAAGTGGCCCCTATCTCAGTCTCACTGAAGCAAGAAAAGCAGAAAACCTCACATTTTAATCGGGGCATATTTTCTTTCATTTAATAACCTTTGATATATAATCCATTTTTCTTAATATTTAGGATTTGCTCCCTTAATGTGTTTACATTGTTCTTATAATCATCCTAGGAAACTTAATCTCCACCACATATCAATTTACCAACAGCTGGAAAAAATCCCCACTCACTCATCTCAAAGGAAGAGCTCTCAGTGAAGGAAAAAAATACAGACTAGTTAATCTTTCCGTAAATAATCTATCCACAATGTCTCTATATTGAAAAGAATAATTATAACCTTCTATGGATACATTTTATGTTTTTCTCGATAAAATGACTGTCAAGAAATTTAAAGAAAATAGAAAGGAAAGGAAAATTCACCAACTAGAAGATGCTAGTTTATATTGCTAATCCAATCCAATGTTAGTTGCTCAGTCATGTCTGACTCTTTGTGAACCCATAGACTATAGCCCACCAGGCTCCTCCATCCATGGGATTTTCCAGGCAAGAATACTGGAGTGGGTTGCCATTTACTTCTCTCAGGGATCTTTCCAACCCACGGATTGAACCAAGGTCTCCCACATTGCAGGCAGACTCTTTACTGTCCGAGCCACCAGGAAATCACCTAGTTTATATTACTATCCTGCTAAATTTTAAATATGCACCTTTAATTTGTTCTGCGCTTAAAGAAAAAACAACTATAAATTCACCATTTAAGAAGATTCCCTATTTGAAAAACTTCCTACTTTTTTTAACATTTTTTTTCTTTTTTTATTATTATTATGTTTTTACTTTATAATATTGTATTGTTTTTGCAATATATCAGCATGCATCAGCCATGGGTGTACACATAATTGATAGAACTACCAAGTTATAAAAATAATATTTCTAGCATTAAACTCATATTGTACCTATAAAGTTTTATTTGATGTTCTCTGAAATTTTGACATTCCATTACAATAAGAGTGAAACTATAAGCAACGATTTACTGAGACTCTATTCAATATTTAAGAGAAAAATGTATTTTCCTTCACATTTTATATTTACCATTAAGATTGGTTTTTTTCCCTTGCAACACAAGCAAGAAATACACTGTGTATGGCCCAGGACATTCCCATTGTAACTCTTAATTGCTTGTCCCATGGTTGATGTCTCACTTATTCTCATATTACATGCGAGGAACTAAACAACAAGAATATGTGGCAAGTATGAACATTTTATGTTTCTTTATTACATTTTGTATATTCATTGACATTTTGCATCTCTCAACTATCCAGGAAATTTTTAGTCCCATTGAA
Organism: Bison bison bison; assembly: GCF_000754665.1. Taxonomy (NCBI): domain Eukaryota; kingdom Metazoa; phylum Chordata; class Mammalia; order Artiodactyla; family Bovidae; genus Bison; species Bison bison. Next base: position 995,641 of record NW_011494923.1, on the reverse strand, counting down.
GATTTAAAATGAAAGTCGCTCAGTCATGTCTGACTCTTTTTGACCCCATGGACTATGGGGTCCATGGAATTCTCAAGGCCAGAATATTGGAGTGGGTAGCTGTTCCCTTCTCCAGGGGATCTTCCCAACTCAGGAATCTAACCCAGGTTTCCTGCATTGCAGGCGGATTCTTTACCAGCTGAGCCACCAGGGAAACCCATTGAAGACTTAAGGTAGTTGTAATGCTCACCAAATGATATTGTCTGCTTATTAAAATATACACAAAAACACATACACACAGAGTACTGAAATGAGTTAATTATTTAATTCTATTTCGAGAATTTATCAATCTAGGAATTGCTCAACTCATGAAATATTATCAATCTGCTTACAATTCTTCCAGATGCTAGACAGAGGATAAAGACATTAGAGGCCAGCATCCTCATCCACAAGGAGCTTAGAGTTCAACCACCTATGTAATATCCCAACACAGGAAAGTTATTTTTCCCTCTTTCTCTTATTTCCTGCCAAGTTTTCCTCAGCTGTTGAGCATTTCTATGGCTTCTGTCCAAGGAGACTTGACTACATACTCATTGCAAAGTATTTTCTAAAGATCAGTATATGCCCCTCTGAGAACAGTCCTTGGACACATTGGTCAATAGTTTCTTGACTCTCTTCCCTTTCAGAGAAGAACACTCAAGGCAACACATGAAAAAGATTGACAACCACAAGCTGAGCATCTCTTACACATGAAGTAATGATGTCTGGCTATTATCAGATTATGATAATAGCCTTGAAAGACTAACGTTCTAGAAGCTTTCTAGTCCTTGTATTAATTCTTCTGATATTGGACATAAAGGTAAATGGAGAGGCCTGAAAATTTTTGAGTATGAAATATTAGGACAATTCTTCAGTCTTTTTCAAGGGCAATCCTGGATACTGGGAAGAGCAATCCTTTGTTATGAGGGGTTGGCTGATGCATTACAGAATGTTAGCATCCCTATTCTCAAGCAGTAAATGCCAGTAGTTCCTCCTATCAGTGATTGCTAGCACTAAAACATAACAACTCTTCTACCAAAACTTCCAGGGGGAGAGAGAAGCACTACAGGCCCCAATCCTTACTATTACGCTAGGATGATTTTTTCCACTAACATTAAAATGTGATATTGTATACATTATAAATCCCACATTTAAAACATACACACAAAATTAAGCAGAAGTCAGTTTCAAGAAATACAAAAGTTCTAAATAATACTGTTATGAAGCTCAAACAAAACCTTCAGTATTGCTCATTCATTAACAAACCTGGGTGATCTTGAGAGAAAGAGAATCATATCCTTTGTAGAGATACAAAGAATCTTAAAGATAAGTATCATCCATTCTCTTCATTTTACTAAAGAAGTGTCTAAGATAAGTTAAACAGTAGTGGATGTGGTCACACTTGCATTCTGGACTTCTCAATAAAGGTATTCAAAATCATGCTGACTTTAATAAAATGATGGAAACATTTCTCAGAAGTGAGAAGTTGAAGAGAGATGTACCTCCAAATGTTCTTTACTCAATTATCCAAGGTAATCTCTCAAATTGGAACTATTTCAGTGTCTCATACAATTCTCAGTCTACAGCATTCTGGTAGAAAAAAAATTTTTTTTCAGAGAAAAAGAATTGATTGTCCCCTCTTCCATTCTAATTGGAATAAATGATGCCCAAGCAGAATTTTTACACCTAAGCTTTATTCTCAGTGATTAATGCAATCAAAACTTCTGACACCATCTCCTGATTGTGATGTTCTAAACTGCTGCAAATATTCCCTTAAATATTTTATTTCTAAAGACCCACTAATATCAATTAAAGTAATAAATTCCTTTAAACACATTTGAACATAATATAATAGCTATTATGCAATGTAATCAGACTTCATTAAGTAATAACTCTAGATTGGAGCCCATGGAACATAACATATCTGTCTCACAGGTTTGTTTTTAAGTCTTACCTGTAAGAGAAGGCCATCTGGGATGGAAAAGAGATCTTTTGTGAAACTTGAAGATTTCTTGAAACACTATGTTCTTTCTCTTTCTCTTGAAGTCACCATTCTGTCACAGTGAGAAGAAAATTAACTGGGCCCAAATTTATTCTCCACACAGCCTGACTGTTTATACTATCCTAATGTTTACTCTTTTTCTGCTGCTGCTGCTACTGCTGCTAAGTCGCTTCAGTCGTGTCCGACTCTGCGCGACCCCATAGACAGCAGCCCACCAGGCTCCGCCATCCCTGGGATTCTCCAGGCAAGAACAGTGGACTGGGTTGCCATTTCCTTCTCCAATGCATGAAAATGAAAAGTGAAAGGGAAGTCCCTCAGTCGTTTCCGACCCTCAGCGACCCCATGGACTGCAGCCCACCAGGCTCCTCCATCCATGAGATTTTCCAGGCAAGAGTACTGGAGTGGGGTGCCATTGCCTTCTCCGCAATATCAAATTGATTATTGAGTGAGTCTTTCTACAATCTTCCAAGGAATCAAAGTTAAACTGTCTATACTGGAATCATGTTTTTTCATTGTTTATTAAACAGAGAAGATGCATATGCTGTTTTTCTATGTTTTATAAATTATGCCTTTTATATTCAGAATTATAATGAATCTAAATCCTGGCTCTAGGAATCCTTACATCTACTCTTTCTATTTTTGCCTACACTCCCTTTCTATTGACTCCTACTCCTTTTCTCTAAAATTGTATTTGAAAATTAATCAGATGACTTGCTCTCAGAGTCCCTCACTTGTAAAAGCACAATTTATTTGTCAGATCTCATATGAAAGGGAAAAATGAGAGTTTGGTAGGGAATCTCACCTATTGGTAATACATTCCAAGTTTTCTTACTCCTGTCGCTTTTTCTCTTTCCTAGCATTAATTCCCATTTACCCTCATTCCATCCTCCATCTTCAGTCTCTTGAGATGAATGTGGGCCCTAATAATAGACTGACATCTGGAGAAGCCAGAAGACAGATATCAGATTGTCATTCTGCACATAAGCTTGAGTTAACCAAGGGTGGAAATCTTTCCAAATATGTCTGAAAGTATGAAAAAAAAATATGGCTCTTTCATGCTTGAATGACTGAAAGATAGCCAAACTACTTCTATCAACTTAAAAAAAGTCAGACTAAGAATAGCATGATAAATTTTGATTCAAAATTAATTCATTCAGAAGGTTATAGAGCACTTGAAATCAGGGAATTTACATAGCAGATGGCTCTTAAACATTTGGAGTATCATTGCAAGAAATGTGAAACTGATAAGGAAACATATGAGAAAGCAAAGATATATCCAGTTAATTATAAATTATGTTCAGATAACTGGATATATGTACATAAATTTCTCTTATCTCTTTGTAGCTGCATAAGACTCTCATTCCTCCAAAACAACATTTCAAAATGTCATCTGTACAAATGTCCTTCCCAAGTCCCTCCTTGGTATAGCTTTCCCAGTGCGTTTCTTAAGTGACAAAAATGAAAACCTTTTAAGTCCCTTCATAAATTTTTTTAAAAATGCCTTTTTTTTTGTCTTATTTTGATTTATTTTGAGGAAGAGGGGACATTCTACACTTAATGTCTCAGTAGACATTTTCACATTTTCATGTCCAGTTACCACTCTGGAAGATGAAAGGGTTTCTGTTTGTGCCAATAATTCAAATTTTCAGATTACAAAATCAGTATGGTATAACTTCTCAAAGAAATAATATATTTTTTTCTGACACGCTGTATGAATGTATAAAAATACTGGTATTTCCATTGATTGTAGAAATAGGTTTTGAATTGTGACTTATTATCTATTCTTTTGGGATTCCCAGGTGACACAGTGATAAAGAATCCACCTACCAATGCAGGAGGTACAAGAGATGCAGGTTCACCCTTGGGTTGGGGAGACCCCCGGAGTAAGGTAATAGTAACCCTCTCCAGTATGCTTGCCTGGAAAATTCCAGGACAGAGGAGCCTGGTGGGTTACAGTCCATGAGGTCACAAAAGAGTTGGACATGACTGAGCGACTGAACACACAGGTACACAGACACAACTGTTTCTTCAGATGTTATGTCCATATATGCTGAAATAATACGCAAAGTGAGCTGAGGAAAGTAAAACAATTTAACACTGCAAATAGGCACCAAATAAATGGTTCTTGCTGAAAAAAGTAAGTGAATTTCCAGATTTGATACTTCTGGAACGTAAATGGGGTCTTTAACAACTGAAGCTGTATCATCATTCTTTCACCTCTTATTCCTTCTCAATACAAAATGGATTCACATTGATAGCACAAACACATACCTGAAGTTCTAGTTTTATATCATGATACATTGTCCAAAATTTGTGATGAAATGATTTTTCACATAAAAAAATGAATGGGAAACATAGATACAAAGATTCAGTTTGCTTATGCTTCAGGTTTAACGACTGAAACGTGTGAGGACTCAAGAGCCTTATAAATATTGTCATCTCCACCTCATAAATGCCATCTCCTTGTCCTCTAAGAAAAATTATCCTAATGATCCTCATTGTTAACCAGCTAACTTATTGATGGTTAAAACATTAAAGTAATAAAATATTAGTGCTAAAGTTAGGAAAAGAACCCTATAATAGAGCTATTTCCTTTCCCCCCTTTTTTTTTTCTATTTAAGATATATTCAGCTTCATCTTTAAAAGGAAAACAGTTCAGCTGGCCTTCCCTTTGTCTGTGATTTCACTTTAATAAGTGAGTACTGTTACTTTCCAGAGAGATCTCACTTCTCAGAACAGCCCATGACTGGTATACACCTCAAGGTCTAAGATTTACAGTCACTTCTGGACTAAAATGTAATGAGCTATTTGTGAATGCAATCCTAATTAAAATGTATAACAATACATTATATTAAGATTATTCAAATATGAAATTGTAAATTGACTTTGTTTTTAGCTTTCCCATTTTAACTTCTATTTGGGGCACTGATATTTAGATTTCTTTTTCTCTTTTTTACTAATGAGGATGTCAACTGTAACTATTGATGAATGTACCATATAAATATGATGATCATGTTGTCTGAATTTCTCAACTTTTTTATATTCTTTAGAGCTACAACTATTGTTGAAAAACCACATACCTATTGTTAACTTAATGTTTGAAAGTGAAATCGCTCAGTCGTGTCCAACTCTCTGCAACCCCACGGACTGCAGCCTCTCAGGCTCCTCCGTCCATGGAATTTTCCAGGCAAGAGTGCTGGAGTGGGTTGCCATTTCCTTCTCCAGGGGATCTTCCTGACCCAGGAATCGAACTGGGTCTCCCACATTGCGGGCAGACGCTTTACTGTCTAAGCCACCAGGGAAGCCACAACTTAATGTTGAGTACATATCAATTATAAATGACAGTGAACATACGTGTACATAACTCTTGCCATGCATTGTAGAGTATATCTTAAGGATAGATCCCAGAAGAAGAATTACTGAATTAAAGCATACTAATAATGTCCACAAAAGTTGTACCAATTTCTCTGCATCAGAGAGCTTCCCTGTAATATTCATCACAAGGTAGCGTCATGTCTTAAATATACTAATTTTGAAATGGATTCAGAAAATGGTAATACATTTTGTTTACAACATTTTTCAAAAAAAACCCTAAATCTTTATGTCACTTAAAAAGCGAACAAAAAATGACAACAAAACCCAGAAATAGTACTTAAATTTCTTTAAATAAAAATTTAAACAAAAGATTTCTTGAATTTATAATGTATAAGTAAACACTGAGCCACAAGTTAATAAAAGTTAATGCTTACACAGCTTAAAGAGGTATAGAATTATAATTTTGAAAAATAATTTTTTTAACCTGTGAATCAATTTCTGTCTGGTTATATTTGGTCATTTGTTTTATTTTTTCAAATTCCACATATAAGATAAAATATATTCAGTGTTTGTCTTTGTCTAACCTACTTCACTAAGCATAATTTGTTCCAGGTCCATCCATGTTTTTTCAGATGGCAAAATATCATCCTGGATATGTAATATTGCATTATGGGCTTCTCAGGTGCCTCAAGAGTAAAGAATCCACCTGCTGATAGAGGAGATGTGGGTTCAATCCATGGTTGGGAAGATCCCTTGGAGGAGGAAATGGCAACCTGCTCCAGTATTCTTACCTCAAAAATCCCATGGATAGAGGAGCCTGGTAGTCTATAGTCCATGGGGTCACACAGAGTTGGACATGACAGAGCACAGCTGCACAGCACAATATTTACATAAATTCTAATATATGTATCTTCTTTATCCATTAATCTCCTAATGGACCCTTAAGTTGTTTTCATATTTTGACTATTGCAAATAATGCTGCTTTAAATATTGACGTGCATATATCTTTTCAAATTTGTGTTTCTGTTTTCTTTAGATATTCACCAGAAACTAATACAGTATTGTGAGTCAACTGTACTTCAGTTGAAAAAAAAAAAAATTGTGGTTTACTATTTGTTTGTGTATTCAGTTTTAGGGGCTTCCCAGGTGGTGCAAGAGATAAAGAACTTGCTTGCCAATGCAGGAAACATAAGAGACGAGGGTTCAATCCCTGGGTTGGGAAGATCCCCTGGAGGAGGATATGGCAACTCACTATAGTAGCCTTGTCTGTAGAATCCCATGGACAGAGGAGCCTGGCAGGCTACATTCCATAGGGTCTCTAAGAGTTGGACACGATTGAAGTGACTTAGCACACATTCAAATAAAACTTACTGAGTAATTTCTCTGCCTCTAAAAGTAAGACCTTATATGCAATGGCATCTACAGTTCATATCAAAGGAATCTGTATGTCTCTAAGAGTAAATTTAAAAAATGGTAAACTTACTTAAATGAAACAGCATCTGCATCTATGCATACATTCAAGCTATAAAATTTGCAAAATGTTAGAACTTAAAGGAACTAATTAATCCTTGTTATCTCTTAATTTATTATTATAAAAAAGAAAAGTGGAACCTTGGGACATGAAACAATACATGCAACCTTACGTTGCATATTGCATAAAGCTGGTTGAGAACTATGATGCCCTGACTTCTGATTTGACATCCTTTTGTTGCTGGGCTACTAACAGCGACAATAAGCCCCAGTTTTTCTGTGAGTAGATTATGGTATTTTGCTCTCATGAAGCATTATTTTATATGACATAGAAAAAGATGCCTATGTAACTTGCCCTGAGAGCAATGGCTTTGCACGTATTCTTACATTGTGCTTGTTTCACCAATAGATGGCACACTTACCTCCTTATCATTTTATGATTTACCAGTCTTGTTACCTACCGAAGTAACAAGGCAATGGCACCCCACTCCAGTACTCTTGCCTGGAAAATCCCATGGACGGAGGAGCCTGGTGGGCTGCAGTCGATGGGGTCGCTAAGAGTTGGATACGACTGAGCGACTTCACTTACCTACAGAAAGGATCCTTTTAATAGGACTTTGCTGCTGCTGCTGCTGCTAAGTCGCTTCAGTCGTGTCCGACCCTCAGCGACCCCAAGAACGTGCTATTCTTTTAAAATAAGCTATGCCTTATAGACGGAGAAGGCAATAGCAACCCACTCCAGTACTCTTGTCTGGAAAATCCCATGGACGGAGAAGCCTGGTAGGCTGCAGTCCATGGGGTCGCTGAGGGTCGGACACAACTGAGCGACTTCACTTTCACTTTTCACTTTCATGCATTGGAGAAGGAAATGGCAACCCACTCCAGTGTTCTTGCCTGGAAAATCCCAGGGACGGCGGAGCCTGGTGTATCCCAGGGACGGGGGAGCCTGGTGGGCAGCCATCTATGGGGTCGCACAGAGTCGGACACGACTGAAGTGACTTAGCAGCATGCCTTATAGAAGAATTATTTAATTTTCTTCATGGTTCTTTTAAAAAAATCAATCACCTGTCAAGGATTATAGCAGTATACCATAAGTCAAATAAATATTTCCTTCTGAAAATGCTCTACTCATCTTTCATATCCCATTAGAGACTGGATGCTATGTAAAGGCACATACAATCTAGTAGTGCATTTTAATTCTTCATAGTCTACATTTGCATATCACTTCTAATTTCACCTCTGGACATACCTTCATGCTATCCTGCTTTACATTTTTAGACCAAAGAATAAACCGTTAATTGACTAGAGTTTACCCATTTAAGTGTGTTCTAATCTTCTTTCTCAACTTTTCTGAAGTAACTAAAGCCACTCTATTGTGTGGCTATTTCTTCTCCATTTAGGAGAATTTTTTTTTATTCTAGACTGAAATTAATATAATTTTTAAAATGCTACTTCTTTAAACTTCTCTTATTAATTTAGAAAACAAAATTTCCAATTAACATGCAAATATAAGATTGTTTCTGAGAAATACTCTAACCTTTTGCTAGACAGAATAAAGCAATTACAAGTATCCCTAAACAGGTATATGTGCCAGTAATTCTTGGGTATGATAAGAAACAGTTTTTTCAGGTGTTTTAATATGATAGCTTAGGTGGTGAATCTGCCTGCAATATGCGAGACCTGGGTTTGATCCCTGGGTTGGGAAGATCCCCTGGAGAAGGAAATAGAAACCCACTCCAGTATTTTTGCCTGGAGAATTCCATGGACAGAGAAGCCTGGTGGGCAACAGTCCATGAAGTCACAAAGAATAGGTCATGACTGAGCAACTAACACACATATTCCCTGTTACTAACTGATTTGTACCATTTAGTGATGGGATAAACAGAATTTATTCATCTCTAAAAACTCAATCATTAGCTGCAGCTTCTGGAAGGTAGAAAAAGTGTTTTACTAAGATGTAAAGACTCTTTCAACCTTTAGCATTTTGAGAGAAAATGTACAACTCTCCTTATTCATAATCATATTTAGTTCCTTGGTTCACTGATATCTCCTTTGCTACTCTAGTTATCATGCTTGGGAATTCAACATTGATTCATCTAAAATCTTTGATCTCTGCAGCTTCTAAGGTTATTCCCTCCTGGATCTTGTTTTCATTTCTATTAACTCCAACTCAAAAGCCTGCATTTTAAATTTCCCTTTTCATGACCATTCTTTCTTGCTGCACTCCAGCTAAGTTTCGAGCTTCCCTAGACCTCCAGTTCTTGACTCTACTTTTTTACGCTTCAAATCCATCTTTTTCTTTATTTTTTTCCAAATCCCCGTCCTCGCTACTCTCTTATCCAGTGGAGATTCCTTAGATTCCTTGGATAACTGTGCAGCACTATGACCCATGCCTTTGGCCTCCTCTTCTTCTGACCTACTTGCTGGCACACCCCCAACCATGGTTAAATCCAACTATTCACCGACAACTGGTCTCTTCAGCAGCTGTGTATGGCTGGAGGAAAAAAAAATTCCTCCACTCTGTGGACTGATCTCACTTTAAATTTATGTTTATGGATCTCAAATGGGCACTCAGCACATATTATAATTCCACTACACTTCTTCAAGGTCTTAAGTTCCAATTTCACACCTTTGCTTCTCTCTCTCAAACACTTACACCATTCTCTCTCACTCTACACTGAAGAAAGTTATCCACACCAAGATCATTGAAAATAAATTGTTACCCTAAGAATATATCTTATCTTCCTGTAACTAAATTCACTCACTCATCTGTGTCCATAATCAGATAGTCTCTTTCCTCCGCTTAGAAAGAAAGCAAGGTGACGTCCACTCTTATCTAAGACCAGTTTCTTCATAGCCTGAAGATCTCCCTTCACTCCCACTCATTTAATGGCTTTCCTTTTCAATACTGTGTGCACAATTAGCCACTTTCTCACTGCATCAAGTTTTTCTCACTCCTAAATTATTTCCAACAGCAAAACAAGCATCAGCAACAAAGCCTTAATATCACTCCACCTTAAAAAATAAAAAAAAAAAAGAAAGACTTCACATTTCCCACCAGCCACAAGCTGCTATTCATTTCCTTTGCTCTTTTAATGTTAAAACATCTTAGAAAAAGTTTTCATACTTATGGAACCTTCTTTCAACCGACCCCAATTGGGTTTCAATTCCCCTCCATTTCACAGAAATTATTCTTTAAAATGGCTCTAGTGATCTCCTTGTTGTAATATGTCCTCTGAATAAACCCTTTACACAGTTCTCTGCTCCCTCCCATTTGATAGACTATTTCCCTAAGCTTCTGTGACACCATATTCCTCTGATTGTCTTTTTAACTTACTGGCCACTTCTTCTCAGGTATGTTTGCTGGTTTTAAATGCTGAATTTCTTCAGGTTTCTATTAAGCCTTTGTTTTTCTTTTCCACAGACAATTTCTCTTTGTATAATCTTATTTAGACCTATTTCTTCAAAAGAGCTTGCATCTTATCTCTATCTTTCACCTATGGAAACAGTATCAGACTTTATTTTTTGGGGGGGTGGGCTCCAAAATCACTGCAGATGGTGACTGCAGCCATGAAATTAAAAGACACTTGCTCCTTTGAAGAAAAGTTATGACCAACCTAGACAGCTTATTAAAAAGCAGAGACATCACTTTGCCAACAAAGGTATATCTAATCAAAGCTACGGTTTTTCCAGTAGTCATATATGGATGTGAGAGTTGGACTATACAGAGAGCTGAGTGCCAAAGAACTGATGTTTTTGAACCGTTGTGTTGGAGAAGACTCTTGAGAGTCCCTTGGACAACAAGGAGATTCAATCAGTCCATCCTAAGGGAAATCAGTCCTGAATGTTCATTGGAAGGACTGATCTGAAGCTGAAACTCCAATACTTTGGCTACCTGATGTGAAGAACTGACTCATTGGAAAAGACCCTGATGCTGGGAAAGATTGAAGGCAGGAGGAGAAGAGGGCAACAGAGGATGAGATGGTTAGATGGCATCACTGACTCAAGGGACATGAGTTTGAGTAAACTCCAGGAGTTGGTGATAGACAGGGAGGCCTGGCATGCTGCAGTTCTTGGGGTAGCAAAGAGTTGGACACGACTGAGAGACTGAACTGAACTGAACTGAGTAGCAGATAGTCTCATAGAAATCACATTTGTCTTGAACTTTTTTAGATATGGTATTAGTTTTCTAGACCCACCATGACAAGCTCTTTAGACAGGAAGTTTTAAACAACAGAAATTATTTTCTCACAGTTCTAGAGGATAGGAGTCTATTATCAAGTGTCAGTAGGTTTGGTTTCTTTTGAGCCCTTCTCCTTGGCTTGTCCAAGGTCATCTTCCTTTTGTGTGTTCACATAGTCTTCCCTCTGTATTTCCCTCTATACATATCTGTGACAGGCTTTCATATTTTTATAAGGATACTAGCTAGTCACATTAGATCAGAGGCCATCAAATGACCTTATTTTAGCATAATTACCTCTTTGAAGATTCTATCTCCAAATACAGACACATTCTGAGATACTGAGGGATAGAGCTTCAATATCTAAATGCATGGGTTAGGGGGAGCACAATTCAAACTCATAACAAATACTTATTAAAGGAAAGATCTTCATCCTAATCTACATTTCCCAACTTTTCAAACCTATAGAAGTTAATTAATCACAATCAATCTGTATATTCAACTCTGAGATGATAATAGTATGAAAGTGAAAGTGTTAGTCACTCAGTTCAGTTCAGTTCAGTCGCTCAGTCGTGTCCAACTCTTTGCGACCCCATGAATTGCAGCACGCTAGGCCTCCCTTTCCATCACCAACTACCGGAGTCTACTCAAACTTATGTCCATTGAGTCGGTGGTGCCATCCAACCATCTCATCCTCTGTTGTCCCCTTCTCCTCCTACCCTCAAAATATCCCAGCATCAGGGTCTTTTCCAATGAGTCAACTCTTCGCATGAGGTGGCCTAAGTATTGGAGTTTCAGCTTTAGCATTAGTCCTTCCAATGAACACCCAGGATGGATCTCCTTTAGGATGGACTGGTTGGATCTCCTTGCAGTCCAGGGGAATTCTCAAGAGTCTTCTCCAACACCACAGTTCAAAAGCATCAATTCTTCAGCGCTCAGCTTTCTTCACAGTCCAACTCTCACATCCATACATGAATACTGGAAAAACCATAGCCTTGACTAGATGGACCTTTGTTGGCAAAGTAATGTGTCTGCTTTTTAATATGCTATCTAGGTTGGTCAGTTACATCCAATTCTTTGTGACTCCATGGACTGTAGCCCTCTAGGCTCCTCTGTCCATGGAATTCTCCAGGCAAGAATATTGAAGTGTGAATCCATTCCCTTTTCCAAAGGATCTTCCCAAACCAAAGACCAAACCTGGGTCTCCTGCCTTGCAGGTGGATTCTTTACTATCTGAGCCACCATGGAATCCCTGGCAATAGCAAAAAACCACCTTAAGAGATTTTTGTGAGCATTAAAGGAAAAAATTGTGCTTCTCTGATAGCTCAGGTGGTAAACAATCTGGCTGCAATTTGGGAGACCTGGGTTCAGTCCCTGGGTTGGGAAGATGCCCTGGAGGAGGACATGGCAACCCACTCCAGTGTTCTTGCCTGGAGAATCCCCATGGACAGAGGGGCCTGGTGGGCTGCAGTGCAAGGGGTTGCAAAGAGTCAGACACAGCTGAGCAACTAAGCACATACATACAAAGGAAAAAATTAACAAATTACAATATGTGCTTATCACATACTTTGTAAGTTACTATTTTACACTACAGAGTAGTACTCTTCCCATTTCTTTCTTTTTCTACACTCCCCCCCCCATGTATGTCTGTGTGTGTGTGTGTGTGTGTGTGTATGATAGAGAGGAAAAGAGTTTCCTTTTTCTTTCCATTTTCTCTCCACTAATTTAAGTTTGCATTCTCTCCAGTTGAAGAACGAAGTTAGAGTAAGTAATTAATTATACAGAGCATTTGTTCAATGTGTCGCCACTCTGCCATGCATACCAGGAGTCCTGTTCACAAGCCTTAAAATGCCTCCAGGCTACAATGTCCTCTGATAACAAGAGTAGCCTAGGCCTGTTTGATTTGATGATCACATTGGAGTGAGTAACAGTAAATTGTCATTGAGTACCTCTTATTTTTCCTTTAATCTGAGAGCTGTTAGAAATGTCCAAAATATGGTCTCTGACCCTGAAGAGTAAATAATCCAGTTCAGAGGTAGAGAGATCTTCTGTAAATGGCCAGAGAGTAAATATTTGAGACTTTATGGGCCATATGGTTTCTGTTGTAACTCCTCAACTCTGCAATTGTAGTGTAAAAGCAGTCATCAAGAATATATACATAAACAAGGATGGCTGTATTCAAATGCATATTTATTTATGTAGACTAAAATTTGTATTTAATATATTTTTTATATGCTGTGATATGTGATTCCTCCTTTAGTTTTTTCAACAGATTCGAAATCATATTTTAGCTTGTGGGCTTGCCAAAGACAGAGAGCAGGCCCCATTTGGCCTGCCATCCATAGTGTGTCAACCCCTGACCTAGTTTAGAAAATGAGAAAATACTTAAGTATTTGGGACTAATGCATGAAATTGTGTGGTAAGTTTTGCATCATAGTCTTTATGTGATTTCAGTGACCTAAGGCTGTTAATATAAGTATGAATATTAATTTTCTTATAGTAGTACCAAAATGAGGTCTGACAGATCCTTCTACCCTAGCTTAGAAGATAACTATGTAATTAGTTATGATTATCATCTAGATCATTACTGCTATGTTCATATCAGGCCAGTCTCTCAGGTTTACTGCACGCTATGGGAACCTGGAAAATGACAATTCTCAGAGTCAATTCCTTTCTGGCAATCATTCAAGAATCCTAAGTGTAAGCCATTTCTTGTCCCATGGGGGAACAAGCGAGTATTCAAACAGAGAGAGCAAGGGAAGGAAGTAAATCTCCAAACCTAGGGTTCATCTGATAGTTGAGTAGCCAGTGAGTCTCTACAGGTAACTGCCATTGCGGAAGATGCCCCTACCAGTTTGAGATACCATCCTTCTTTCATGCATCTGGTTTGCCAAGATTTCAGGATGCTGGGCTTGAGGCATTCAGTATCATGGGAAGTAGAATAGATGTTTAGACAAAAAAAAAAAAAAAAAAATTCATGAGGTCATGAAAAGAAGCAATTAAATCAGATTAGGAAAGTTTCAAGTGGAAAGGATACATGAGTAAAAGGAATGTCCAAGTAGGTGGATTTTTGAAATAATTTAGAGAGTTCACACATCTTTTCTATTTTAGAATACAAAGATGCTTAAAAATAAGTTGGCAGAGCAAGGTTATTAATGGAATATAGCATCTATTCAAAGTCATGAATTAAAGGTTATTCATTACTGTGTGCAAAGTCCTATATATTAGCAATTCTAAATTTCTAAAAGCTAAGAAGCATTCATTCGTTCTCTAGACTAGGAAATCTCTCAGTTTCCTATCTCTTATTAAATAAATGTCTGTTCAATTCACTGTCATAATTTATAATGTGACACAAGGTTTCATCCAATCTATAATCTTTAACTGTACATTACAATTCTAATGTACAGTTAAATTCTAAGATAGAGTTTAAAAATCAGTTTCGTAATAAATGACTGTTTGAAGTTGTACATATGTTATAGGAATATTTACTGAATCTTGAGTAGGTAAACTCTTTAATTCATGTTTATCCTTATATGCCGTGTAATAAATAATGCCATTTAATATCTGGTTTTTTCTAAAGAACTTTTGTGCTTTTAAAAAATGATGTGATATTTATTAATGTTTGGAAGCAAGAGGTATTGAGAACATAAATTTAATTTTGTACTTCTCTGACCCTGATCTACAATGCTAGATAGACTATAAGGGAAAAGACACATATCCCATAACAATAGTAATGTGATTCTGCTGTTGCTGCTGCTGCTGCTAAGTCACTTCAGTCGTGTCCGACTCTGTGCAACCCCATAGACGGCAGCCCACCAGGCTCCCCTGTCCCTAACAAACATCAGAGTCAAAATGCACAAGAATTTCTGGTTTAACAAGTTTGGAAGCAAAAAGTTACTTCCGCCCAAATGTTTTGTGTTTGAATATGATTTTTATTTTATTTTCATTCCTTTTATATAACTGCCTTTGCATACAGCAAAATGGCTAATGCCATCTCTCGTTTTACATTTGTTTTGCTTCCTGCTGTTGAATGAACAATCAATGTTTACAGATTAGCAGCAGTTGTAGTCTTCTGACTTTTACTCCTTTCATACTTTCAAATAAGAAGCATTTTCTATTTGTTGCTCTGGCATTTTTTGAGTAGCGAGGACATTCACAGTGCAAACCACTGTTATTCATACTGTTATAATTCCTTTGCAGTTAAGTCATTACTAGCAATCATAGCAGGCTTGTAGCACAATACCTTATTTGGGAATGTCATGTGAGATGCCCAGAGCAATGCAAAAAATAAAGGCCAACTTGTCTGGCTGCAGAGGGATTTACTGCAAGCCCCCTGGCAGAGGGATCTTTCAGAAAGTCTTATGTGCTTCTGTGGGGTGGATCATATGAACCTGAAATGGAGCAGGTGCCCTGAGCCTCCAGGAAAAGATGCTATGAAAATCCAAACACAAGGCATTTCTTCTAGAATTTATGAAAATTCCAGTGGTATCTCCTGTACACACAAGGCCTCAGCCAAAATTAATTTGAAAATTAAAGTATTAATGGAAGTGAGCACAGATAGGCACAACTAAGAAGACATTATGACCACTTAGGCAACCCCACTTCCCTACTTTCTTTCCTGCTAAGAAGCAAACTGGAAAGACAAGTTCCCTCCCTCTCCTGCAGATCTCTTGAGTGCCTATAACTTGCTGTGAGATGGTTTATTTTGAAACAATTCTTCCAAAGTAAAAGTGGAATAAGGACATTAATTTATACACCCCAAGGGTCTTAGGAATTTAATTTATGCTAGATACCCTAGGGGCAATTTAACTGGCTTCCCTGGTGTCTCAGTTCAGTTCAGTCGCTCAGTTGTGTCCGGCTCTTTGCAACCCCATGAATTGCAGCACAACAGGCCTCCCTGTCCATCACCAACTCCCGGAGTTCACTCAGACTCATGTCCATCGAGTCGGTGATGCCATCCAGCCATCTCATCCTCTGTCGTCCCCTTCTCCTCCTGCCCCCAATCCCTCCCAGCATCTGAGTCTTTTCCAATGAGTCAACTCTTCGCATGAGGTGGCCAAAGTACTGGAGTTTCAGCTTTAGCATCATTCCTTCCAAAGAAATCCCAGGGCTGATCTCCTTCAGAATGGCAGTGCAATGCAGGAGACCCAGATTTGATCCCTGGATTGAGAAGCTCCCCCAGAGGAGGGCATGGAAAATCACTTCAGTATTCTTGCCTGGAGAATTCCATGGACAGAGGAGTCTGCCAGGCTACAGTCCACAGGGTTGCAAAGAGTCAGACACAACTGAAGCGATTAAGCAGCAGCAGCAGCAGGGCAGTTTAAACCCTAGTCCTGCCCCAGTCTCAGTTCCATCTCAGAGAGGATATGGAAATTTTAAAGTGGTTCCACATGAAGAAAAAGACAGCAAATATGGAAGTTCTGGAACTATTTCTTGAACCACCCAGCTAATCGTGTTGCTTGTCTTTTTCTCCATGTGCATATGAGTGCACACGTATGTATGTGAGTGATTTACTGTTTTAATTAAAATGGAAATAATAATGTGAGTGCTAAGAGAATAAATTATAAATAATTAACATTTGCATAGCATCTAATTGCCTACAAATCTAATGTCAGTACATTTGACCCTCACCCCTACATGATGAGATATGATAAGAATGGATAAAAATGAGAAAGCAAAAAATGAGAGAGACTGAGTTATTTGGTTAAGTTCACAAAAATCTGTAAAAGCATATAACTAGGTATTCTTACTAAACAGTCACTAGTCATTTTGAAATACTTACCATATATAATTTTTTAAGTTATCTCAAAAGGAAAAAGGCTGGTCTAAGTGCACAGCTAAAGGTCTAAGTGCAAAGTAATGTTTTCAGCATCTTTTTAGTTGTAAGAATTGGCAAGGCCTTTGGAAAGCATCTCCAAACTGCTGGCTGTACATACCAAACCAGAGAATTCTGTCAACTTTTTGTAGTACAAAGGTCAGCAGGTTATTTCCACACCCTGTAATGAACGACAGATTTTTGATTCAGATTATGTTAAAGTTTTTAAGTAAACTGAATAAACATTAGAGACTCAATAGAAAATGCTGACAAAAATTGGAGCAAGAATGCCAATGACAATCAATTGTAACTGCAGTCAAATACACTTTAATCATTTGCTGTATTTCTGCTTTAGGGTAGGCATTCCCTAAACCTGTGAATATGTTATTTTACAGAATAAAAGTGACTTTTTGAATGCTATTAAGGTTAAAGACCTTGACATGGGATGGATTATCCTGGTTGGCCCAACCTAGTTATGAGTTCTTAAAAGCAAAGGACCTTTCCAGACTAGATCAGATAGACAGAGATGCAACAGCTGAAGAACAGTCAGAGAGATGTGATGGGTCCTGGCTCTTAAGATGGAGGAAGAGGTCATAAGCCAAGGAATGCAGGTCAGCTATATGGAAAAGGGAAAGACATGGATAATCCCCTAGGGCCTATAGAAAGAACACAGTCCATTCCATGCCTTAATTTTAACACAGTGAGACCTTTGTCAAACTTCTGAATGACCAAACTGAAAGAAAATAAACGTGAATAGTTTTGAGCCACGATGTTTTTTGTAATTGGTTACAGCAAGAATAAAAACAAGAGCAGTATATCCTCTCTTTTTTTGTAAAACTCCGGATTTACTGTTGAAACTGTAATGTTTAAAGTTGCATTTTGAGTACAACCCAGACAATACATCAGAAAAATGATATGGGAAGCATTAATATAATGGCATGTAGAAAAAATTGACAATAAGGCTATAATCATCATTAACTTACTCTGAGTTTATTCTTTAAGTTGCTCATTTTGACTACATTTTTTTTTATACCATCCTATGCTAAAGTTGATGGACTTCCCTATTGCTCAGATGGTAATGAATCTTCCTGTGATGCAGGAGACCCAGGTTCAATCCCTGGGTCAGGAAGATTCCCTGGAGAAGGAAATGGCAACCCACTCCAGGATTCTTGCCTGGAGAATCCCATAGACAGAAGGGCCTGTCGGGCTACAATCCATGGGGGTCTCAAAGAGTTGGACATGACTAAGTGACTAACACACACATACTGAAGTTCTGCTTTCACGGGCAATTTTTATATCACGTCTCTCTGAGAAATGAAAAAATTAAGCGTTCTATTCATTTGATGACTAACCATCACACTGGATGAATACATTTGTTTGAATAAGCAATGATTTTGACATCATACACTGTCTCTATGGAAGCACCATGACTGACTATCTCTCACAATAACATGATATAAAGAAATGTGGAGTAGCATTTGCTACTTGGGAAGTTTCTTTAGGCTAAATCTGCCTTTAATATAACAGACTGCTGTTTTTAAATTCCAGAAAAGCAGTGTCTCTCACATAAGGATTTTGATGAAGGTTTGCCTGCCATCTGGCTTTTCTGTCTGAATTTGTAAATTTTTATTTATTTATCCATTTATTTTTGGCTGTGCTGGGTCTTCCTCGCTGGGCAGACTTTTCCCTAGTTGTGGCGAGTGGGAGCTACTCTCCACTTGTGGTGCACGGAATCTCATTTCAACAACTTCTCTTGTTGTTGAGCATGGACACTAGGCTGTGTGGGCTTCAGTAGTTGAAGCTCCCGGGCTGTAGTACACAGGCTCAGCAGCTGTGGCTCATGGGCTTAGTTGCTCCACAACATGTGGAATCTTCCCAGACCAAGTTAGAACCCCTGTCTCCTGCACTGGAGGTAGATTCTTTATTTCTGAGCCACAAGGGACACTTTCTGTCTGAATTTTTGATGAATTATACTTACATAACACTTGAGAAGGATATTGGAAATCATCAATGAAATGGGAGGCCATGGTTACATTTATAGTTAATGTTGTGTATCCCATTTATGGAGGATTTTCTATCTTCACATATGCTTGACTTGGCTGGCTCACTGGTTATATATAGTTCTTGATCCATTTCAATCCTGCTTTAAGACTATAAGGAAGTGAACTTAAATATTTCACATGCCACATTTTTAGCAATATGTATAAAAACATAAAAGGGTTTGTTCCAGGACACTGAAATACCATTCACATTCCTTTTATTTACTCCTTACACAGATGAAATTCAAAAACATGTGGAACCATCAACTGCTCCTGGCAAATTTATATGGATTTAGAAACCCATCACTGAATAAGTTATTTTATTTTTAACTAGAAATGCTGTGCTATGGCCTATGGCCTCAATTTAAAGAGAGTTCAGTTATGCCCTTGGAATACTTGGTATTTGTGTTGCAAAAAATAATTTTTTGTTTGTTTGTTTTCCTTTCAGTTGTCCTAACACAACAATACTTTGTGGAATTATTTCATGGTAAGTAAATGCACAGGCCGCTCATTTATAAATGAGGATGTCAGTGAATTCACACACTCTAGATATGTGCTATCTTCCAATCTGCAATAATGAAATTAACCAGTTGGGGGGTTCTCATCTCCAAAAGATAGGGTGCTTGGAAGGGGAGTCTAATGAACACAAGAAGGCTGTTTTAGTGAACACAGCTGAGTCTTTTTTACTGGTTAGGCCCCTAGAGGTTTTTCTTGTTAATTCCCCACATGGAGAAAATCATGTTCCAAAGATATTGTGCCACGAGCATCTAGGAAGGGCTGAGTAAATAGCATTGGCATTAAATATTTGCGGTGGGTTCATTTCTACAAATAATCAAGTTAATGATCCATTCAAATCAGTCAAGAGTTGAATGAGAATGAACTACTATAAGAGCTTGACATTGAAACCAATTTAAATAACTTGTAATGGATAATTCCTTATGGAGCTGTTTCGCTGCTCTTCCCTAGTAGCATATTGGAGATCTACTGACCTGCGGGGCTCACCTTCCATTGTCATATCTGTTTGTCTTTTCATTGTGTTCATGGGTTCTCAAGGCAAGAATACAAAAATAGTTTTCCATTTCCATCTCCACTGGACCATGTTGTGTCAGGCCCTGACTATCAGGGACATGCCCTTCAGCAGCTCCACATATTCAGATGACATGCCCAGTGCCCTTGTTGTCCCACTAAGATGATGGTGTTAAAGTGTTGCACTCAATATGCCAGCAAATTTGGAAAACTCAGCAAAGCTACATGACTGGAAAAGGTTAGTTTTCATTGCAATCCCAATGAAAGGCAATGCCTAAGAATGTTCAAATTACCATACAATTACATTCATTTCACATGCTAACAAGATTATGTTTAAAATCCTTTAAGCTAGGCTTTAGCAGTACGTGAATCAAGAACTTCCAGATGTATGAGATGGATTTGGAAAAGGACAGAGGAACCAGAGATCAAATTACCAACATCTGCTGGATCATAGGAAAAGAAAGGGAATTCTAGAAAAATACCTACTTCTTCTTCACTGACTATGCTAAAGCTTTGGCTGTGTGGATTACAACAAACTGTGGAAAATTCTTCAAGAGATGGGAATACCAGACCACCTTACCTGCCTCTTGAGAAACCTGCATGCAGGTCAAGAAGCAATAGTCAGAACCACATGGAACAATGGACTGGTTCAAAATTGAGAAAGGAGTATGTCAAGGCTCCTTGTAGATTGTAACCCTGCTTCTTTAACTTAAATGCAGATTATATCATGAAAAATTCCAGGCTAGATGACTCACAAGCTGGAATCAAGGTTTCTGGGAGAAAGGTCAACATCAAATAGGCAGATGATATCACTCTAAGGGCAGAAAGTGAAGAAGAATGAAAAAGCATCTTGATGAAGTTGAAAGAGAGGAGTGAAAAAGCTGGCTTAAAACTCAACATTCGAAAAACTAAGATCATGGCTTCTGGTCCCATCACTTCATGGTATATAAATGGGGAAAAAGTGGAAACAGTGACAGATTTTATTTACTTGGGCTCCAAAATCACTGCAGATGTTGACTCAGTTCAGTTCAGTTCAGTTGCTTAGTCATGTCTGACTCTTTGTGACCCCATGAATCGCAGCACGCCAGGAATCCCTGTCCATCACCAACTCCTGGAGTTCACTCAAACTCATGTCCATCAAGTCGGTGATGCCATCTAGCCATCTCATCCTCTGTCGTCCCCTTCTCCTCTTGCCCCCAATCCCTCCCAGCATCAGAGTCCTTTCCAATGAGTCAACTCTTCGCATGAGGTGGCCAAAGTACTGGAGTTTCAGCTTCAGCATCAGTCCTTCCAATGAACACCCAGGACTGGTTGGATCTCCTTGCAGTGCAAGGGACTCTCAAGAGTCTTCTCCAACACCACAGTTCAAAAGCAGCAATTCTTCAGTGGTCAGCTTTCTTTATAGTCCAACTCTCACATCCATACAGGACCACTGGAAAAACCATAGTCTTGACTAGA
>NW_011494923.1:945880-974218 GCF_000754665.1 Bison bison bison | reverse complement strand
CACTTTTTAATATGCTGTCTAGGTTGGTCATATCTTTCCTTCCAAGGAGTAAGCATCTTTTAATTTCATGGCTGCAGTCACCATCTGCAGTGATTTTGGAGCCCCCCAAAAATAAAGTCTGACACTGTTTCCACTGTTTCCCCATCTATTTCCCATGAAGTGATGGGACCAGATGCCATGATCTTTGTTTTCTGAATGTTGAGCTTTAAGCCAACTGTTTTCGCTCTCCTCTTTCACTTAAATTAAAAGATGTTTGCTCCTTGGAATAAAACCTATGACAAACCTAGACACTGCATTATAAAGCAGAGATATCACTTTGCTGACAAATGTCTGTATTGTCAAAGCTATAGTTTTTCCAGTAGTCATGTATGGATGTGAGAGTTGGACCTTAAAGAAGGCTGAGTGCTGAAGAATAGATGATTTCTAACTGTGGTGTTGGAGAAGACTCTTGAGAGTCCCTTGCACTGCAAGGAGACCAAACTAGTCAATCCTAATGGAAATCAACCCTGAATGTTCATTGGAAGGACTGATGAAGCTGAAGCTCCAATACTCTGGCCACCTGATGCTAGGAGCCAATTCATTGGAAAAGACCCTGATGCTGGAAAAGATAGTGGGAGGAGGAGAAGGAGGCGGCAGGATGAGATGGTTGGATAGCATCATCTACATTCCAAGAACATGTATCTACACTGATACAGTAACTTTTCAATGTAATGTATTACAATCAATCGGTCTATAGCTTATTTCATGAGAGTTATTTTATTCTTGCAGACACAAGATTGCAAAGACAGTTTAACCAGTTTTCTCAATCTATTATTTACTATGCCCTCTTTTGATTATAGAATTCAACTTCAAAGACATGACAGGCTAAATTTCACCTCCACGGTCCTGCTTTAATTGATCAAACATGCCTGCAATAGCAGTACAATTATTTTCAAGCTTTTGTTTTTCTATAGGTAATTTCCCAAAATAAATATTTTGAAAATATAAAATTGCAGTATTAAACCACACACACACAACATACTGTCATCTGCCTGCACCCACATTGAACATTCCTCTCGCTGGCATCACTGTAACCCCTCAATGAGATTTGTAAAGTGGTTTAGTTCTACCAGTAACACATGTGCCACTATCAGTGACAGCTAACTAGCGTTATCTTGCTCTTACTATGTATCATATAATGTAGGAAGGACTTCAAATTTTTTTGTTTATTTTATAGCTGAGGACCAAAAAGGTTTAGAGATGTTAAGTATTGTGCCTACGCTAACACATAGTAAAGTCACAAGGGTTCACTCTTCTTCACACCTTTGCCAACACTGTTTATCTCTTATCTTTTTGGTGATAATCTGTTCTAACAGATTTGAAGTGTTATTTCAATTTGGTTTGCCAACAAAGGTCCGTCTAGTCAAGGCTATGGTTTTTCCAGTGGCCATGTATGGATGTGAGAGTTGGACTATAAAGAAAGCTGAGTGCTGAAGAATTGATGCTTTTGAACTGTGGTGTTGGAGAAGACTCTTGAGAGTCCTTTGGGCTGCAGGGAGATCCAACCAGTCCATCCTAAAGATCAGTCCCAGGTGTTCCTTGGAAGGACTGATGTTGAAGCTGAAACTCCAATACTTTGGCCACCTGATGTGAAGAGCTGACTCATTTGAAAAAACCCTGATCCTGGGAAAGATTGAGGGCAGGAAGAGAAGGGAACAACAGAGGATGAGATGGCTAGATGGCATCACCGACTCAATGGACATGGGTTTGGGTAGACTCTGGGAGTTGGTGATGGACAGGGAAGCCTGGCGTGTTGCAGTTCATGGGGTCGCAAAGAGTTGGACACGACTGAGTGACTGAACTGAACTGAACTGTGCTTCCCTGATGACTAGCGATCTCTTCATGCACCCACTGTCTAATTGTATATCTTCTTTAGAAAAATGTTTAGTTCCTCTGTCAATTATTTTAATTAGCTTAGTAGGGTTTTTTTTTTTTGAGTCATATGAGTTTCTTAGATATTTTAGATATTAACATCTTATCAGGTACATGATTTACAAATATTTTCTCCCATTTCATAGGCTACCTTATTTATTAAATCAAATTAGTTTATTAAATCAAATTAAAATTAACTCTTTAAAAATTTTTGTGTTAGTCTCTCAGTTGTGTCCAACTCTTTGTAACCCCATGGCCTGTAGCTTGCCAGGCTCCCCTGTCCATGGGATTTTCCAGGCAAGAATATTGGAGTAGGTCACCATTTCCTCCTCCAGGGGATCTTACAGACCCAGGGATCGAACCCAGGTCTTCTACATTGCGGGCAGACTCTTTACCATCTGAGCCACCAGGGAATTATCCCTAAAAATGCTTAAGGTAATACTTTGTTTTGATCAATTTTGTTAACTGTTAAATCAGGATTGAGAGTAAATAATGATTAATTTTGACTTCACATTTAATTTACATTTAATATTTCCATGAAACATGTATATATACATATATATCCATTTTGTTACAACCTGCCCAGTAGGTCACATATACAGGGCAAATAACCACTGTAGATGGAAGTGTTTCACAGTCAAAGAATCTGAGCTGACTTTCTATGTTCTCATTTTAAAAAAGTCTTTAAATTATTTGACAATTTATGATTAATATGTTCTATATTGTGATTACTAACAGAAAATTTGTCTTAAAACTTACAAAATCAGTAAATTTTATGGCTTTAGTTTCCTAATAGGTAAAATGATGAAGTTAGATATATGAATCTTTAAGCCTCTTTACAGGTCCAGAACTTCATATATTAACTACAGAATTACTTTATGATTCTCGTCTTTCAACTCCAAATTAAGTTAATCCTATACAGAGTAGAATACTGAATATTATAAATTATTAGATACTTAGCAGAATTAGCATAACAGTTATCAAATAAGAAAGTTCAACATTTTCTAACTTAAACCATGTTATTATTTTAATGTGAATACTGTAAAAATTATTCAAGGAAATAAAACATGGTTAAAGGATTAATGAATCAGTGAATATTCCTTTAAAACTAATATGCATATGTTTCTGTCATCTATCACTAAAAATTACTACTCAATATTCTCGTAAAGACGTGATACATTTTGTAATTGTAGTTTTAGCACAGTGAATGAAATTGTCATTGCTCAGGTCAAATCAACTCTTCATGATGACTAAAGTAAAATCTATATATTTGCCATCTTGATTCAAATGCTTTGTATGTATTTGCTCATTTAGGAATAACAATTTGTGAAACTGCTGAAATAAGAAAATACAGTAGTTTCCCTATAGATAGCATGAATCACTGAAGTCTAAATAGAAATTTGATTTTGGATACTTGAGAAATCCATTTGCATTTTTTAAAGACTTTCCTGATTAATTCAATACTAATAGGCAAAAAAAAAAAATGTTTAAAGCACTAAGAATAATCTAAGTAATACAATCTGCAATTTGAGTGTTGAGGAATTTTTGTTGTTTCTATATTGTTCATTTTTTGCTGTCAGTGCCAGTCAAGGTTTTTTAAAAAAAACTTTACCTGTGTACACAGTATTGATTGAATCAATTCATGAGAATGATCTATGTTTACACTGAAAGGCCAAATTTTGCCTGAAATAATGAAATCACTTTATAGTAAGCTCATCACAAAATTATTAAGTGATTAGATGTATTTTGTATTAGTGTTAGAGTAATGTAGTCCAAAAGTATTTTCTAGCCCAAGACTATTTGCCAAACAACTTAAACAGTTTGATTTATGATCTGATGATGTTGGGGTTTCAACATTAAAAACTGTATCAAATACACAGCATAGGTTCATTGGATCTTCATATACCCGTTCCCTGGGTCAGTTTGAAAAGATCCTTGGGACAGATCCGAAAGTGCAGCATCAGGGAGAATGTTAGTTATGCAGGGCATTCGCAAATGTATGCAGTGCCACTCACTGACATCTACAAAGGGTCCATTTTATAAATTGTCAAAGGAGCCATTGTTACAGAGTGACACCAGAGAAAAGCTGTCAATTCTATTATTAAATTGACATTCCACACATGCTGCTTTCAGATGGAGGCCCTTAATGAACTTAGTCTCCCTCCTTTCTGCCCTGTACCATTTAATGTCTTCTTTCTTATATACTCTTAATAGACATCAGTTGATGTTAAAGCAGTGGACAAGTGAACCCTCCAAGAGGCCATCCTTCTGGTACATTGATGAAACACCTGGAAGAGAGTCTTCATGGCTCTCTGTGTTCAAGGATACTACAATGATTGCTACAGAAACAATGACATCTCCCAGGGTATCGTCAATCAAGCATTTGAGTATAAAAACAAGAACCAGACAAAAAAAAATGTGTTTTAAGCACATAGTACTGTAATCCTATTTGTGAAAGGGGAGAACAGGCATTGTCTTAATCTGTGAAGCACAACATCCAGCTTTTAGCTGTTTTTGACAATGAAAAGCAAAGAACACAGCCCAAACTGAGGGTTTGACACAAGCTGGTTGTTAATTCTCTTGGGATCTGCATTGTTCTAGCCACTGGAGTCCTGTGAGCTAAACAGGCACCAATGAAGAGAGTGCATACCATCCTTGTCCATTTGTTTAATGTCATTCTCATTGTTATACATCCCCCAAGCCTGGATTTCCCAGGTAGCCAATCTTGCTATCCTGCCTGCTGTGAGTCCTCTATGAAGATGACAAGCACCAAGAGATGGCTGACTTTGTTCTCAGGGGTATCTTATTGTGAAAATCCTGTGATTGATAGCTGTTGGGAAACAGGACAAGGAGATTTTTTACATCTGTTTACTGCCTTGAAGTTTCTCCATTCTATCCCACACTGACTATTGTCTTTCGTAGAAGAGCTAGAATTTCTACCCTTCCAATGCAGATGCCACAGAGCCACAAAGTTGTAGGGCAAAATGAGAGAAGTAAGAAGTGGATCAGGGTCACTGCAGAGTGGAATGCTATGATAGGCTGGCTATTAGAATATAAACATTCTTACATTCTTAACAAAATATTTCATCTTGTTATTTTTTGTATGATGTAGAAAGCTTAGTCTATATTTTTAATATTTGATCAATAGAATAAGGCCCATTTTTTAATTGGTTCCAACTTCTTTGCTTTTTTTGTTTTATTACAGCTAAAATTTCTTATTTCTTAATATAGCTAAAAAACTGTGGAATTCACATGTCTCTAGCTGTTAACTGAAAGGTTCAGTTTTAGTTTTACATTTTCAAATAGTTATTGTTTTTCTTTATTTGCCTGTTTGCTGCATAACTGCTGTGACTCAGAATTCCATAATTTGTTGCTTGATTATCTTCAATGCTACACTCCAAATCTGATAGAGTAATAAAATCTGGGGCATATGTAAAACATTAGCACAGAAATCATATTATAGAACTTTCCTGAATGAAGAAACCAAACTGGTGGAATTCCCACGCCCATTATGTTGTCTAAAACTTTCTGAAAAATGTTTGACTGTGGCATATAATGTACTCAACATAAGTGGTTTCCATAGAGCTTTTGAAAAGCTTTTCTGTCACTTACTAGCTTTAGGATGATGAGATTTTAAGCCCTTTGATCCAGAGTCTGTGTTTCACAGTCAAGACTAAATACCAAGACTAAAGTACAACCAAACTTCCCAACTTAAGAAAAGGATTGAGTTATGTATAACCTGAGGGGGAAAGAAATCAGTGTTCCTTCAGTTGCAGAAATATGTGCTAAATGAATATAAAGCCTTGAAATATGCAAGTCAGCTACGAAGTATCAAGAGTTTCAAAGTGAATACATCCACCTATATTTTTCTTTCTCCTTAACTTTATATATATTTAAATATATATTCATATATTTATATACATGTATTATTCATATAAAACAAAATATTTTATTTCATGTTATTTTACAATAAATTTATAGAGAAACTTATTCTGTTTAGGATAAGAAAAACTTTGAATACTTTTGTAAAGGAGGAAAAAGTTATTTTTCCTACTGCCCTTCTAAGTTTTCTGCCGGGGTCCTATAAAGTAGATTGTCAAAAGACAGATTAATAAGAGAAAAGCAAGCACATTTATTCGACAGAAGTTTTATGAGACATAGGAGCCTTCATGGAGAAACAAAGACTCGAAGAAAAGGTTAAGCCTGAACATTTTTGTATTAGGTTTGGTGAAGAGTGAAGTCAGGGAAAGCAGCAGAAGACAAAAAGGGCATGAGCTAAGGGTAGTGAATCAGGGAAACGGTGATGACCATTCTTTCAGATTCCTCTTGGCACCCCACTGTCTTTGAAGATAAGGATACTCCTTTCTTTCAGGTTTAGGTAGGGCATCTCCCACATAAGGATGTTATGGCTTCAGGTAAAATAGCCAGGCCACTAAGTCCTTCCTGCACCTGTCACTATCAAATGCCTTCATCTTAAAGTAATAGTACAACTGGCCAAGGGGCCATGTTTTGAGGCAGTGTGTCTGAGGTCATGTATTCATTTTCAACATAATAGTTCAAACCATTTTGAATTTTTAAAATAACTTTGATTTTTCCCTCCCCTTCCTTTGCATCTGTTAATTCTACTTAAACTATGACTGACATCAAGAAATACAGTAAGAAATTCAATAGTGTGGAGTTTCTTCTAAGTATAATAAACTATGAAATGTCATCATTAAGAATTTTATGCTTTTTATCCAAAAAAGCCAAGAATCATATCTATATGTTATACTGGCATGAATTTGAGCAAACTCCTGAAGATGGTGAAGGACAGGCAAGCCTGGTGTGTCCATGGGGGTTGCAAAGAGTTGGACACGACTGAAAAAAACAACAACGTATATCATATAAGCTGCATAATACATATCAGAAACTAAGTCAAATCATCCATAGAATGAACACGTATAATGTATTTATATGGTATGTATAAATATATGTGTAGTGTGTATTTGTATGTTATGTATAAATATAATAAAAATATATGTATCAATATATAATTGATCTATATTTATGCACATATATACATATAAATTGGGCTTCCCTTGTGGCTCAGCTGGGAAAAGATCCACCTACAATGCATGAGACTTGGGTTCGATTCCTCAGTTGGGAAGATTCCCTGGAGAAGAGAAAGGTTACCCACTCCAGTATTCTGTCCTGGAGAATTCCATGTACTGTAGAGTCCACTGGGGTGCAAAGAGTCAGACATGACCGAGTGACTTTCACATACATATAAATTTTAAGTGAGTATATTGTATATATATAATATATTATATATATTACTATATATATATATGTTCAGTTCAGTCACTTAGTTGTGTCCGACTCTTTGCGACCTCATGGACTGCAGCATGCCAGGCCTCCCTGTCCATACACATGCGTATAAAAGAGAAATCCAAATACTAAGCCCTGCGTTATTCCAAAGTTTAGAAGCCAACTAATGAGGAATCAGCAAACAATGTTCAAAAGACATAAGTAGCGAAGTAAAAAGAAAATTGTAAGAATAGGTGCCCAGCAGCCAAGTCAAAATCAGTGTTTCAGTGAGGTAGAAAAAAATTAGCAGTGTCAAATGACTCTTATAGGTCCAGGATGAAGATGACTAAATTGCATTCAGCAACAAGAAAACGATCAGAAATCTTGACAAGAGTGCAATTTCATATGAATTCTGAGGGGAGGGTTATAATCGGAGTGCTTTCAAAAGACAATGGGGAAAATATCATTGGCATGCTTTGGGATATTTCCATTAAACATAGAAAGTAGGGCAGCAAGACTAAAGAGTCACAGACAATTTTACACTAAAATCTAGTGGCAAATTCTTTGAAAGAAAATCAAATAAGATAAAAATGTTACCTAGATTATCACAAGCCAGAAATAACTAGTGCACAATATGTTTATTTTGACTCTCCTTTCAAAATAAACTCATCAACAAGGAATTTTGACATGTTTTAAATTTAACTTTCAAATAAAATAGGGTTTATTTTGAATATGAAGTACTATAGAAATATCATAAATATTGGGATAATACAGTATATTAAGTAAAAATGCTTATTACAAAGCACAGCAATCCTTAAAGATACAGTAAACTAAAGATATACAAACTAAAATGTATAGTAAACTAAATATTAAGCTAAAATAATAGTAATCCACTAAAAATACAGATAGATGGATAGACAGGTGGGGCTGGTGATACAGAAAGGAATGTTAATAATAGTCATCTCAGGAGGATAGGACGGTGAAAACATGTATTTTAATCTTTTTACTTTTCTACATTTTTCAATTTTTCTGTAATAAATATAGCTTTCTAATTAAGGAAAAAGAGTGAGAAAAAGATTTCAGTATATTCCCATTGCTCTGCTGCTGCTGCTGCTGCTAAGTTGCTTCAGTTGTGTCCGACTCTGTGAAATTCCATAGACTGCAGCCCACCAGGCTCCCCCATCCCTGGGATTCTCCAGGCAAGAACACTGGAGTGGGTTGCCATTTCCTTCTCCAATGCGTGAAAGTGAAACGTGAAAGTGAAGTCCTTCAGTCATGTCCGACTCTTCATGACCCCATGGACCGCAGCCTACCAGGCTCCTCCGCCCATGGGATTTTCCAGGCAAGAGTAGTGGAGTAGGTTGCCATCGCCTTCTCCCCCATTGCTCTAAAATAACCTATATTTCTTTTCTCATGAGACCTACCTCTCCAGGCTTATTTCACACAGCTCGGCCTTCCTGGCCTTCTAACCCAACCCTGACTCTGCTCCAGCATTAATGAGCTATTTTTAACTTCCTGAACAAAGTATGCTGTTGCATATCTCTGTGCCTCTGCAGATATTATTTTGTCTACCAAAACTTTCCCTTTCTCCCTCATTTACCTGGCAAAGTCCCCTGGTGAGCCACATTTGAGGATTCTAGTCAAGTATTTCTTCCTCTAAGAAACGTAATAGGACACAATTCTGATAAAGCTTTTTTCCCCTACTCTTTCTTCTTTGAGTCTATTGTTTCTTAACATTCCAGAGTTTAAAACTCATTTCTGATCATCTTATCCTAAATGCATGTGCCAATCAAGTTGAGAACATGTAAAAAAGGGTACAGAGTCCTCTTTTTCAAATTTGGACAAAGTTATTAGCAGTATATACCACTAACCTTCTTTATTTCCATCTCCTGGACTCTTCACCTTGAATTGCATATGGCTGGCCAAAACATAGAGATTTACAAAATTTTACAAAATTATAAACTGAGTCTACTTGGTGCCTTTCAAAAGAACTAATTCCAGGAAATTTCATAAGTAAGAAGCCAAGAATTAAGACATCCCTTTTACAAATTGCTGAGGGACAGGGAGGCCTGGCGTGCTGCAATTCATGGGGTCACAGTCAGACACAACTGAGCGACTGATCTGATCTGATCTGATCTGATGGAGGTTCTGTTTCTTGACCAAGTCTTATACCAGGAGTAAGAAGTTAGTTACCATAGTGCATCTTCACTAAATTTTTTATATCAAAAGTGGGATTTTACTTTCCATTGTCTTGTTAACACTCAATCTCTCATAAGAAGCATTTAGGTATTATCTGTTCAGTTTTTAAAACTTGGTTCCAAAGTCAATATTTTGGTACACATTTGAAGTAATCAGTCTTCAGTTCATTTCTGACCTACTTAAGTATAAGAGGTCATTTTGTTATCATAGTACTTGCTCTGCAGTAACAAAGAATGAGGTAGATAAAGAGGAAGAAAAGGAAAATTAAAAATTTTATCTTTCTGTACTTTTTCATGTTTCAAGGCCAGAGAAGCATAAACAAAATGCAAAAGAGATAATCCATATATGTGTATACATTTCTACAGCATCAGTTATTTTGCATTTTGATCATTTATTTTCATGCTTTGCTCCACTATTAATTTGAGGTGCTTAAGATAGAAACTGGGTCTTACGGTGCTTTTGAACTGTGGTGTTGGAGAAGACTCTTGAGAGTCCCTTGGACTGCAAGGAGATCCAACCAGTCCATTCTGAAGGAGATCAGCCTTGGGATTTCTTTGGAAGGAATGATGCTAAAGCTGAAACTCCAGTACTTTGGCCACCTCATGCAAAGAGTTGACTCATTGGAAAAGACTCTGATGCTGGGAGGGATTGGGGGCAGGAGGAGAAGGGGACGACAGAGGATGAGATGGCTGGATGATATCACTGACTCAATGGGTGTGAGTCTCGGTGAATTCTGGGATTTGGTGATGGACAGGGAGGCCTGGCGTGCTGCGATTGGGGTCGCAAAGAGTCAGACACGACTGAGCGACTGAACTGAACTGAACTGAACGTCTCTATTAGCACTACCTAGAAAACTACTATAATGAGAGAAGTGCTTAGTAAATATTTTAATGAATAAATGAATGGATGAATATCAGAATATCTAAGGCAAAACTCCTATCTTTTAGAGGCTTATATATAGGATCCAATAAGGCAAACAAAACAACTATAAGGCAAAGAAAGAAACAATTAATTGTAAAAGTCCAGATTTATCTCACAAATTACTTGTACTCTCTAGGGCACAGCAACCCACTCCAGTATTCTTACCTGAAGAATCCCATAGACAGAGAAGCCAGGAGTGCTACAGTCCATGGGATCACAAAGAGCTGGACACGACTGAAACGACCTAGCGCAGCACAGCCTAACATTAGAAGACAGACATTTTGATCTAAAGCAAATCTCTATCATTCTGTTGTTAAGTGCTAATACAAGAACATGCATGAGGTTAGCAATAAAAATGTGGAAAAGTAGGGATACCCAAACAAAATGAGTGACTGCCAGTGCAAAACAGATTGAAAAATATGAGTGAAATGAGTTACTGTTGAGGGTTTACATTGGCACAGGCATTCTGGAAGTAAATGGCAGTGCTTAGTACAATTAAGTAGAGGAAGGCCCTTGGAGGCAGGGATCATAATTCTGAATAAGGATCTCAGAGAAAATCTCCCATAACCTGTATGAGAGCAATTAATTGCAGTTTTACCAGTAAGGGCAGGAAGCACAGGTAACTGGAAGTGTGGGTGAAAAAAAATGAGGTGGACACACACTTGTGAAATTTTATTCACCAATTAGAAACAACTAGATGAAGATAATAAACTATATATCACTTAAAAGCAGCCTTGAGTTTAAAAACAGATAAGGAGCAGAGTAAGATTTATAGCCCAATACCATATTTAAAATTTAAAAACACACAATTACAAATATTTCTAAATATTTTATATGATTACATGAATGTTTAAAAACATATCAAACACAATAGAATGGGCTTCAATTGTATGATAGGAAATAAAATAGAGATTAGAAGTAAAGGGAAATACAACAAAAATGAGGTTTGCATACACTATTGAGCAATATCATTAATACAACTTTCTGTGTATAATATAAAATACTTTTATAAGTGATGGGCAGAAGCATGGGAAAATTTTAATAGATAATTTATAAACAAATGCAATTTGAGCCGCCAAATGGTATCTTAAATTATTTCAACTTTGGAAAAAAACTTTAAATATCTACCTGTCTTTATGTCGTTTATAACTATTCCTATGATCGAATTAGAGAGATACACTAATCCCTGCTTTAAATAAGATCTTTGTATTTCTTCAGTTTTGAATATTTTATGGCTTTATGCAATGCCAGCTATTGTTAGTTAGGCACCGTTGATGTTGTAATAGTGAACTAGTTGCACAAATAATATTTAAAAAATCATCCAAAGAAGAAAAGGAATGCAAAATTCTGAAATAGCATTTTTTAGAAGTTATATATTGACATTTCTAAAGCAATTCTAAGTTAATTGCTATAGAGAAACAGACTATCTCTTGGGGAGAATAGGATTGTGATAAAAGTTTACAGTAATTTACAATATAGACTAAAGTACTGCAGAACAGCCCATATTGAGATGCCAACAACACAAAATTTCCAATTACTCTGGCTTTTAATATTTCACAACTTTGAAAATTATAGTCAGGGTAATATAAATTATAGAAGGAGATATTTAACTGAAAAATATGTGTAACCAATCCCTGAGCACATATTTATAATTAATACTATGGTTCTGCATGGTTTGAATTATAATGTCAGAAGCCAATAGAGTAAAAGAAAAGATTATTAATTCAAAGATGCTGTCTCAGCTTATCTATGCAGCTTAATGACTATGTGATTCTAGATATTTTATGTGATTTTTGTGGATAACAGATTTCTTATTATGATTAAATAGGTTCATAGATATAAAGAATGTAGAATAACGTACAAACTAACACCATAGTCATGATTCTGTGAGCTTCTGTTTCCTTCTTTTTATAATGGGGATAACATCTTGTGAACATTTTCCCTCAACTTAAATGTAAAAATAACTATCTAACTCACAAGATCGCTGAGAGAATGAGAACGCTAATTTTGGGTGGTTTGGGATGACCTAACTTAGAAGGATACTGGAGCAGCTATCCAAAGGCAGAGAAGGAGACAGACCTACAGAGATCTGGGGGAATGATACTCTAGATACAGTGAGTAGTGAGTCTGAGAGACCTGAAGAAGGCACTTTCCTGGCATGTTATAGTGACAGCAAGAAGATGAACATTGTTAGAGCAGTGACTAACAGAAGAAACGACTGAAATCAGAGAAATATTAGGGACCAGAAAATATAGAACATTATAGATCATTTTAGGGACTTTACTCTGAGAAAGGTACCCACTGGAGGATTTTGAAGAGTGACATGATTTACTTGTGTTTCAAAAAAAAAAAGTCTACCTTTTATTTTGAGAATGGGCCAAAGTGGGCCAAGAACTGTATTAGGGAGAGATGTTGTTGTTCACTTGCTCAGTCACGTCCGACTGTTTGCAGCTCCATGGATTGCAGCATACCAGGCTTCCCTGTTTTTCACTATCTCATGGAATTTGCTCAAACTAGTGTCCATTGAGTCGATGATGCCATCCAACCATTTCATCCTCTGTTATCCCCTTCTCTTCCTGCCCTCAATCTTTCCCAGCATCAAGGTCTTTTTCAATGAATTGGCTCTTCACATGAGGTGGCTAAAAATAGAGTATTGGAGCTTCAGCTTTAGCATCAGTCCTTCCAATGAATATTCAGGGTTGATTTCCTTTAGGATTAACTAGTTTGATCTCCTTGCAGTCCAAGAGATTTTTTCAAGAGGCTTCTCCAACACCACAGTTCAAAAGCATCAATTCTTTGGCACTCAGCCTTCTTTATGGTCCAACTCTCACATCTACCAATGACTACTGAAAAAACCACAGCTTTGACTATGTGGACCTTTGTTGGCAAAGAGATGTCCCTGCTTTTTAATATGCTGACTAGGTTTGTTATAGTTTTTCTTCCAAGGAGCATGAGTCTTTTAATGTTGAGGCTGCACCACACAGAGCACAGGTTCTAAGCCTGCATCAAAGGGAAGAAGGTAAGGTGGAGGAGCCCTTGCCAACTCTCTGTATCCTTTGACACAATTCCCTGGCCAGAACTAATCATATGGTCTTACCTAACTCAATGAAGGTAGGAAAAGTATGGGAGTACATAGACATTTGGTGAGCAAGATGACTGCTATAAAGATAGATGGTAGATGGTTTACTTCCCATGTGTGCATGCATGCATGTGTGCTAAGTAGCTTCAGCCATGTCCAACTCTTTGCTACCCTATGAATTATAGCCCTCCAGGCTCCTCTGTCCATGGAATTCTCCAGGCAAGAATACTGGAATGGGTGGCCATGCTCTCCTCCGGGAATCTTCCTGACCCATGGATTGAACCATTGTCTCTATGTCCCCTGCACTGGTAGGTGGGTTCTTTACCACTATGCCATCTGGAGAGCCTATACTTCTGCCAAGTTCATACTTTTAAAATGAAGAGCTCACTATATCCTTGGCCTACTAAGGAACTTTCACTAAGTATACTTCACAATCCATAAATTTTACCTCAATTTAAGGGTGGTCGGGATCTCCCAATAGCTCCTTCCTAAATTTTCAGATAAATTTCAAGCTCTTTACCTTGGCAAGAAGGATCTTTTGCTATCTAGCCCTTGCCTACTTCCCCAGTTCCTTCTATTTCTCTGCTTTGCCATATTGGACCTGGACTGGCTTTGCCTATTTGCATTGAACTATTTCCTAATGCCTTAAAATTCATAAGTTTCTGGAGAAACTTCCCTTCCTTTCCTTTGCTCCCACAGGTGCCTCTGTTTGCAATTCTACAGAACTTCAATCCTTCCCTGCCCTGTCTTATATTATTATTGATTCACATCTCTCACTTCCTCCCACAGAACACCTGCAATGGCAGGACCATGTATAATTTGACTTTGTATATCCAGTGATTAAAAGTTACTGGTACACAAAGGAGGCAATTAATAAACATTTGCTGAATAAATGAATGAATATTTATTTGTCTTTGTTATGGTTTTATGTATTCATTTGGCTTTTCAAAATGCAGATTTTTCTTAATCCAACTGTTTTCTTTTTTAAAGGATCAGCATGGGTTGTTATATCAAATGTTATCTTTTATTCCTCAGCATGTCCAAATCTCTGAGAAACCATTTTTCTTTTTGTAAAGCTTAATCTATCTTTGAATAATTAGCATTTAAACCATTAAAATCCTTCTCTTGGCAAATTACCATGATAATAATAAAACCACAAAAATGTCTTTTTTCCTGTGCCTTAATAAAATACAATTAAAATTTAATAAAAGCTCTGTATTTCCATTTATCCAATTCTGCACATCCTGAGGGAGGTAACAGCAGTGTTACAACCAGACCAATTAAATAGCCAGTTATATTTAAGTTCTTTAATTCACATAAAGGTGAGTGTAATTCTGTACTTACCATTCTAGAGTTGTTCTTGGCTTTTTTTGAAAAAAATGTTCACTTTTATTCAGTTCTATTCATTTTTCAGTATGTTGCAGAGCAAAAAGTTCTTATCTATTATTTCTGCTAATATTATAATGATATTTCTAGCATGTGTGTTTCGTTGTCCATTTTCTTCCAACAAATTTAGTCTTATTTAATAAGCACAAATATCATCATTTTAAAATGCACTGTCCCTACCCCTTAAGCACCATTGTTGTCACAGAGAAAAAAATGAAGAGGGAAAAATCAGAAGTAAAATGTATATTTTTCACAGACTAAATTTTATTTAAAAAAAAATAAGAAGTGATATTTTCCAAGCATCTAAAATATCTATGAGGCATTTTTGCAGAAGCATGGAAACATTTGCCCTTTTACAAGATTTGAAAAGTGTATTCTCAAACATGAGTGAAAGCTGAGTTAACATATGCTACATGCATCTTGGCATTTTTTCAAAATAATTCAGGTTCACTCTCTTCATTTTACTGAGGACAATAATAGGTGAGTTTGTCTGATATTTTATGATAAAGGTCCTGTGCACTAGAATTGCTCTTGTAAACATATATATTTGGGAATCCCCTGGTAGCTCAGTTGGTAAAGAATCTGCCTGCATTGCAGGAGTCCTAGGTTTGATCCCTGGGTCAGGAAGATCCCCTGGAGAAGGAAATGGTAACCCACTCCAGTATTCTTGCTTGGAAAATTCCATGGACAGAGGAACCTGGCAGGCTACAGTCCATGGGGTCACAAGAGTCAGACACATATATATTTATCTGCATTCAAATGTTTCCTAGGCTTATAAATCTGGAGAGACAGTAGTTTTTGAAATACTGCTAGAAAGTGAAATAAGAGTTTGAGAATGTAAGAATATTTTCTTCCTCCATCTCCAGTAGCTGGTGATTCCTGAGAGAGGGATAAGTACTGCACATACTTGTTTTGTGGTTTGTTTTGATTAAATACTGAATCAACTTTACCATTGCTTAATAAGATACTTAAAATTCCTACATAAAAGATATGCCTCATATTTCAAGCCCAATAAATCACAGTTTCAGTTTTCAATTGAGACATTTATCTGGCAAACTTAACAACACTAGCAGAAACTTAATGGCAGTCTTTTTTTACTTTTTAACTTTTTGTGGCCAGGAAAAACAAAACTGGGGTTTTCTAAAGGTAATCTTCATAGTATTACAGTGAAAATCTAAGTAGAATTTTTTTAATGGAGGGCAATAAATTCTTCTGAAGGGAAAGTTCTGTAGTCAAACATTCTTTTCTTCTCTAGCACTGTCAATCACCAATGCTCCTCTTTGTGGAAAGAAAAACTAAAGCTCAATGTTTAATAATAATAATAGGATAAGTAACACACATATTTTTATCTTTATTTGATAATTCTATAAATTATATTACTTATAAGTACAGAAATAGCTTAAGAAATATTGTTGACAGATGACTACTTGGGAGGAAAATTATGGTTATTTAGGAACTAAAACATTGTCATTCTTTTAATAGTTAATAAAATAATTAAAACTCTTTCACTTGCTTTCATTTTAAATATATTATTGAAACTCTTAATGCTAATTTCAGAGAAAGGAAAATATTGTGACATGCATTTTATTGCCTTTAAAATATTCTGACTAGAATTATGTTAGAGCTAGTTTAACTATATCAGTTACATTATACCAACCTGAATTTCTCTTGGGCATTTGTGTCCAGTTATGAGTGCTTAACTTTTGAATATATACTAAAATTTCACTTTGATTGTGCTTGCATGGATACCTGGTCTAATATCTACATTACTTGATGTGCAAGTTAATGTTCACTCAAAATGGTTTAAAAAAACAAAAAACAAAATGGTTTAATATTCTTTTAGACCAAGGACTCCTGTTATGGAGGGCATAGGAAAGGTGATAGAATTTCTGCATTTTCAGGATCATCTTGAATGAACACTTTGTTGCACTCTGAAATCTGTATTTTTCTCAACATTGTCATTTAAAATGTTATTATATACCTTTTTGGTATTTTTAAATGCAATAATTTCAAGATGAGGCAGATCTCTTTGCTTGCATTTTGAAGCAGTTAGACAATTTAAAACTTTCCAACTGGCTAATTTTTACTGCAATCTGGTTATTCTCAATCTTGGCTGGAAAGCATTGAAAGCAAATTAAAACCGAGGCCTCACCCCATACCAAATGAATCAGAGTATCTGGGGGTGGGGCCAAAGGAGAGGTACTAAACAAAGGAGGGGGTGAGGATTAATGCGCCATGAGCTAGAGAACCACAGCAATATAACCTTAGTGATATTTTATTGGAAGTACTAGTTCTAGCCACAGGAGGTTTCTATGAATAGTTCTTGATAAATATTTTAGTTTCCAGGAAGAGAACTAAGCCATCTCTAGCACAGCCAATGCGAACTAAACAATTGTGAAAAATACAATCCACAACAAACCAGGTTATTTTGCTAAAAGCTTCCAAAGCACGCATGTAATGCCCAATTTTCCATCTGCAAACTCACTGCTCTTAATCTGCAGAGTCTGAGAAATATCTGTAATTCTACTAAAAATCTTGTCTAAGGAAATTTCCTGTGTAGTTGGGGAGGAAAAACCATGGGCCCTTTTTGTGCCCTGCCTGATCTCCTCCAGTGCTTTTTATTGGTTCTGCACTACTTAGCTGAGGATACCCTGCACTTGGGAACCTTCTTTCTGAGGATGGTCCATGAACTTCCTGATTGTGCCTAAAATTTGACACCATTCCCCTCCTCCACAGCCCATAGCCAGTGACTGACTGATAGAGTATACAAAAGGCCAGCTCTATAACCAGGTGAAACCATTGCCATGGCAACAGACTAGGCTGAGACTTGATTTCACCTGATCATACCTTGGCTCACCTTCTGTTTCCTGCCTTGCCTACCTCCAGCCTTAATCATTTGCAGATGGAACTATCTCCAACTTGTCCTCCAGAAAACGCAACCTAAAATATAAGACTATCTCACATACTGAAGTATGGAACAAAAACACAAGAACAATATTGATAATGACATCTAACTCAAAGTGAGTACCTACTCTGTACCAGACACAATGCAAAAGAACTCTAATTAATCATCAATCACTGTATTTAATCCTGTAGTACCTATTACTATCATCATCACTGCTCCCTCTCTGCAATTTATATATACAGAATCAGAAGTTTTAAAGAGATAGGCAATTTTCCCAAGGCTCTCAGCTAGCCAAGGAACCGAAGCCTACAGTTTTAACCTCTCCTTCATAAATTCAGTTTTTAAATGATATAGATCTATACAGCACAGAGAGCTATGGAAACTATAAAAGGCAGTGGTTGGGATTTGATAGACCTACACACTTACCATGGAACAGACACTTATTTGTTGTACAGATTAGCAAAGCTACTTAGGTCCATAACTCTAAGGATTACACAAAGCTCATATCTAAAGCTCTTATCAAAGGAGTTACTGAAAACAAAATAGTTAATTTCAAAATCTAATCCATTTCTTGGAGTCACAGAGTAACTTCAAATCTCAGTTACATGAGCAAAATAGTTAGATGTACATTTCTCACACAACTGAAGTTTCTAAGGCTGAGATTTCATTTATTGATCAGCAATGTGAAAATATATATCTATCACAAATTGTTTATGGCTAGGATTACACAAAAAATTAATGGGTACTACATGAAGTCTGGCAGGCTACAGTCCATGGGATTGGAAAGTGTCAAACACGACTGAGTAACTAACACTTTCACTTTCACACTTAAAACAGATCCTATGGCACAGCAAACACTGCTGCTACTGCTAAATCACTTCAGTCGTATCCGACTCTGTGCGACCCCATAGACGGCAGCCCACCAGGCTCCCCCGTCCCTGGGATTCTCCAGGCAAGAACACTGGAGTGGGTTGCCATTTCCTTCTCCAATGCATGAAAGTGAAGTTGCTCAGTTGTGTCTGACACTCAGCGACCCCATGGACTGCAGCCCACCAGGCTCCTCTGTCCATGGGATTTTCCAGGCAAGAGTACTGGAGTGGGGTGCCATTGCCTTCTCCAACAGCAAACACTAAATGACATTATTTCCTTTCCTAAAAATGGCTTCATCCAAATTGATATAAAAAATGAAGGCAAAAATTTATAAAAGGGGAAGAATAGATAAATCTCTTATATAGAAGAAATCCAAGTTAAGTGGTATAGATATTTCTCCTTTAAGGAGGGGAGCGTCACTCTCTACCTGCTAAATGTTGGTACTGCATAAAGACTTACTTCCAAAGACAACAGTATGAAAGGAGAGGGAAAGTGGTTTTACAGTGGAAGAAACTGGCAACCACCTCCTCCCAGCAGGTGATTAGAATTAACGTTAATGATAATATTTGCTGATAGTGTGTACCCTTGATATTATGTGATGAAAATAGCACTTGTGTGCTTTTTTTCTCCTAAAATCCATAGCATCAGTCTAATCATGAGTGAAGCATAAGATGGATCCAAAATACCTGAACTCCTAAAAACTGCCAAAGTCTTTAAAAAAAAAAAACAAGAAAAGTCTGAGAAGAAGTTACAATCTAGAAGAGCCTATGGGAACACAACTAAAGGTAATGTGATATCCTAGATAGCATCCTGAACAGAATAAGAAAATTTAAAGTAAACACTAAGAGAATCTAAGTAGAAACAATGAGAGACTTTATTTTTCTGGGCTCCAAAAATCACTGCAGATGGTGACTGCAGCCATGAAATTAAAAGATGCTTGCTCCTTGGAAGAAAAGCTATGACCAAACTAAACAGCATATTAAAAAGCAGAGACATTACTTTGCCAACAAAGGTCCATCTAGTCAAAGCTATGGTTTTTCCAGTAGTCATGTATGGATGTGAGAGTTGGACTATAAAGAAAGCTGAGTGACAAAGGATCAATGCTTTTGAACTTTGGTGTTGAAGAAGACTCTTGAGAGTCTCTTGGACTGCAAGGAGATCCAAACAGTCCATCCTAAAGGAAATCATTCCTGAATGTTCATTGGAAGGACTGATGCTGAAACTGAAATTCCAACACTTTGGCCACCTGATGCAAAGAACTGACTCACTGAAAAAGATCCTGATGCTGGGCAGGATTGAAGGAAGGAGAAGGCGATGACAGAGGACGAGATGGTTGAATGGCATCACCAACTCGATGGACATGAGCCTGGCATGCTGCAGTCCATGG
This sequence comes from Bison bison bison, assembly GCF_000754665.1. Lineage (NCBI taxonomy): Eukaryota > Metazoa > Chordata > Mammalia > Artiodactyla > Bovidae > Bison > Bison bison. Next base: position 954,274 of record NW_011494923.1, on the reverse strand, counting down.
GGCTTCAAAGAACTGGATATGAACGCAACTGAACTGAATGAAAAGAATCTAAATAAAGACCTTAGACAAAAATAATATATTAATGTCAGTTCATTGGTTGTAACAAACAAACCATACTAATTAATATAAGGTGTTAGCAACAGCAGGGCTTCCCTGATAGCTCAGTTGGTCAAGAATCTGCCTGCAATGCAGGAGACCCCAGTTCGATTCCTGTTTTGGGAAGATCTGATAGAGAAGGGATAGGCTAGGACTTCCCTTGTGGCTCAGCTGGTAAAGAATCCACCTGCAATAGGGAAGACCTGGGTTTGATCCCTGGGTTGGGAAGATCCCCTGGGGAAAGGAAAGGCTACCCACTCCAGTATTCTGGCCTGGAGAATTTGAACAGGACTGTTTAACAATAGGAAAAATTGTGAGGCATATAGAAACTCTCCATACTCTCTAAAAGTTTTTGTAAATCTAAAACTATTCTAAAACAAAAGGCTTATAGCAAAGATCTTAAAATATAATTCTTTAAAAGGAAATCACTGGCAATTAAGACAGTGTAAAAGTCACCTAATATCATGTGTGCAGTGTAATATTATTGTTATTTAGTCTTAAAACAGAAGGAGATTTTGACAGAGGTTGTAACATAGATATTATGCTAAGTGAAACAAGCCAGTCACAAAAGGATATTCCAAGAGTCAAATTCACAGACACAGCGAGTGGAATCGTGGTTGCCAGAATGAGGGGAGGGGACAATGATGAATTAGTGTTTAAGGGGTACTACATTTGAGTTTGGAAAGGTGAAAATTTTCTGGAGATGGTTAACGGTGGATGTCTCACAACAGTATGAGTATAATTAATGCCACAGAAGCAAATACTGAAAAATGGTTAAAATACTAAATTTTATGTTCTGTGTACTTTACCACAATAAAACAGGTGCCTAATGTCTAAATAAGTTCATGCATATGTAGGACTGTAAGTTCCTTGAAAAGAGGCATCATACCTTTTAATTTATTTTGTTATTTAACCTCTTAGTGCCCACAATGGCATCTGAAATGTATAAGGAATTTCAGGGTGGAAATATCAGGAAGTGATAATAAAGATTTAATTAAACAAAAGAGAAAAGGTGTGATTTCATAAAGAAACAGAAATTAATGTTACTATCACAACTATTTCATTTGGTTTTCATAACTTTTAATCAATGTAATGGATATTGGTGGATTCACACTTTGAGAAGTGCAGAATTTTAATAGATGTATGCATTTCCCTTTTAAAGTTAAATTGGCAAAAATTAAGAGTTCTTTTAAAAGTTGACCTTGAAAATTCTTAAATGATAAAAAACACATATTTAGCTTAAGTGTTACCTTAAACCATGACAATTCAAGTAAGTGGTTTTTACCATGATAAAGAAATCTGAAATTCTTACATTCTCTTGTTACAATATTTTCTGCAGAAACATGAACTATAATTTTTTTTAAAAAATTCAACAAGTCATATTCCAGGGACTTTTTTTTTTTTTTTAACTACATCTGGCCTCTCAGCTTAGGTGCGTGCCTGGGTGCTAAGTCACTTCAGTCATGTCCAAATCTTTGCAACCCTATGGGCTGTAGCCTGCCAGGCTCCCTAGTCCATTAGATTCTCCAGCCAAGAATACTGGAGCGGGTTACCATGCCTTTCTCCAGGGGATCTTCCCAACTCATCGGTTAAACCCAGGGCTCCTGCGTTAGGGGCAGATTCTTTACTGTCTGAGAACATCTGTGCTGTCACTTAACTAAAATTTACAATGAACACTACATGGAGCTTTCTACATATTTTTCCAGAGGGCCTTCCCTTACAAAGCCAGAATCACTAGGATATAATTATCCATAGCTTTTTCTCTCTTTTTTTTTTTTTTGGTGAAGTAGCAAAATCTACTTTTACAGACAGTATTTCCAAATGTCAGATATTTAAAATACCATCAGAATTCTTAGCATAACTACACCTTGGCTTATATATTGAGGGCAGCATTTTACTAATCAGTACTGAGAATGAATAAATGATATTGACAGTAGCTAGAATTCATCAGCTCCTCAAATGTTTCATGCTTGATTTTTAAATCTATTTAAAAATTTCTAATGTACTAGTTTTAACTGATAAAGTGGTTTGATAAAGTATCATGTGTCAGGCATTATGCTAAATCCATTAAAAGCATTATCTGATTTAATCTGAAAACCACTGTATGAATGAAGTTTGCTATTCCAATTAAAAAGATGAAGAAACTGAGGGTTAAGTAATTAAGTTAAATATCTGGATCATGATTCATGCAACCGGTTAAGTCAAGGAGCTGGACCCCTCCCAAATATCATCTCCAGCAACTGCACAACTTACCTATTTTTAAGGAAGATGCTAAGCATGACATATGGGTTTCTCAGATTCTTTTTTACTTAGGCTTACAGTTAACAGTTAGCTATTATTTGACAGCTTTTATGCTATAGACATTTTCACTATTCCACCTGTAGCTTATTTCTGAGATAAAATTAGAGGCAGGGATATTTATTGTGCTAAAAGATCAGAAAAACAATATTAAGATCTAGGGACTTCCCTGCTGGTGCACTGGCTGACTCTGTGCTCCCAACGCAGGGGACGTGAGTTCAAAGCTTGTCTTGGGAACTAGATCCCACATCCCACAGCTAAGTTTGCAGGTTGCAACCAAAAAGATTCCACAAACAAAAAGGTCCTGCAAACTGCAACTGAGACACAGTGCAGCCAAATAAGTAAACAGAAATATTTTTTAAAAGACCTAGTGACACCTGTTTTGAGTTTTTTAACCACGCCCTACTCTTTGATATTTTACTTTTTCCCCAATGGCAAAGCTAGCCATAAAAATAACACATTGGACAAATAAAGGAGTTGGGAGATTTGCCAAACTGCTCTTTGGTGGAAGGGTTTGCACCTGCTTAGGGTTGCCGTGGTGGCTTAGTAGCAAACAGTCTGCCAACCAGTGCAGGAGATGCAGGTTCAATCCCTGGGTCAGGAAGACCCCCTGGAGGATGGCATGGCAACACACTCCAATATTCTTGCCTGGAAAATCCTTTGAACAGAGGAGCCTGGTGGGCTACACGAGTAACAAAGAGTCAAACTCAACTGAGCACAGCATAGGCTTGCCTTGAAGGTGTTGAAAAGCTACATGCTCATTCTTTTTTCCAATTTTCTCTTTTCCATTTTTGAAAATTTTGTTGATGAATGATTCTCTTTTCTTGTCTCTTTTCATATTTCTGTTTTTTTCTATACTCTTATTCCCTTATCTACTTTTTGCCCTTTCTTTCCCAGTACCTTTCTCTAGGCTATTAGTTCTGTTGACCCTTCCTCTCCCCTAGAGGGAGAAGAAGCCCCATAGAGTTTAGAGTTGGAGCAGGATGAATCAGATGGAAACATTTTAAAACACACCTTGCTGTTCTGTTCCTCTTTACACCTACCATTATTTGACTCTTCTGTGTAACCTATTTCTTGTAAATACTCTTTAGGAGCCATTGTTTGCCCAAGCACAAAATTCAATTTTAGATTCTTCTCATCTCATGTTCTTTTACATTTTCCCACCAAAAATATTAGATATATAGCCATAACAAATATATTTGCCATTGGATCAGAGTTTGTATTATTTTCTCAGTTTTTAATATACCTCTGTTTCTTTTTAATAGTCAATGACTGCTAGCCATTAAGTGATGCTAAGTGAAAGTTGCTCAGTGACGTCCAACTCTTTGCAACCCCATGGACTATACAGTCCATGGAATTCTCCAGGCCAGAATACTAGAATGGGCAGCCTTTCCCTTCTCCAGGGGATCTTCCCAACCTAGGGGTGGAACCCAAGTCTTTCACATTGCAGGCAGATTCTTTACCAGCTGAGCCACAAGGGAAGCCCTTTGTGGGGGCTAGCCACTAATAGAGAAAGTCATCTTTAATGCAATCAAATACATGTTCAGTGAAGTTATTTGTACATAACTCTACTTGGGGTTTAATTTCCTTTTCTCACTTAAAATATTTTTCTAAGGGCTTTTATTTTTCATTCTCTTATTTTCCAATTCATAAATGATGGTTGGTACACTTGAAACTGTACAGAAAGGCAAAATAGCAAGTTGAGTAACCTACTGATTTAGAAAATTAAAGAGGTTATATTAAGAGGATATTAAAGGAATAATCACATTTTAGATAAGTTTGGGAAACCTTCCTAATGGCACTAGGACACTCTTATTCACATCTATTCAACGAAAATAAACATATATTTATGTATTCATAGTATATGAACACACACAAACTTACCCAGTGATATAGCACCCAGATAGTCCTTCAATGTAGGGCTTGATATCCTGGCCACTGGAGCTATGTCAATAGATAGTCTTCACAACACTCTTCAGGGACCACCTCAGATGCACGGTACTGCTGCCCAAGGTCATCTTCCCCTAAGGCCTTGTTCCTACTCATGAGTGTCCCACAGAATGCTCTGACTGGGGATGTAGGAGGATAAAGCTCTGGCCATCCTGACAGAGCTCAGGGCAGTTCTAACAGGCCTTCAAGTTTCAAACTAACCTGCAGGGTCAGCTGAAATGTGTTAAGTCAGAAGAACCTCAGCTTGGCTTTCTCATCAGTCCAATCCTGAAAAAGGCATTTCCTTTCTCCACAGGTGTGGATATGGTAGATCTGCCCTGCAGCTTGGCTTCCTCCTCTACCAATTCTGCTTATAGCCCCTTCTTTCCACAGGTGTTGATTTGGGGTTGCTCCATCATAAATAGCCTGCACACTCCACACCCACTCTGAGTCTGTCTTCTGGGGAACCAATAAGCAATTTCCTAATAATTTTATGCTTTTATGTTTAAAATAAGTTAATAAACTATATTTAAATGTTACACATGCTTTTAGAAATTAAATCCCCCTTAGGTACAAACAATTCTTCAGCCTTCATATCATCCAAGTTTAATTAAAGTGAAGATACATAAGATACCCTATAAAAATCAAGTGTCAAATATGCTTAAATGCATACACACATAAAAGTAAATTTTACCTATGAGGGTAATAATTCCATGAAAATAAACTCTGGAAATAAATAAAATGGGGGAGGGAAGCCTGCAAGTAAAAGTTAAATGTTGCAGTCAAGATGAAGGCTCTTTTTCACCAATGGAAATTGGAATTAGGTATCAAAAAAGGTATCTAAAAAGGTATCTTTTTATATAATAAAAAGGTATAATAAAAAGGTATCTCCACTCTATCAAAGTGGAAAATAGAGAAGGACCAAAAATAAAATGTGAACTGAACAAAAGAAAAACAAGTGAATCCCTGATGGCAGGAACTCAATGACCTATAGTTCGTGACCTTCAGATCCAAATGAGTAGAATACCTTGACACTCAGCAGGCCTGAAGCAGGCGGCAGCTGTTCCTAAATAATTGCAATTTGCTACAACACAGAAGATAATACAAAGTTCTCTTCAGAAGACATTTTTCAGAACCAAGTAATTAAAATTGCTTATATCAGTTGGTGTGTTTAGAAATGAAGACAAATAAACAAAAAAGAAAAGCAAGACAAGAGTAGGGATAAGGTGGAGAGAAGATCTCTCCTCAAAAGAAAAAACTAAAACAGTTTTTTCTCTTCCATTCTAAAGTTCTTTCCAGTTACCATTATATGACTTAACAAAGATATTCATCTAGTAAAATCCATTGACCCATTTGGTTGTATCATCCATCTTGACCCTTAAGTTTATTTGGGGCACGTAGGTGTTTCTAGAGCCACCTGGAGTTAAAAATAACAACTACAAGCAAAGTAGCTCTTAAAGGAAGGATTAAGATATAATATAATCCTTGAAACGTTTGCAATGAAGTCCATGTTTGCCACCAATCTGCTCATTTCTAATGCTATCACGGGAGCCATATCAAAATGTGTTTTCAGTACCTGGGATACCAATTTGAAAAGCACCCTACCCAAAACTGGTCTCACTACTTCTGAGGGATTCTGTTTCAAATGACTTTAGGTGTGGCCCGAAATAATTATACACTTGAAATGCAAATCTAGAAACTCCAATCTGAAAATATAGACTGGATCGTGGATTTTGACAGATGATGACAAATTTGAAATTATTCATTGATTCATCTTATTATTTAGTAACAAAACTGATATCAGACTAACAATACTAATGTTATTTCATATTTTAGAGTATTTATGCTTTTTTTTCTTTTTGTGAGTCAAACCAATTTTCTTAGCAAAGGACATCAGTAGTAGCTGCCCTTAAGACTATCATCTAAGGTGTCCTGTACATTCCTAACATCTATGAATTTCAGTTCTTAAATTATTGAGTCAAAACAATAAGCATTTGAACTATTTCTATAACTATCCCGTATTTCTTTTCCTTTTTATTGAAGTATGGCTGATTTATCGTATTATATTTTTTTAAGTTATACAACAGTATTTTTCTGGATTCAGTGTTTTTATAGATTGTTGCTGTTGTTGTTCAGTCGCCCAGTCATGTCCAACTGTTTGTGACCCATGGACTGTGGCACACCAAGCCTCCTTGTCCCTCACCATCTCCTGGAGTTTGTCCAAGTTCATGTTCATTGCATTGGTGATGCTCTCTACTCCTTCTGCCCTTGATCTTTCCAAGCACCAGGGAATTTTCCAATGAGTCTGCTGTTTGCATCAGATGACCAAAATACTGGAGCTTCAGCTTCAGCATCACTCCTTGCAGTGAATATTCAGGGTTGATCTCCCTTAAGACTGACTGATTTGATTGCCCTGCTGTCCAAGGGACTTTCAGGAGTCTTCTCCAGTGCCTCAGTTTGAAGGCATCAATTCTTTGTCCTTCTGCATTCTTCACTTTCCAGCTCTCACAACCATATATGACCACTGGGAAAACCATATCCTTGACTATAGACTACACTCCATTTAAAGTCATTTTCATAGTTCTTTTCTATAGCAAGTTTTCTCTGTTACTCACTCTCTCTGTGCCTCTCCTTGGCTGCTTTTTATACTAAGTATCTATTTAAATGCATTCCCTGGTGGCTCAGTGGTAAAGAATCCACCTACCAATGCAGGAGATAAGGGTTTGATCCCTGGGTTGGGAAGATCCCCTGGAGAAGGAATGGCAGCCCATTTCGGTATTCTTGCCTGGAAATCCCATGGACAGAGGAATCTGCAGTCTACAGTCCATGGGGGTGTCAAAAGAATCGGGCATGACTAAACAACAGCTATGTAAATAGATCAGGTGAAAAACATTGGGAAGTGGGTACTTATGAAGTACCGATTGTGTTGGAGAGAGGATGGAATTACAAGGGTTAGTATTTGAATTTTTTTGAATAAGAGATAAATATATAGAGAAAAAAGTCCTCTGTTGTCTTTCTAACTGGATTTCAATTAACCATTGTCTTTTTGCTCCATGTTACACTATTAATTTAGAAAAGAAGATTGACTATAATGCTTTATGTCATATGAGTATTTGAGTAGGAAGAAATGAGGAAGAGACAGAGAATCAGGAAACCCTGAAATCGGTAACAGTATGGTTACTGATCTGGTAACTGATATGGTTACAAATCTTAGTGGATTGAACAAGAAAATTTTATTATTTTATTTGTGGGGTGTGCTTAATATCAAATGTCTGTCACAAACTGTGAAAGGACTCTTTCCATATCATTTTCATTCAAAGATCCAGCTTGCACAGTGTGGAAGACAGACAAGGTAAACTGCACCCAGCTCTGAAATGTTTCTGCTCATATTGCAAAGGCTGAAGCAATTCATGGAGTCATGCTTAATTTAAGGGGCCAGCTTCCTATGTGTGCAGAAGAAGAACCTAAGATCTTTAGTTAAAAGCTTAATCTCCACTGCAGTTTGTTTTCAAATAGGAATTCCCATTCCTATTTTCAAATAGGAAAATATTGTTTGTGTGTACACACACATACACACACAAGTAAATAGATTGATTTCGGTGAGAAATGGTCTAAAGAGCTAAATCCAATGTCCTGCATACAGAAATCACACTTGCATTAGGATTATTTTCTAATAGGAAATTTTAAAATTATGTGTTTTATTTTTCTGTGAAGATAAAAAACAAAGCCAGAAATAAAACATGACTGTGAAAGAAATGACGGAGGAGTGACATGAGCTAATCATGCTAATATATTTCAATGGTGACATTTATAAAAAACCTTGGAGCCATTTTTTCACCTTAAATCAAGAGTGAGTGTGAATATATATATTTGAAGAGATTCACTCTAAAAGTTGCAGTCCTACAACTCTCTCCTTTCATATAATTAGCAACTTACAGCTCTAGCAGTGTAAATATTATCAACATTCTCTAAAAATTTAGTAATGAATTTCTGCAAAATTTAAAAATTTGCTATTTGGACATATGTGTGTGTGTGTGTGTGTGTGTGTGTGTGTGTGTGTGTTTGGGCTTC